>NC_063449.1:27807815-28156137 GCF_020379485.1 Brassica napus
CGGATCCGGATATCCGGACTAAGAAATCAAGATATCCAGATCCGACTTTGACGGATCTAATATTTTCCTATTCGAATTCGGATTCGGTCTCCGGATATCCGGATTTTTGGATCGAATCTCGGATCTCGGATAAAAATCCCAGCGCTAATAGTTTAGAAACTATGGGTTGAATTACAATTATCAGATTATTATTGGAATCAGATCATAAATTTGTTTATTGCCGAAAATAGTTCCAGTTAAAGATAATGATCCAAAAAGATAAGGTTGATTTTGGATTGAGATTATCCATTAGCTTACTATATAAATATTTGTTTTCTTCTTAAGTCGGTGTACTTTACCGACTTACTACTCTTATCAATAGGAGTTCATTTGTTGTTGTAAGTGATAGTAATAAGAGCAAGAGATCAAAGCCATGTATGCTCATTATCTCACATTTCTTTCGTTACTTTCCAAACACATAAAGAATAATATACTAATATATAAACACTTATAAATATACATAAATATTTCTTTATCTCATCAAATTCACAACACGTTATCAGCACGAAGTTCTGACCAACTGAGGTTTATCAATCCGAAAATTCTTAAACCAGTCGAGGTAATGTTTAAATTTATGTGTTTCAATATACTTAATTTATTTAAATTTTATTATTGTTCCGGAGTGAGAGGCTAGGCCTTCTCCGTTTATTTTTGGGATGATAAGCGTTGTCTTCCCCGACTGATCGTTATGGTAGGCTATGCCTTCACGATCAGAGAAACACGTGGTAGGCGTTGCCTTCGTGAATAAAAATAAATAAAGGTCAAAAATGGCAGACTAAGTCTCCTCGGACCTTGAAATAAGTAAAAGTCAAAATGGTAGACCATGTCTCTTCGGACTTTGAAAAATGATCAATATGGTAGTCTAAGACTCCTCAGATCATGTGGTAGGCTAAGTGTAGCGACCGTGTTCCGAAGATCGATATTAGGATGATCTGAGGACTGACTGGCCGAACTGTGAGAACGTACTGAATGGATTGGATGATACTAGAAAGAGCTGATCAGAGTTCGAATGACTTTCTGTGGGTGGATGGGAGAACTTGGATCGGCGCCTGATTAGTAGCGACTAGAGCGGAACCATGTACCCGATTAAAGCTAGGAACAGATCTGTTTTTGAGCCAAACAAAGCTCCATCAGTCGGTCTTACGCTCGGGTTATTGGACAGGCCGTTCGGTTTGTTGAAACTCAGGTTGTTCGGACAACTCGATGAAAATCCAGGCAAAGCGGAATTTTCGGACAGCGATGGTCGGATCCGGACAAGTGTTGTTGGATTCAGACAATACGGTTGAATTGGTCGGCTAGACAGCGATTGTCTAAAATCAGACAAGACAGCTAAGACTGTCGGCTAAGCTGAGATGAGCTGATTCAGTAGTATCAGTCGGATTCGGACAAGGCGGTTAGAGTTGTCGACTGGATCAGTCAGCTCTAGCTCGAGTTTCGTCTAAGTAAAATTGGCGGGAATAGTTAAAGTCCGAAAAGGGGAAAAACTCGCGCTGGAACGCTTTGGAGCGCGGGGTGGCAGTTACGGATTAATAACCGCGAGTATAATAAGCGGAAACGGTTAACTTTGCAGTTTCTCGGACCTAAACCGCCCAACTGCCCATTTTAATCGTTTCCTTCGTCTTATTTTGCCATTTCTGTACGGGAAACAGAAAGAAAGAACGAGAGAGAAACTCAGAGAGAGAAAAGTCCGATTAAGGGAGAGTTTTCGATATTTGGCTGGATTGATCAAGTCCGAGTCAAAAACGATCGTCTGTGGGGTGAATCCGACTGTCTGAACGATCGAAGGTCCGACGGAAACCGCTCAAGAGGTGTCAGAAGAGACCGAATCAAACAGAACAAACCGACTCTAAGAAAAAGGTGAGTGCGTGACCGTAGCCTATTGTACTGAATCGTAGTCTGATTGATAGGAATGTTCTATGTACTGACTGCTTGTCTAATTCGAATTATCTGCTAAGTTCTGGCTTGGTCCGAACAGTCGGTTCCTTCCATCAACGCATCTGGATCAGATCATGCGCCTAGAGCCGTATTGGCCTGCTAGGGCTTGACTGAATCTGATGGCGCTTTGGCTTGGAACGATTGGGTCGGCTAAGTAACTGACTGATGATAAGTGGGACGGAATGACCGCTCTCACTAAGCATACTGTTTGCTTATGCCTCCTTGTGTGGATGCAGATCAGGACCAGACCCGAAAGGGTAAAGACATAGCTTGATCGTGGGACAAGGGCAGGAAGGAAGGATGGTGGGTTTGGGTAGATATAGGACGAGATTAACATGTAATAGCCTATAGCGAACTGACTTGTTAACTCGAACCTCAGATTATCTATTCAAATCGTATTATGCTTTACTTGACTGTCTGAAAAAGAACTAACACTCTGAAATAAATCTAAGTAAGGAAAAATTTGAAAATGGTCCAAGTCTGATCGAGGAAGTCGAGCCAGACTCGTACTGATGTTACGAAAAAATGGGTCGGGTCCTTTCAAGTGGTATCAGAGCGGAGTCGAGTTCTAGGACAATCTAAGTATAGTGGGTTATTGGGGCAAACCATCCTTCCAAGCCTGCCGTCTCGCGGTAAATTCTGTGTTCTGTGTCCTGATCCCAAGTTAGTTTTGACTAACTTGCCTGTGATCTTGTTGCAGATGGCAAAAAGTAACCGTAACACAAGAAGGACTGTGAATGAGACCGCTGAGGGGTCTGCGAGCAACGTGGCCAGGAATGAAGCTGGTACGGAAGAGGCTCGGAATGCTGCTCAGAATGCAGCGAATTTGAACAATGCTGCAGCGGCTGGTGCTGCTGCTGGAGCTGCTGCTGCTCCAGTTGGATTGGAAGCCGTTTTGGCTATCTTGGCGCAAGTCTTGGCAAGATTGCCTGCTGCGGCGACACCTCCAGTGGCTCCACCTGTTGCGGAGGAAGTGGAGAACGTGGTACCTGAAGGAGAGGAGGCACACGTTGTTAGGAATCCGTCTTACCTCAAGGTTATGGACCACATGCAGAAACTGGGAACAAAGTTCTTTTCGGGTGGTTCCAAACCAAAGGAAGCATATCAATGGATTGACAGGATATGGCGGAACTTTAAGTCAATCCGTTGTCCTCTTGCTTACAAGAAGGACATTGCTTTCCACTACTTGGACGGTGATGCGCACCTTTGGTGGCGAGGTGTAGCGGCTCGGATTGGTGCTGAGCATTGCACGTGGGCCAACTTTAAGACCAAATTCCGTGGGAAGTATTTTCCACCGGAAGCATTTGATCAGCTCGAGGGAGCTTTTCTCAGACTGGAACAGGGAACTATGACTGTAAGGGAGTATGAAGCGGAATTCAACAGCCTCAAGAAGTATGCTGGGCGTGAGGCTGAGTCGGAAATCTCTCAGGGTTGATCTCTAAACTCGTTGTAAGATCCGCAACTATGATATTGTGGCCGAACTGGTGGAAAAGGCCGCAGAACAGGAAGCTGGAATCAGTGAGGAAGCCAAGGTGTTTGGCACAGTGGCGCATGTCCATCCTGGTAAGCATGCGGGAAAGAATCAAAAGCCGGTGAAGGCGGGCTCTTCCAGCAAGCCGAATGCAACAGGTCACAGTGCGTGTTCGACTTGCGGGAAGATGCACTCTGGTGTCTGCCGTGCTGCTACGGGAGCTTGTCACCGTTGCGGAAGTATGGATCACAAGGTGCGTGATTGCCCTGAGGAAGATCTAAGGCCGAAGAGCCAGAACAAGGGTGTTGGGGAACGTGTGTGCTACAACTGCGGCGAAACGGGGCACTACAAGAATCAGTGTCCGAAGGACGTGCAATCTGCTGGGAAGCGTCCGAGTGATGGGCCTCAGCCGGCGGCAAAGAGGCAGGCCATCATGCCGCTGGTGTACACAATCGGTGATGAGTCAATGGACCCAAGCACGTCTCGCCCGATCACTGGTGAGTCATCCTATCTCTCACCTTTGCCTTAAGAATTTCTGTGTGAAATTGCTTGCTTGTAGAGTAGGTCCTTAGTGTTCCGGGTGAATATGTAGGGACCTTAGTCATGGGTGGAGTGGCAACCCATGTTCTGTTTGATTTTGGTGCATCTCACTGCTTTGTGCAACCCGAGATGATTGGAATTGGGGAATTTCATAAAGAACCAGAAGAAGAAGTAAGAGTGGTTCGGGCAGCTGGTGGTCAGATCATGTACACTTCAGGGAAAATCCGAAACGTCTCTGTGATGATCGGAGGAGTGAACATGCCAGCTGACTTGGTCGTTTGCCCAGTGAAATCATACGATGTGATCCTTGGAATGGATTGGCTGAGTAAATACAAGGGACATCTTGATTGTCATTGTGGCCGAGTTCAGTTTGAGATAGGCAATGGAAAGCTTGTCTATCAAGGGGCCAGACCGACCAATGGGAGTCTGATCATTTCAGCACTTTAAGCAGAAAGAATGCTGGAAAAAGGATGTGAGGCTTATCTGGCTTCAATCACAACTGTGGAAGTCGGACCTGATGCTGAGTTGGAAGGGATTCTGATTGTAAAGGAGTATGATGACGTGTTTAAATCCTTGACATGATTACCATCGGACCGTTCTGATCCTTTCACAATTGAGCTTGAGCCGGGCACAAAGCCAATCTCGAAAGCTCCGTACCGGATGGCTCCGGCTGAAATGGCAGAACTTAAGAAACAGTTAGATGAAGTGATGGAGAAAGGGTTTGTGCGCCCAAGCAGTTCACCTTGGGGCGCACCAGTTCTGTTAGTGAAGAAGAAAGATGGTATCTTCCGGCTATGCATTGATTACAGGGGGATTAACAGAGTCACAGTGAAGAACAAGTACCCTCTTCCAAAGATTGACGAGTTATTGGACCAACTCCGAGGTGCTACTTGTTTCTCCAAGATTGATTTAGCTTCGGGATACCATCAGATTCCGATTGCTGAAGAGGATGTTCGTAAGACAGCCTTTAGATCGAGATACGGCCACTACGAGTTTGTGGTCATGCCCTTCGGATTGACCAACGCCCCTGCAGCCTTTATGAAGATGATGAATAACGTTTTCAGAGACTACCTGGATGAATTCGTTATAGTCTTCATAGACGACATCTTGATCTACTCAAAGAATCAGGAAGAGCACAAGGACCATCTGAGAATGGTTTTGGATAAGCTGCGGGAACATAAGTTGTTCGCCAAGCTCAGCAAATGCAGCTTTTGGCAAAGAGAAATTGGTTTCTTGGGTCATGTGGTCTCGGACAAGGGAGTGTCTGTGGACCAAGAGAATATCAAGGCCATTGCGGACTGGCCCAGACCAAGGAACGCAACAGAGATCAGAAGCTTTCTCGGACTGGCTGGATACTACCGACGGTTTGTTAAGGGATTTGCCAGCATGGCTCAACCGTTGACAAAGTTGACCGGGAAAGATGTTCAGTTCGTGTGGACAGAAGGCTGTGAGTTTCAGCAAACTCAAGATGATGTTGACGACTACTCCAGTATTGGCTCTTCCAATGGACAACGAACCATACATGGTGTACACAGATGCATCCAAAGTGGGACTTAGGTGCGTATTGATGCAGCAAGGCAAAGTGATCGCGTATGCGTCTAGACAGCTAAGGAAACACGAAGGGAACTATCCAACACACGACTTAGAGATGGCTGCTGTCGTGTTTGCCCTGAAGATATGGCGGTCTTATCTCTATGGGGCTAAGGTCCAAGTCTTCAGGGACCATAAGAGCTTAAAGTATATCTTTACTCAACCAGAGCTGAATCTTAGACAGAGGCGTTGGATGGAACTGGTTGCGGATTAGGACTTGGATATTGCCTACCATCCGGGAAAGGCAAATCTGGTTGTGGATGCCTTGAGCCGGAAGAGAGTAGCTTCGGCTTCAGAGAAAGACATGGAGGAACTAGTTCACATAGTTGGAACCTTACGACTAGCTGCCTTGACTGACGAAGTGGAACCTTTGGGTCTTGGTGCAGTGGATCAGGCGGACTTGTTGTCCCGAGTTCGCCTTGCACAAGAAAAGGATGAAAATCTGATCAAAGCTTCCAAGAACGAGAAAACGGAGTATCAGACTTCAAACAATGAGACGATTCTGGTTAATGGCCGAGTGTGTGTTCCTAACGACAAAGGATTGCGGGATGAGATCCTAAAGGTGGCACATCAGTCAAAGTTTTCGATACATCCAGGAGCCAATAAGATGTACCGAGACTTGAAGAGATACTATCATTGGGTTGGGATGAAGCGTGATGTTGCAAAATGGGTAGCTGGGTGCCCAATCTGCCAAATGGTTAAGGCAGAAAATCAAGTTTCGAGTGGACTACTTCAGAGTTTACCCATCCCAGAATGGCCTTGGGATAAGATCACGATGGACTTCGTGACTGGCTTGCCAATCAGGAACGGCAAGGACGCTATCTGGGTGATAGTGGACAGATTGACCAAGTCCGCACACTTCTTGGCTATCAACAAAACAGACAATGCAGCGGTGCTAGCCAAGTTGTACGTGGAACAGATCGTCAGACTTCATGGAGTTCCGGTAAACATAGTGTCAGACCGAGACTCCAAGTTTTATTCGGCCTTCAGGAGAGCTATGCAGAAGTCGATGGGGACCAAGGTCCATATGAGTACCGCATATCATCCGCAAACGGATGGACAGTCAGAGAGGACAATCCGAACACTTGAAGACTTACTGCGATCTTGTGTTCTGGATTGGGGAGACAAATGGGATCAGTACTTGCATATGGCTGAGTTTTCTTACAACAACAGCTATCATGCAAGCATTGGAATGTCGCCTTACGAGGCATTGTGCGGACGTCCGTGTAGGACACCGTTATGCTGGAAGCAAGTGGGGGAGCGTAGCATAGTTGGCCGAGATTTTGTAGAAGAGACAACTGAAAGAATCCGAGTCTTGAAACTGAAGATGAAAGAGTCTCAGGACAGACAGAAGAGTTATGCAGACAGACGCAGAAAAGACCTTGAGTTCGAAGTAGGAGACATGGTATATCTCAAAACCGTCACCTACAAAGGCAAGGACCGATCCTCAAAGAATGCCAAGCTGAGTCCAAGATACATGGGACCGTACAAGATCCTGGAAAGGTTTGGAAAGGTCGCCTACAAACTGGAGCTGCCCTCATCGATGGCTCAGTTCCATAACGTGTTCCATGTATCTTTGCTGCGAAAATGCATAAGGAATCAAGACAACGTGGTTCCTGAACCACCATCTGACTTGAGAGAGAACCTTACTGTAGAGGGACGACCAGTCTTGATCATTGGAAGAAAAAAAAAACCTGAAGGCAGAAAGAATATCAAAATGATCCAAGTCGTTTGGGACTGCGATGGAGAGGAAGAAACGACTTGGGAACCAGAGGCGAGAATGAAAGCTGAATTTCCAAAGTGGTTTGACAAACTCAAGGAAGATTCAGGAAGAAAGACTCGAGGACGAGTCTAGGCCAAATGGGGGAGAACTTGTAGCGACCGTGTTCCGAAGATCGATGTTAGGATGATCTGAGGACTGACTGGCCGAACTGTGAGAACGTACTGAATGGATTGGATGATGCTAGAAAGAGTTGATCAGAGTTCGAAGGACTTTTCGTGGGTGGATGAGAGAACTTGGATCGGCGCCTGATTAGTAGCGACTAGAGCGGAACCATGTACCCGATTAAAGCTAGGAACAGATCTGTTTTTGAGCCAAACAAAGCTCCATCAGTCGGTCTTACGCTCGGGTTATTGGACAGGCCGTTCGGTTTGTTGAAACTCAGGATGTTCGGACAACTCGATGAAAATCCAGGCAAAGCGGAATTTTCGGACAGCGATGGTCGGATCCGGACAAGTGTTGTTGGATTCGGACAATACGGTTGAACTGGTCGGCTAGACAGCGATTGTCTAAAATCAGACAAGATAGTTAAGACTGTCGGCTAAGCTGAGATGAGCTGATTCAGCAGTATCAGTCGGATTCGGAAAAGGCGGTTAGAGTTGTCGACTGGATCAGTCAGCTCTAGCTCGAGTTTCGTCTAAGTAAAACTGGCGGGAACAGTTAAAGTCCGAAAATGGGAAAACTCGCGCTGGAACGCTTTGGAGCGCGGGGTGGCGGTTACAGATTAAGAGCCGCGAGTAGAATAAGCGGAAACGGTTAACTTTGCAGTTTCTCGGGCCTAAACCGCCCAACTGCCCATTTTAATCGTTTCCTTCGTCTTATTTCGCCATTTCTGTACGGGAAACAGAAAGAAAGAACGAGAGAGAAACTCAGAGAGAGAAAAGTCCGATTAAGGGAGAGTTTTCGATATTTGGCTGGATTGATCAAGTCCGAGTCAAGAACGATCGTCTGTGGGGTGAATCCGACTGTCTGAACGATCGAAGGTCCGACGGAAACCGCTCAAGAGGTGTCAGAAGAGACCGAATCAAACAGAACAAACCGACTCTAAGAAAAAGGTGAGTGCGTGACCGTAGCCTATCGTACTGAATCGTAGTCTGATTGATAGGAATGTTCTATGTACTGATTGCTTGTCTAATTCGAATTATCTGCTAAGTTCTGACTTGGTCCGAACAGTCGGTTCCTTCCATCGATGCATCTGGATCAGATCATGCGCCTAGAGCCGTATTGGCCTGCTAGGGCTTGACTGAATCTGATGGCGCTTTGGCTTGGAACGATTGGGTCGGCTAAGTAACTGACTGATGATAAGCATGTCCATTTATTGACTGATTGACTCGATTGCTTTACTTGGCTGAGTAGTAAGGAAAAATTTGAAAATGGCCCCAAGTCTGATCGGGGAAGTCGAGCCAGACTCGTACTGATGTTACGAAAAAATGGGTCGGGTCCTTTCACTAAGCCCCCAATTTTATTTATGCTCTTTAAATTTCTGCAATTTAAATTTATGTCTTTAGTTTCTGCATTTAAATTATGCATTTCAATTTCCGTCTTTATATATTATTATTTTATGAATTCGGTTATTATATCAAATTTGACAAAGCTAAAAATAAATGCCCTTGATATTATGGGAAATAGTTATATAACCTGGGCAGAGGGTGCAAAGATGCACCTGAGAGAAAATGAGCTTTGAGAAATCATCGATAAGTTGAAACTATATCGGATAAGAAAAAGATAAAGCCATGATAATTTACACCACTTTAATGATGGTTTATAAGATGAGGTGTATCATGAGAAAGATCTAGAAGATCTTTGAATAATCAAATCCTTGAAAGAAAGGATTCACCAAATTGTTGGAGTTGATGTAAATCCTCCGTGAGAATTGAAAAGAAAAGAAACTCATGATACTAAACCATCAAGTCGGTCCTTCTTGAAAAGGACAAGGGTGTGGATGCGGTTGAAACCGCTATCATGGTCGTGGAAGAGGACGAAGAAGAATATTCCGTCCCTATGAAAATAATGGAAACTTCCACGAAAAATGAAAGTGGCCGGGTGATAAAAGGCAAACAGAAAAGGTTTGCTATAGATACGGCCAGAAAGAAAATTGGGTACGTAGTTTTCGTACGCCAAATATTTAGCCGATCTATATCGAGATTCAAAAAGAAAAAGAGAAAGGAAGTGAAATAAACTTCATCTCTTATGAGCCCGGACCATCTTTTCATGGCTTGAATACTCATCTTGATGATTCAGATTTTCTGGTTGGTCTAGAAAATAAAAATAAAATATCGATGTGCTATGAGAATTATCTTCCTGAATAAGATTTTGAGAGTCAGGATGGAGATAGATATACCTGGCAGATATTGGGTCATCGTACATGACTACTAAAGGTAACAAATATCTTTTCTCTCTCAAAATAAATAAGTAAAGTATCTAGTAATATAAAAATTACTATTGACTCTAGAAGAGCTTATGATGAAAAGACATGCATAAGAAAAAGATGGCAAAATTATGAGTGGTAAACCTGAAGTTTACTGATATATAGTCATCTCCAATAATGTTATCGACATTATTGTGAAATGTTGAAAAACCAGAAGTTTTTCATATAGCATGTCTTAAAAGAAAATAAAGGAAACCATCATGGGTGATGAATCATCAAGCAAGTTCACTAGATGTGATTTCTTTAACCTGATCCCAAATTAGGATCTCACTCTAAAGGATTTGAAATATAATTCATCCCAAATGGGAAAACTGAGTATGTTATTGGTTCTAGAGTGAGATTCAGTACGAGATTTTAGAAATGGAGTGTCATCATCTCGAGGGGGAGAATTAAAGAATCCTAGTGAGTGGAACATTGAGAAATTATGTTCGCACTTGAAAAAGAACTTGATAAAGTAAATTTAAGTAAGATGATCCCCATGATCGGGTGTAAACATGCACAAATGTATGTAATAACGACATATATAATCCAAAGGGATAAAGTATATGGATAATTAGAAATGTGCTCGCAAGTTTGCTAGAAGCATATGATAAGCTGATGGAATGAGATATGTGAAATGGATTACAATGAAAAATAGAATAATCCATTTACAAAATGCCTGCCAGACATTTTGATGAAATAATGAAATCTCATATTCCAGCTGAAAATGCTCCAATAAGAAAATAGTGTCCTAAACGGACGATATATGAGTCTATGGCACGCTAGAGACGTGATAGACCACTTTGGCTCCAAAGAGTCCTCGAAAAGGAGCAAAAATATAAATAGATGATGAATCTCATGATGAGACCGTTAATATGGTTAATATAATAGTCAAGTACCTGGGTAAATCATTGATGATGATAAAGAGATCTCGATTAACCATATCAGTACGGGTAAAAAGATGGAACCAAAGACAAAATAGATTGTCGACAATAAATGAAAAAGCGCTATATAAATAAGGATTATGAATCTACCTCTATGTATGAGGGTAGAGTGAATTGATTGACCATCAATTCGATATAAAGCTCGTTAGAAAAACGAGAAATGTTTGGACCAAAAGTCCAAGTATATATTTCTCCAGAGAATGAAATGAAAGATGACCTCGAGGTATGAAAAACGGCTTTTTCCGAGGTCACTGGAGAAAATTTAAAAAAAGATGCAGTATATTGAAATGTCTGGCATGACATAAACGACTTGAGTTGCATCTTGATATTTAGTAGTCCCGGGAGAGTTAAAGATGCTCTCGGGAATGTATAAAACTCTGAAAGAGTTAGAACAAGCCGTATATAAGGTATCTTGAACCAGTAACTGGTGATATATTTACAGCACAGTTTGCCGATTGCCGATTGCCATTTGATGATGATGAGTTTCTAGCGTTAGGGGGAGGAATTAGAAAAAAATCCCAAAAAGATTACATGGTGAATGATAGAGTGCGGAAGCCGTATAAGTCAAAGATCTAGGGTTTGATCTCGAACTCACGTAACTTGTGAACGAAGGTATCTTCGAAGACAAGATGAAGGATGCGAATACTCTTCGCAGTGCTTGTTAAAGCTCTTAGGGGCGCGAATACTCTTCGCAGTGCTTGTGAAAGCTCTTTAAAATAAACTCAGAAATCTTATTCAATTAATCGTGTCTCTTTTTCAAAGACTAAAGCCGCTATTTATAAGGCTGATATAGTTAAAACCCTAAGCTATAAAGGAAATTTTATAATTAGCTAATCCTAGTAATAAAAGGAAACTTAGAACACACGTAAAGCCCAAAAGAAGAAAGGCCACGATACTGGCAGTGAAAGAGATAATGCGCTGCATCAGGTTCCCCCGGGGTGAGAAAGATTCGTCCACGAATCTGGATCCTCATTATCGCCATGGTAAGGGGAAAGGTGCTTGACGTTAAAGACGTTGGAAGTACGCAAATGGACCGGAAGCTGGACCTTGTAAGCATTCGGGTTGATGCGTTCTAAAACTTTACAAGGGCCTATTTTCTTTGATTTGAGTTTGTTGTAATCACGAAGGGGCAGTCGTTCTTTCGTTAAATAAACCCATACCAGCTCTCCTGGTTCGAAAAGAACTTCCCTGCGCTTTTTGTCTGCTGCGGCTTTATACCTGGCCACTGCATCCTCCAAATTTGCTTGAGCTTGTCGATGAATCTGCTGGAGATCCGACACGAAGTCCACTGCCTCACCATGATGTCTCGTGCGATCGGGTATTGTTGCAAGATCCAAAGGACAACGAGGGGTGATTCCATAGACGACATGAAAAGGAGAATAACCCAAGCTACGATTTAATGCATGGTTATGCGCAAATTCAGCTTGAGATAGATTTGCATCCCACGTCTTGATATTATCCTCAACAAGGCAACGAAGAAGATTCCCGAGTGATCGGTTAGTTACCTCCGTCTGTCCATCGGTCTGAGGGTGGTAAGCCGTACTCATGTCCAGCGAGGTGCCTAACATCTTCCACAGAGAACGCCAAAAATGACTAAGGAACCGTGTGTCGCGGTCAGAGACTATTGATGTTGGTAACCCGTGAAGACGATATATTTCACGAAAGAATAAGACTGCGACATTGACTGCGTCTGTTGTCTTCTTGCAAGCTACGAAGTGGACCATTTTTGAAAAACGGTCAACAACAACGAAAATAGAATCATGACCACGCTGGGTTCGTGGTAATCCCAAAACGAAGTCCATGCTGACGTCAGTCCAAGGTTGAGTAGGGACAGGAAGCAGTAAATAAAGCCCTGCATTGGAAGCTCGACCTTTGGCCTGTTGACAAATATGACACCTTTCGACAAAACGTTCAACGTCTCTACGTAATGTCGGCCAAAAATAGGACATGGAGACCAAATGCAACGTGCGATCCCTGCCCACATGCCCTTCTGTGTGCAGCTCCTTAATGATTTCCAGCCGCATACTACATTGAGGAACACATAAGCGGAGGTCTTTAAACAAGAAACCCTCATGAAGCACGTAGTCACGTGATAACCCAGTGGATGCTTCAGCAAAAAATTCGAGCAAAGAAAGGATCCTCAGGGTATAAGTCTGACAAGGAAGCAAACCCGAGAACTTTAGTATGCATGGTAGTAAGCAACCCATGTCGGCGACTAAGGGCATCAGCGACACGGTTCGACTTCCCGGACTGATGTTTAATAGAGAACGTGAACTGTTGTAGATAAGAGATCCACGAAGCGTGCCGAGACGAAACTTTCGCCTGACTGTCAAGATGGCGCAATGCATCATGATCTGTAAATAAGACGAACTCGCGGTGTACTAAGTACTGGCGCCAATGCTTGATAGCTTGCACAATCGCATAGAACTCCACATCATAAGTACTGTATCGTCCACGAGCACCTGCTAACTTTTCACTATAGGAAGCCACAGGTCATCCCTTCTGGCTTAATACGGCCCCAATGCCTAGTTTAGAAGCGTCGCAGTGTAGTTCGAATGGCAAAGAAAAGTCCGGAAGGACAAGAATCGGGGCTGTCGTAAGCTTACGTTTGATGAGAGCAAACGCCTCCGTCGCTTCCGTAGTCCATTCAAATTTTCCATCTTTCATGCAGCTCGTAATTGGTGCCATTATAGTGCTGAAGTGATTGACAAAACGTCTGTAGAACGAAGCGAGGCCATGAAAACTACGTACCTCAGAAACTGTTTTTGGAATAGGCCACGACTGTACTGCTTCAATTTTGGAGTGATCGACGGCTAAACCTTGGTCGGACACGACATATCCAAGAAAGAGAACTTTGTTCACGCCAAATTCACACTTCTGTTACGCGGCGTAGAGTTGTTCTGCTCGCAGCACCGTAAGAACTTTGCGTAAGTGATCAGTATGCTCGGCCAACGAAGTACTAAAGATTAAAATATCGTCGAAGTATACAACCACAAATCGTCCAATGAAGGGGCGTAGAGCTTGATTCATGATACGCATGAACGTACTAGGTGCATTAGATAACCCGAAAGGCATTACCAACCATTCAAAGAGGCCTTCTCGAGTTTTGAATGTTGTTTTCCACTCATCGCCAGGGCGAATACGTATCTGATGGTACCCACTTTTTAGATCAATTTTGGAGAATATTTTCGCATTACCAATTTGATCCAAAAGGTCATCAAGCCGTGGTATCGGAAACCTATAGCGGATCGTGATTTTATTGATTGCACGACTATCCACACACATACGCCACGATCCATCCTTCTTAGGTATCAAAAGAGCTGGTACGGCGCAGGGGCTAAGGCTTTCTTTGATGTGGCCCTTGCGTAAAAGCTCCTCGACCTGACGCCGCAATTCTTCATGCTCCATAGGACTCATTCGGTAGTGAGGTCGATTAGGTAATGTCGCTCCGGGAACTAAATCAATTTGGTGTTGTATATCTCGAAGAGGTGGTAGTCCTTCGGGTAGTTCCGTAGGGAACACGTCAACGAATTCCTGTAACACCACGTCCAAAGATGAGGCGATTGGTGTTGTCAGGAGACGGTGTGCGGTTGATGGAACGAGGGCGAATGCAACGCCTTCCGTCTGGAGTTCCGAGATGAACGACTTATAGGAACACAGGAGCGACGTGGGTTTTGAGGTTGTCGTTGTAGTTGATTGGTCAAGTGGCGCTGCTGGTGGCGAAGAGCTTGTTGGTTTCTCTCGGGCTGGGACGAGAACGATGTGACGATTGTCCCACATAAAGCTATACGTATTTTGAGCGCCATCATGAAGTATTTTACGGTCAAATTCCCAAGGACGGCCTAACAGAAGATGACAAAAGTCGATCGGAGCAATGTCGCAACAGATGCGATTATGGTAATGTTTGCCAACAGAAAAAGGTACGATCGCACGCTGTGTAATGCGAATGCTTGCTTTGTTGTTAAGCCAGCCAAGATTGTAAGGTGTGGGATGCTTGTCCCGAGTTAGGCCTAGCTTTTCTACGGCTTCTTCGGAGACGACATTACGACAGTTTCCCGAGTCGATGACAAAGCTACAAACACGGTCTTTGATAGTACAAGTAGATCGGAAAATATTGGTTCGAAGCCACTTATCGTCCTTAGTGATTGGTGCTAAACAAGCTCGACGGAGGACAAGTAGACGTCCACTATCCCCGGCGGTAAGGGTCACCGTGTTGTCTTCGTCTTGGTCATTCTCCTCTTGCGAGTCATAGATATCTTGTTCTTCAATAGCCTCATCAATTACTAACCCTCGACGTGTTGCATGGGGACATGCTGTTTGTCGATGTCCCTGTTCACCACATGAGTAACAGCGCAACGCGTTAGGTCGGGAAGATCGCCTAAGTTGTTGATCGTCCGGTGCGATGGGTTTAGCTGCAGAAACTGCCGCATCACTGACTTGGATGACATCTTTGTTTGCGGTTGATGGAGTGTTACTGTTGACGGAGTCCTGGGTACGCGATCTCGATGTCGATGAGTTCCAGTTCGACGACTTCGACTGTTGCTCGAATGATGATGCACGACGATGAGCTTCTCCCACTGTCAATGGATCAAATTGTGCCATTGAATTTTGAAGTTGCGTTCGGAGACCCCCGATAAAACGCGAGACGAGTTGAACTTGGCTGTCATTGATCTCATTTCGGGTTAACAATAGGGCGACTTCTTCAGCATACTCATCTACACTTCGGTTTCCTTGGCGCAAGTTCTGTAGCTTAGTATACATGGTTCTTTCGTAGTTGTGCGGAAGAAACGTTTGTCGAAGGTGTTTAGTGAGCTTGTCCCATGAATTGATTGGTGCTTTGCCCGTGCGTGATCGAGTTGTCTTGAGCTGTTTCCACCATGTTGCAGCATGGCCGCGAAAATGTATGGCTACCAAGGGAACACGACGATTAAACGGAACTTGTTTAAACTCTAGTATTTCTTCCACGGAAACTAGCCAATCGATAAGTTCATCACCGCGGAGACCCCCATGAAATTCTGGTATATCTACTCGGAAGCTTCTTTCCCAGTGAGTATCATGGTGATTTTGTTGATGAATATCTTCATAAAACAATCGTTGATGAACTTCATCTTCGTCGTCGTCATATGGGTCGTGACGCTGGATTCTTTGTTGGTTTTGGCGTTGTCCTTGGGGCGGATGGGGAAGGTTTTGTGGCTGTCGATGGCGACCTGGTAGTGGTGGTGCTTGATGTTGTGGTAGTGGCTGGTGTCGTTGTTGTGCTGGAGGTTGAGCTTGTACCTCGCGTTGGTTTTGCTGTTCAACCAGAGCTGTTATTGCGGTGGTCAAGGCGTCCAAGCGGCCTGCTAAGGTATCTCCTAGCTGTTGAATCGATGCTTGTGATGCCGCCTGGCTCTCGATGAAGAAGGTTCGTAAGTCAGTTAATTCCGAAGTAGCGCCATCCGGGTTTTGATCCCGATTGTCCCCACCTGCGCCTCCTGTTTTCTTAGTCATGGAAACAAGAAAGTTCTTTCCCGAAACGTACTGATTCTGATGCCAACTGATAGAGTGCGGAAGCCGTATAAGTCAAAGATCTAGGGTTTGATCTCGAACTCACGTAACTTGTGAACGAAGGTATCTTCTAAGACAAGATGAAGGATGCGAATACTCTTCGCAGTGCTTGTTAAAGCTCTTAGGGGCGCGAATACTCTTCGCAGTGCTTGTGAAAGCTCTTTAAAATAAACTCAGAAATCTTATTCAATTAATCGTGTCTCTTTTTCAAAGACTAAAGCCGCTATTTATAAGGCTGATATAGTTAAAACCCTAAGCTATAAAGGAAAGTTTATAATTAGCTAATCCTAGTAATAAAAGGAAACTTAGAACACACGTAAAGCCCAAAAGAAGAAAGGCCACGATACTGGCGGTGAAAGAGATAATGCGCTGCATCAGTGAACATAGTCGTTGTTACACCTTGACTCCCCTATGAATTAATGAGAGCTGAAAATTCAGAAAATTGTGCATTTGCATAATTTGGCAAACTAGTTACCAAATGTGTTCACAGATACGACATGATATACCTGCTGAAAATGTTCCATCAAGAGTTGATGTTCCTAAAGAACAAACTGATGGTAACAAAATGAATGAGCCTAGGGTTCAGTTAAAGAGGGGGAGACTAGCGGGTTCTAAAGATAAAAATCTCCAAAAAAAAAATTGTTGAGCAAAGCAGAAAGGTTCGGAAAGAACCTGATATTGAAAGATGTCTGAAAGAAGACATAAGTGGAAAGGTTCCAGAAAAACCTGATATTGAAAGATGTCTAAAAGAAGGCATAAGTGGAAAGGTTCTATAAGAACCTGATACTGAAAATGTCTGAAAGAAGGCATAGATGAAAAGGTTCAAGAAGAACCAAATAAAGATATGGATCCAGATGACGAAAAGGGAACAGAAAAGTATGATTTCCACCAACTACACCCTTGATGAAAAGTTATAAGATAAAAGATGTTGATGGAATGTTCTCCTTTTCTGTCCAAAGATATCGATCATGAAAATGATGATCCCAATCCAAGGTCCATTTAGGAATGTTAAAAGACATGATTGGGAGGAGTGGCAGAAGGCCATTCGAATTGAATTATTCTCCCTAAATAAAAGGAATGTCTTTGGACCGATAGTCATAACGCCTGAGAATATAAATCTTGTTGGGTATAAGTGGGTATTCGTGAGAAAAGTAACACGATATAAAACCTGATTAGTTGCCCAAGGTTTTTCTCAGAGACCGGGAATCGATTTTGAGGAAACGTATTTTCTGGTAATAGATGCAATTACTTTTAGATTTTGATGAGCCTAACGGTGTCTAAAAATCTTAAAATGCATCTCATGGACGTTGTGACTGCGTATTTGTATGGATAGTTGGATAATGATATATATATATATATATATATGAAACTCCCTGATGAATTGAAAATGCCAACGGCATTGAAAGAAAAATCCAGGGAGATTTGTTCGGTCAGTTACAGCGATCACTATATGGATTATAAAGAAATCGTCATCTAGCTTTGTGATCATTGTTGTATATGTAGATGACCTGGACATAATTGGAACTCAAAAGGAGGTTGATGATGCTCGAACTCATATGAAAGAGGAGTTCGAAATGAAAGATTTCGGAAAGACAAAGTTTTGTCTTGGGCTCCAGATAGAGCATCTCCGAGAAAGAATAATTTTGCATCAATCAATTCATACGAAAAGGTTATTGAAACGCTTTTGTATGAATAAAGCGACTCCTTTGAGTACTCCAATGATAAATAGATCTCTCGATGTTAAAAGAGATGTTGTTTTAAAAGATCCTGGTAAGATCTTATATAAATAAGTACTTTGGAGATGCTAATGGTAATAAACCATATGTGAGCTTATATGTCTTGCGAGTTGTATTTAATTAAATATACTTTTAGACACTAATGTCTTTGCAAGATACAACTCATTTCCTATTCATGGAAATTAGAATGGCGTCGAGAACATATTCGTTCTCTCCAAGGTACAATTGATTTAGGGTTGATTTATTTTAGAAAACCCGAGTTTTGTATGGTTGGTTTTGCAGATGCAGGATACTTATCAGATCCTCACAAGGCTCGATCGCAAACCGGCTATGTTTTTACGATTGGTGGAACCGTGATCTCTTGGCGGTCGACCCAGAAACAAACTCTGGTTGCGACATCTTCGAATCATACTGAAACTATTGTGCTTCACGAAGCATGTCGAGAATGTGTGTGCTTTCGGTCAATGAGTCACTACATACAATAATCAAGCGGAATAGTCAACGAGAAAGAGCCAACGAAAATATTTGAAGACATTTCGGCTTGTGTCGCTCAACTCAAAGAAGGTTACATCAAAGCGACAGAACAAAGCATATCCCTCCAAGATTTTTCTCATGCATACAAGAGCTCGAGAGAAATAAAGAAGTGGACATCGAGTATGTACGGTCATCCGGCTGACTTGTTCACAAAAGCTCTTTCGACTACAACATTCCGAAAACACGTTTATGGTATCGGAATGCAGCATTTGCGTGACCTGTGATAAGAAAGCTAAGTCAACTATTTTCAGGGGGAGATTACAGCAGTGTACTCTTTTTCCCTTGTCATGGTTTTTGTCCCAATGGGTTTTTCCATGACTAGGTTTTTAACGAGGCACTACGTAATATAAAAATAGATAATCAAGGGGGAGTGTTAAAGATAATGATCCAAGAAGATAAGGTTGATTTTGGATTGTGATTATCCATTAGCTTACTATATAAATATTTGTTTTCTTCTTAAGTCGGTGTACTTTACCGACTTACTACTCCTATAAATAGGAGTTCATTTGTTATTGTAAGTGATAGTAATAAGAGCAAGAGATCAAAGTCATGTGTGCTCATTATATATGAGTTGTTTACATCATGGATCACATTATGAGTTTGTCTTACATTAAGAGACACATTCAACATTTGAGGCACTTTTCCTTGACACTTGCTATTTGATCGGACAATAATGCCCCTGATAAGAGCTTTGTTATTAATTTCAACCTCATTTTCTTATTTGTTTTTATCTCAAATATTAATAAATATAAATAAATAAATTTGATGTAATAAATTTTAACTTTTCATCCTCTACATTTCGACATCCATTTATATATACTTTAGAAATTTAAAAATAAAAACATAGAAAATATTTTTATAATTAAAATATTGTAGATAGTATTGGATGGATAAGCCGTCCACGAAAAAATAATATAAATGAATGAATTGTGGATAAATAAAATGTGGACATAATTTAAAAAAAAAAGTGAGGATTAGATTTCATCCAATACATGAATTTATAGTTTGTGTTCGATGTAGGCAATGTAAGAAAGATAATCTTTTTTTGTGGAAAGAATCTCCCCGGTTGAAGCCACCCACTAGTTCCCAGAGATTTGTTCAACCATCCACGCATAACCCGTCCACGCTCCAGCTATCCACACACCACTTATCCACGCAACCCCCATCCACACGCTATCCGTCCACATCTTTTGCAGATCTGGATTCTGAAATCGTAACTTTGCAGATCTGGATTTTGAAATCCACAACAACACTAAGAAACCAACAAAACGAGAATCGATTAAAAAGATTTAAAAGATCAGACAAATTCGGAGAATCTAGGATTTAGAAGATGAGAAGTTCAAACTACCTTCTTATTTTTCTACATCTTTTCATTTTTTACAAGTTGTAGTCTCTCGGTTTGCCTTTTTTTTCCTTTTGTGTTAGGGAGAAAAAAAGAGAGGTGATAAAATCATTGGAAGATGAAATTTGAATAAAATTACATTGAAAGAACGAGAGAGACAAAAGAAAAAGTAAAAAAATGGTAATGTATATAATTTTTTAGTTAGGGAGTTTTTAGTATTTTTAACATTAGAAAGTGTCTTACAAGCACAATGTGTCTAAGATAAAGACAAAATGTGCAGATGTAAAAATTTTGCTCATTATCTCACATTTCTTTCGTTAATTTCCAAACACGTAAAGAATAATATACTAATATATAAACACTTATAAATATACATAAATATTTCTTTATCTGTCTAATTCACAACAGTCCCGAATATTTCTTATTATTTACGAATTGGATTACGGATAAAAGAGATAAGTTTATACAAACTATGGGGTCAATGTACAATTAATTACAAGATTATTATTGGAGCAAACAATAAATTTGGCCTTTTCACGAATCGGATTCTCTCTCCTCTCTAGTATACAAAAACCCTAGTCGTCGTTGGCTCTGTTACTCAGTCGTCTTTCAACCGCCGATCAAACAGATTTTGTGATGGCAGCTAAGGCATCAGCTTTATCGACGGAATACGGCGGAGTGAGTAACATGGAGAAGTTTCTCTGCGAGCGATTGTTGGACCAGTCGCAGCCAATCTCAGAGCGATTCAGAGCTCTCTTCTCTCTTCGCAACTTGAAAGGCCCTGGTCCTCGCAACGCTCTAATCCTCGGTTTGTTCAATCTCTTCTGCTTTATTTGCTTCTTTCAGTTTCATTTGCACGAGACCGAACCAAAAAGATTCTTACTCTGTGTTAGAGATATTATTTGAGTAACATTTTATTATTTGAGTAACAATTAAAGTAACGGAGAGATTTTTCAGTGGTGTTGTGGACTAGCTTGAATATGCAAAACAACATTGTAAAGATTCAAGCTTTGGTTGTCATGTTTTTGATTTTCCTTCTCCTGCAGCATCCAGAGATTCATCCAACTTGTTAGCACATGAAGCTGCCTTTGCGTTGGGACAGATGCAAGATGCTGAAGCAGTTCCTGCTCTAGAGTCGGTTCTTAATGATATGTCTTTGCATCCTATAGTGCGCCATGAGTTGAGTATAGCTTATGATCCTTGTGCTGAACCTAATCCTTATTTTTTATTGTTTTTTGCGGAGTCGCTGATGGGCTGTTAATGTAACAGGCAGCAGAAGCTCTTGGAGCTATTGGTTTAGCGGGCAATGCCGACATTTTGAAGAAAAGCTTGATCTTTGATCCTGCTCAGGAGGTTCGGGAAACATGTGAGTTAGCTCTCAAAAGGATTGAAGAGCTGAGTAATGTTGTTGATGCGGAGACAAAGAGATCACCTTTCATGTCTGTTGACCCTGCGGCTCCAGCTGCTGCTTTCTCTTCCGTTCACCAATTGAGGTTCTTCTAATCTTGACCAACTCTGAACACTTGTAGAAAATGATTTTTCAGTTTGTGACAGATCATTTAATTACACAGGCAGATTCTTATGGATGAAACAAAAGGCATGTATGAGAGATATGCTGCTCTTTTCGCTCTGAGGAATCATGGTGGAGAGGACGCTGTTTCTGCTATTGTTGATTCTTTGAGTGCTGATAGTGCTCTTCTACGACATGAGGTTTGTCAAATTTTGGTGACTTTCAGTTTTGGTCATTGTTTGCTAAATTGCTAGTGAGGACTTGCTTTCCAAAGGTGTTCATGGACTTGCATATGTCTGTGTCTGTTAAGATCTGTTATCTTGGATCTTTGCTTCATTGTTCTCCAAAATGATTGATATAATTTTGTGTAGGTTGCTTATGTCTTGGGGCAATTACAAAACAAAGCTGCTTTAGATACTCTAAGCAAAATACTTAGAGATGTGAATGAGCACCCAATGGTTAGACACGAGGCTGCAGAAGCGCTTGGTTCTATTGCAGGTATCTTTCCTCCATCCCATGAACCATCACAACTTGACTTGTCTTTACTTACACTCTTGCATTGTTCGGCTATTTTCAGATGAACAGAGCATCGCATTGCTACAGGAATTCTCAAGGGACACTGAGCCTCTTGTTTCTCAAAGCTGTGAAGTTGCACTGAGCATGTTGGAATTTGAAAATTCAGGCAAATCATTCGAGGTAAAATACTTTGATCTCAAAACTCTTGTCCCCTTGAATACTCTAAGGTGAATCTGTAGTGACCCATATGGAAACCTGTTTTTGCAGTTCTTTTTCACACAAGACCCGCTTGTTTGCTAAGAATCGTATCATTCTTCTTCAATCACTTGCCAACAAAGGAACACAAACTTTAGTAGCAAGCGAGAGAAAAGAAACTGCTACTTAGCATCTCATTTATGTAACGATTATCATAAGTCTCTGTATTGAGTTTAAGGTTAAGATACATTGTCTTGATCCGTATGAAAACTTTCCATTGTTAAAGAAAGGGAATGAGTAATTGCCAGATACTTGACTTACTTGCACAAGCA
Organism: Brassica napus; assembly: GCF_020379485.1. Lineage (NCBI taxonomy): Eukaryota > Viridiplantae > Streptophyta > Magnoliopsida > Brassicales > Brassicaceae > Brassica > Brassica napus. Next base: position 27,830,234 of record NC_063449.1, read on the forward strand.
TCTCTATCAATGTTTAATGTTGTAAGCTAAATTAAGATGAAGTTTTGAATATACCTTTTCTTTTGGTTTTGGGTTTATATGTAGACGCATAATTGAATTATTAAAGAAAGCTGGTTGAGTTCAGAAGATTCAGAATTGAATGTACAAAATTTATGCAAGCTAGGAGGAACAGTATGTTCTTTAACATTCCTTAAACTTTTTACCATTCATGAGGAATATATTTTTCTTTTCATTCTTTTTTGTTTTTTTATTTGTAGAGAATTATAAAACAAATCAATTCTTCATTAATTTTGATAAGGAACCATCATTCCCCGTTCCTACTCATTCCTTTCCTATCAGTTTCTAATGTTTCCATGATGGTTACCAGTGACACCTTCAATTTTCCTAGATATTGCTTATTTCTCTGAATACTAGCTAACGATGGTTTCAGACAGAGATCCGAATTGCATTTTGAATCACCATAAAAAAAAAAAAGGAATCAAGAGAATATAAGCTTGTCAAGAGGGAGAGACCGGAGAGTCCAGAGTTTAGTTTAAGCTAATTTGTCAGGTCATAAAAAACGTGCACGGTGACAAACGCTGGGGGTTAATTGAGCCCATTATGATTTGGTCAATCGAAAGATATAACAGGGGGTATTTACGTCTTTTGAGGATGTAACCCTAAGTTCACAGATGTATATATAAGTTGCATCGCCACTGACATTATCGACGGCTCAGCTTCATTACTTATGGAGTTTCTAGAATTCAAGTTTAGATTTTTATGTGTTTTGTTTAGTTGTTAAAAGTTTAAAAGTTTGGATTTGTGTGTGTTTGAAGCGAATTATAGAGGAGAAAGAAGGATATGATGATTGAACTTTCTTTGTTCCCTATTGGTTTGATAGCCGATATGATGGCATCTTACGTATTAGCTCTATCTGATCCTTCTCCTCTAAATTTCTAATCTTTTTCAAGTTAATGGTGTGGGAGAGAAAGAGAATGGAATGATGAATGTCGAACTTTATTGTTCCCTATTGGTTTGATTCGCCGGAATGATGGCATCTAACGTATTAGCTCTATCTGATCCCATTCTCTTTCTCTTCTATTACCTCTGTTTTTGAATTCGTTTCTGTTTTGAAGATTAGATTCCCCTAAGGTGTGATGTTAGACGACCATGAGTTTTCCCTACGTGTCTATGTTGCTTGTTTCCGCCACTTGATTTAGCCCAATGTTTCGTATTTTTGGCCCCATGTACATCAATAGTCTACGCTCTGAAATTGAAACAGAGTTATTAGCTTATATATAACATAGACGCAGTTCTGAAAACAGTATCAGTGGACCAGTGAATAACACTTGCCAACCTTAGATACCAAATTAGCAGAACAGCAGGTCGACGAATTGAAACCGTTTATGTTCGAAGGTGGTAGAGAATAGAATTAATGGCTAATCATAACTATTTTATCCGAGTTCCAAAAAACCTCGTAAAAGTCCCTAAATATTTAACAGATGCTTTAAGTTGGGTCCGCCCTCACCAATCCTCCGTAGGAGGAGCAAGCTCAGCACGTTAACAACTAACCAAGCTTAGATGCTCTGTTCTCAATTGATCTGGAAAACCTAGGCAAATTCCAAAAGTCCTTTTCTTTCTGTGGAGATGCTTGTGTGTCCAACAGTGTTGCGTCATGAAACATCTACCATCTGCAGGTCCCAATCAGGAAATGCTCAAGTCAGCTGCTTTTTCAATGCCCTTGTGCAAGGCCACGTCTCTGTTCCATCTTCTCCTGGTTGGGAAATGTCAGAATATTTGTATAACTCTAGAGTTTTCTCCACTTCCCAGAATCACGCAAAGGAAGAAAGCAAAAGTTTAGTACAGTGGATAGTATGGAAATTATGGAAGGATCACTACGAGTCTACGAGCAAGTGTTGAAGCCTTGAAGGGAGAGAATGGACTACGAGGCACAAGAGACTGATGAAAGGCTAGCGCACATGCCTAAAATGTAAATGTGATGGAGCCTGGCCGAGAGAAGATAACAAGTGCAGAGTACCAAATAAGATGTGAGCTAAAGCACTACCAAATAAAAGTAAAAATACAAAAGATCTTTGACCATTTGGTCCTTTTTATTCAATCATTCTTGTTATTAGTTAACGCCACATATTCTTAGCATGCGAGAAGAAACCTAAAAACATCTAGGCTTCTTCACTGGGTGAGTTTGGTTCAAACAACATCCTCGAAACCAAGACGAGCACTGTCGGAAACAGCCTCGTTCTCTTCATTCTTCCGTTCAACTTCAAGCGCAAGCAACACTTGTCTCTGTTCCACAATCATTCTATCAAGTTCCCTCATGCGGGCACCGCGTGCTTCCATTTTCTTCTTCTTCACGCAAAGCTCTTCAAGTTTTCTCTTCAACCAATCCAACTCGAAACCTACCCCTACCAAATCCATAAGCGTGTTCTCAGCATCACTTAGCTCTTCCTCCGTGAGCTCCTGAGGAGCTAAGCAAACAATGTCGATGAGATTGAGGAGAGTGTTCAAGTAGGCATTCTTCACCAACTGGTTCTTTGGACGAAGATTCATTGCGGTTTCTGGATGTCTTTCAAAGATTCTCCTTACATACTCTACCTGTTAACAAGTTTGATGTAAAAAAAAACACAACCACAGTGATCATTGTTAAGTGAAATAATTGTTCTTACCTCTGAATAGAGAACTCGGAAGCCATTAAACTCCACCGTTCCATCACCGTTCCACATGATAGGAGCTGAGTTTTTCTTGATTACTTGAAGATTCAACTGGAGTTTTGTGTGTTTGAGGATTGTCTTCTTGTAACTGAAATATATATTAAAGAAGATACATGTATCCCAAATGAACGTGAGCTAATCGTAACTTAATACATTACTTAGACATAATTATCTAACAGATTACTATTAATGGCGTCACACGTCTAGCTTCTTCTTTGGTAAATGACTACTAGATCCTGATCCGCGCGCCAGCGCAGATATGAATTTTCAGTTTTTAATTATTTATTTTATTAAATGATGTATTTGTAAAATTAATTCATATTATAATCATTAAATAAATTTTTTTTTTTACATCTTAAACTATCTATTTTTTTACGAATGTGTGATATCATATAAAAAATATAAAAAAATGAGTATACATACTTAATTAGATAATTGTAAAAACATAAATTTTTCTTTCGTTTGTGATATCATATAAATAATGATCCGTCCAGTTAACAAAAATCAAGATTTTTTATGTGTAATTTTTTTTATTTTGACCATTTCCTTATCACTATATTAAATTTTACATATTTTAACTAGAATAATTTTAATATCTTTACCTTTTTATTTGAAATGCAACTCAATATTTTTTAAAAAATTATAACAAAATATTTAAAAAATATTTTTAGAATTTGTTTGAAAAATATGAAAATTACACTTTAAATTAAAATTATCCTAAAATATGATAATTTTTGATGTAAACGAAAACTCAAATTATGTCAAAAATAATTATATTCAATGATAATAACAATTTAAATTGATTATTTTTTAAAAAATACATTTACAAAAATATTGTTTGAAAGAAAATTCATTTCTCTTTCAAATATAAAATGAAAATATTATAATTAAATAATAAAAAATATAAATAAAAACCATAAATTTAGCAAATGACAACTGAGTTATATTATGCTAAAATTTTATTTCTAACAATTTAGCAAATGACAAATGAGTTATGAGCAAATAATACCATATAATTTTTAAAAACATAGCCATTCTTAAATATTTTTTGAATAAATAAATATTTTTTAATTTAATCAACTGAAAATAATATTCGTACAGTTGTGTGAGTCAAATTCTAGTTTTATTGATGCATGTTATATATTAGTGCTGTATGTTTTAGGTAACATTTTAATGATGCACGTTTTTCAAAATCTCAATTATTAAAATTATTCACGTAAGGATAATTCATGAGTTTTTTTTTGTTGATTAAATGACATTATGTCCACATTTATTTAAGGATATTTCATTACGGTAACTGAAAAAGACAAACAATAAAATATGAAGTTTAAATTCATTTTAGCATATTTCATTAATGTAACTGAAAAGAACAAGTAATAAATTAGACAGTTTTATTCGTTTTAGGGTATTTTATAAATGCAACTGAAAAAGACAAGCAAAAAAATAGGGAGTTTAATTAATGAAATAAGAATATTTTCAAAAGGGTGTTTTCTTCTAATAATATAGATATGCTCTGTTCAGACTTCTCCATCAAGAAACACATTGCAATTAAGGAAACCTATAAAGCCCCAAGACTAAAGATCATTGATTGATTCACAATTTACCACTTGGAATCATGTGAAAAGAGACACTGGTTATGAAAACACACGCAAGGAATGTAAAATTGCTTAGACTTTTAAGCTCCTCCTTATAGGTCAATGATTTAAAGGAAGCTAGGACCGTAAAATATTTTAAAAGCTAAAACTTTTTTGTAAATTTTGAAGATGAACATTTACATAATAGAATTTTGAAAATTGATTAACATATGTCAAAAATGTTATAAAAGTAACGCAAAAGTCTATCTTTATTCATAACATAGAGGTTCATTATATAGGAAAATTACACCGTCATAGATAAATGGAAAGATTACAAATCATAATCTCTTGGTTATGAGTCATCCACAATCTGGTTCATAACACTCCCCTTGGATGCCATAACCATTTAGAGCTTGTAATGTGCTTTAATGTTGCCTCACTAAAACTTTACCAGAAAACCCAATTGGGACAAAACCATGGTGAAGGAAAAAGAGTACAACACACATTACTCCCCCTGATTTGGACATTACTGAAGGTCCCTTGGACCTCTCCAATTTTCTGCAATCCGTGGGTGATGAAGATCTTGGGTAGAATATGCTTCGTCCTCGAACATGATAGTTGGTTCTTCTTTACCATCGGCCATGCCACAATCTGATCGAACATATTGAGTCATCGACCTCAAATACACACACACGAAATCTTGGATGATGTTGCTGTGATATGCGTGTACCACCATGTGTAAAACATGACCTGTCTGAAAACAAATCAACAAAACCAAATAACCCCTCTTTGGACTGATTAGTATAAAATAAACCAAAATCAAAGGCTTCTTCATCGTCCTTCTTATGGACCAATCAGATCAGTGTCTAAAACAAGACTTATGCATCGTCCATCTCAGGACTAAATGAGCTTCTTTATCGTCCACCTTTGGACTGAATGGATCAGTGTCCAAAACAAGTGATCTCACGCCCATGTACTAGATAATGGGTGAGACTGGTCCATATTAAATCTCTTGAGTACCCTTTTCTATATATACTATTTGATGCACAAGGATTTCATTGTTAATGTACTCAAACTGTAATCCCAAACAAAACTTTGGTTTCCAAGATCTTTCATCTCAAACTCTTTCTTGAGATATTCAACTGTTTGGGAAATTGTATCCAGAGGTTCCTAAGATATTAAGATCATATACTTTGATGATTATCAATATTGTTCTCGAGAACTTGATGTACTTTCAGCTCAATACCCTCTAGTACTTTCATTATCCAGTGGACCATATAAATATGCAGTCACTACATCAACTTGCTGCAAGTTTAATTTTCTCTCTTATATAGCCAGACTTATGAGAAATCTAAAAGTAGTTGCATCCACCACATGGGAGTATGTCTCCTCATAATCTATTACTGGTCTTTGTGAGAATCCTTGTGCAACATCATCTTTATATCTCACGATTTCTATTCCTCACAAGACCAAATTTATATCCACTGGTTTTAACATCATATGGCGTCTTAATCATATGGCCAAATACACCTTTCTTCCTTAAACTATTTAACCCCACGTTTCCATTCAATCCAATCTATTCTACGAGTGCGCACTCTTATATTGACGTGAGTTCATGATCCTCGTTTATATTCATAAATTCAAGTGCTACCTTGTATGCAAATAAATCATCTTATGTCGACATTCCTTATTGGTTCCATTATGTTCCAGACATGATATAATTGATTGAGATTCATTATTATCAGGACCTTTAATACTTTGCAGCTTGGCGTCGCAAGCTACATTGTTTGGTACCTGTACCTTAGAGCCGGCCGGCCTTATCTCCATGTCTGGTATGGTTTCCTTAGTAACCTCGGATTTGGATTTTGATCATTCTCTACACCTTTCTTTTGTTTCCGAGGATTCTTATCTTTTGGAACCTATTTGGTCTACCACGTTTCATACGTTGTCTAGACTCTGTAGCAACTTGACTGTGTCTCTTCTTGGACATCAAATTCGTTGGTGCTTTACAAGCTGGTTTATATATGACTTAGTCATTCTTTTTCGGGTTAGCAAATGTGTCTGGCATTTGATTAGCTAGCTTTGTAAATGTATAATCTTTGGACGTCTATTTCACATTCTTTAGTCCGAGGATCTTGCCAAGACATTGATGGTCGATTCCATTCTCTTTTTTTTTTAACATTCTTTTACCAGCTTTATTATTTTTTTCTCCTAGTCTTAAAATAATCCGTGTACCTGGCCTCAAATATAATCACCCATAGTTGGCTCAAAGTACTTTATTATTGTGAGAGAATCATATCCAACATATATCTCCATCCTCCTTTTGAGGTCTCATCTTAGTTCTCTGTGGTGGAGCAATTAGTACATAGACAGCACATCCAAATGTCTTATGATGGGGTATGTCTGGCTCTTGACCCATTAATAATTGTGATAAGGGATATCTATGCTCACTAAATGGCTTGGTGCGTATTAACTTAGGTGCATGTAAATTTCGTGTGGCCCAAGCTGTGAATGGGAGTTTTGACCTCATACGTTATGGTCTATCAATCAGCTATTTGCGTTTTAAAAGATTTCGGCCAAGCAGTTCTTGGTATGGACATGTATCACAAAATTGTCCACACTTACCCCCATGGATATACCATAATCATTTAAACGCTTGGGACATGTATTCACCAGTATTATCTAGACATATGGTCTTTATTTATGAAAAAGGGGCTCGTAGCCGTTTTACTGGTGATGGCCTAATGAGTTTCCCTTGTGTACATGCTACACATGTGAGATTCTTTGGGATAACTCTTCTTATCTTTTAAAGTGTGCCTTTTGAATATCAATTTTTGCATCATGTTTGGACCAGGATAACCAATCCGGTCGTGCCATAAAGTGTATATTTTTGCAGGCTTTTAGCCTCTATCATATTGATCTATGCATAGTCTAGGTCAGTAGAGAATGCAGGTATAGTCTTTAGGACTTATTATGGCCTTGAGCGATTTTATACATATATCTGAAGGAACTCTTTGTTTCCTTCCCCATTGTTTCAATATGGAAATCATTCATTCTTATATCTTTAAAACTCAATAGGCTGCTCTTGCTCTTAGAGCTGGGTGAATATAAGGCATCACTGATTTCTAGATGCATACCCTTAGGCAATAATATATTAGCCTAGTCATAGTCTTCTTTCAGACTGGCGATACCTGCTTTAGTACTTATATTGGCGTTTTTCATTGTACTCATATAGAAAAATCATTCATTCATTTAATCTAAGCAGACAATGTAATAGAAATAAATTCAAGGAGATAAAAATCAGAGAAATCATACAAGCAAAGCAATCACACAAGTTTGATGTCGAAATCAGATTATCAACTTGATTCTTTTAGGCAATCATAAGTCTCATATTCCATAAGATCATCTTGATCATGTTCGAAATTATTTTCACCATCTTTATAGACCAAGTGGGTTTCATGATTCTTCCCTTTCAGACTCTCTTTGATAGAGGTCACAAAAATATTTGGGAGTCCTTCATATCTTAGCCCAATGGTTCCCCATTCCACATCTATGGCACACTGATTTGGTCGAGCTTTGTGGTTTAAAGGATATACCACGGCCACTGCCTTGACCATGGCTCAAATTGGGTTGATACCCACGACCTCTGCCATAGTGATTCCCACGGCCGTGACCGTGTGGTTTATCATTCTGGACGTGGTTACTTTTTTTTCTTTTGCGGCCTTATTGGTATCAGGTAATGAGGTTAATCCAGGAGGTCTCAATTCACTGTTTCTCATCAGTAATCCATTATTTTTCCCAGCGAACAATAGACTCATCCACGGACTTATAGTCCTGGATTCTGGGATTCCTCCAATCAAATAGGGCCTTTGGTAATAACATCGTTCTTTGGTGATCATATCTCGATTTTTAACTCTGTCCAAAAGTCTAGAGGATTCTCTATAGTCAGATACTGATCTTTGAGACTCTTAATAAGATGATGGCTAATAATTAATATTGCCCTATATCATTCTTCCTCATTGGTATTATTGCCTTCTAAGATACATTCACCAAGTCTTTTTGACTTTAGGATAATCTTTGTATCCAATGTCCACCGTAAATAATTATCTTCAGAGAGATTTATGGCAGCAAAATCCAGGTTGATTTTCGACATCTCAAATCATATATCACTCAATATTTAGGTATAATTTTCACGCGGCCTTACTCTTAAAAACAATCAATAGATTTCAATCTTGTGGGGACAATGAGACTATCAATCTTAAAGACATTTAATCAATCAGTCAATTTCTAGCAAGTCTCAGCAATACTATTTCTATGTGCTCATAATATTATGGTTTATCAAGACTAGCAAAAACGAATTCAATTAATCATGCAATTAGGGTTTAGCAGTCAATGGATTTTAGCAAGACTAGTAAAAAGATTTATTAATCACTCAATCAGTTTCAAGGCTGATTTTAGCAATACTAGAATATAGATTTCAAGCATGAATTTCAATGAATCAGTTTCAAGACTGATTGGTATTTAGCATAAACCATGTGTAAATAATTTATCTAGTATCCGAATTTATCAAACCTCAAAAACATATAATCAGACAATCAATTTAATCGAACTTAGCATACAATCTTAAACCTCAAGACATTAGATTTTATCATGAATCTATCAACCTAGCATACGGATTCTCAATTCTCAAAGACATCCAAATCAGATCAATATAACCTATCATACGCATTACTTAGGGTTTCCATTTAAAACAGATCAGATTACAAAACTATCAATCCTAGCAGATGATATTAAACCTCAAGAATCATGCAATCAGATCATTCGGATTTTAAACAAGTAAACCTCAATCAATCTATCAATCTATCGGATTATATAAGCAAAGCAAGCTAGCAACCTATCAGATTCAATAAATGTTTTAACAGACTGGTCGGTTTAAACAATTTAAAATCAGATGAACAATTAACCAAGCAGGATGAGAAAATAAATCAATCAATTTAACGGTCAAACAATTCTAGCAACATAGCATCAGATTCAATCAGATTTAAAACTTCAATGATCAAAACCGAAAACAGTTTTGATTTCAAAATATTTGATTAGGGTTTTAATATGTGATTTGATAATTATAGTATAATTAATTATGATACTTATATTATTTATAGTTTATAGATATAGGGTTAGCGTTTATCGGATTTTAACTTGTAAAAACCGATTTGGGGTTTTAATCATGTAGGAACATGATTTAGGGTTTGGGGTATCGAACTTTTAGAGCTTCGATTTACTCAATTATGATTTTTGATCTATTACCCTATGGTTTTGATTCATAAAGATTAGGGTTTTAGGGTTTCATTCTTTATCAATCAATCCATGTTCGATTATGGGTTCTTAGGTTTTGAATTACCTTTTAACCTTAGATGATTGTTGAATCGGACCACCAAAGGAGTTGAGCCACAAGCTGGACACGAACGGGACGCGAGCTGGAATGGATCGAGTCGCTTCTATCGGGTCGCGGACGTCCTTTGTTGCTTGATCGGGAACGCCTTGATCGTCGGACGCGAGCTGTCTGATGCAGCCGCGAACGAGGAAGAGGTCGCGTGCTGGAGCTGCTCTCGGGTCGCGAACGTCTGAGCTAGGATCAGGAACGCCTTGGGCTGAAGCTGATCGGGGACGCGAGCTGGAACAGATGCGGGAACAAGAGACGCGATCGGGGTTTAGGGTTCGTCGGATTGCCGGCTAGGGTTAGGGTTTTAGGGTTTTTCGATTTGGGTATTAGCTTAGGGATTTAGAGTTTCGTGCTGATAACATGTTATAAAAGTAATGGAAAAATCTATCTTTATTCATAACATAGAGGTTCCTTATATAGGAGATTACACCGTCATAGATAAATGGAAAGATTACAAATCATAATTTTTAGGTTATGAACCATCCACGATCTGGTTTATAACAAAAAAAAACTATTAATTTACTACATAAGATAATTTATAAACCATTAAACTCTGTTTCTCATACACCAATGACTTTACTTGTTGATCAAGAGTAACCTAACGAGGCACCAACAACAAAATGCGGATGCTTCCAACCCAAGTTTAGTCACTTATCACCAAACAGACGTAAAATCCAAGCGACTAAAAACAAAAACTTAAACCTATCAAACAACATCATCGAATGATAGGGGAGCTTTGGCCACAGACACATCTGCTTTCTCCTTCTCCAGCTCAGCTTTCATGTTTAAGAACTTCTGCTTCAAATCCTTCAACTCTTCCTCTATCTCTTTCATCCTTTTCTCACCAGCTTCTTGCTTCTCCTTCTTTTCTTCCAATTTCTCTTCTAACCAATCTAAATTCAAGCCTGCGTCTGTCAAGTACGCAAGAGAAGCATATGCGTCATTCAGATCATCCTAGGAGAGGTCCTTAGTCGGCTGGCACAGAGTCTTGATCAGGCTGAGGAGAATGTTGATGTAAGCTGTCCTTAGATGCTGATTTTTTGGTCGAAACTTCGATGCAATGTCAGGGTGTCTTTCAAATATACGCCTCACGGATTCCACCTGCGAAAGATGAATAACGTAAAACTTAAACAAAACACAACATACTCCAATGTTACAGTTTCCCTCATATTCTGCAACTCACACATATGTCAAGAAACTTCCTTTGATTTTCACTGAATCTATATGTGCTCTTTTAATAGATCAGCAACGATTTACAAAACAGAAAACCACAAGGAACTGAATTATCTATAACAAATGATAATGTTGTGTTGTGATTAGAATTTCTATGAAACAAACAAAACGTTGGCACCAATATTCGTTTTATACCTGTGAAGGAAGAACTTGAAAGCCATTGACTGAAAGCTCAAGAGAATCTCTAGCCTCCGCACCATCGTCTTCCTCTACTTTGCTCAGTAATTTGGTTTCCTCTGATACATCTAGTTTTCCAATAACTTCAAGAACCTCTACCTCAGCAACAATCTTGAGGTCTCCGTTTACCAAGAATCCACCATCTTTATCATGAATTTTGTCGAGTGGAAGCATTGTTGTAAAGCCAAAGTCGCAGACTTCCGCATCAAACCAGTGCTCTGTAGCTGTTAAAAAGAACTATAGCTTATCATATACTCCAAGATAGTGAACATCTCTGTTAAGAATTAAATGGGAGAGCAAACTATGAAACCAAATCTAAACCAACCAAGCTCAAACTCGGTTTCAATAACATTGTTACTGTCTAAATGATTAATTTTGGGAATATATATCATACTGTCAGTTTTCAGAATAGTTTGAGGACAAGATCTGTAGAAACAATCACCTTTAATTTCAGTGAGTTCTTCAGAAACTTGATTTACTACACTTAAGCACAGTTCTGCTCGTCTTCTCCATCCATAGGGCAATGATGCACTACCAGCAACGTCCAGATACAGAGACAAACTCGTAACACCACCATTTCCTTTAGGAAAAGCAAGAAGACGCCTTCCACAACAACAGAGCAAGCGAAAAATCAGCCAAAAACAAAAAAACTCAAGTGACGAAATAAGTAGAATATATATATTATACATATATATTCCCTACCATTTGCAGCCGCCGACAATGAATTCATGAGAATAAACTTTCCAGAGAGGAGAAGTTCCTAATCACCCAAGTGAACTTGTTATCAACTTCCTGCTTCCCCATTGATCTTGTTGATAGAGACTCCTCCTATGAATTAGTAAAAGCGTGGAAGCGAGAATCGTTTAGGTTACGTTCGCTAAGGCGATTTGTACTGACGTAGTCTTGACAAACTGGAAGACTTTCTTATTGATTTAGGTTAACATTACAATGTATATATACCCACAAGTTTAATGAGATGCCTAAAGAATATAGGAAATATCCTAACTTATAATGGTAATTATCCTATTGAGAATAGTGTAAACATTATATTGTATCCTTATCTTGACGGTGTCATATACCGACGCTCTCATAAGAAACTGAGAGAGACTGTCGCAGGCGCTAGAGAAAATATCTATAAAGAAACTTCTTTTGGTATGAGGAGGACGAAGAAGAAAGATGGCCGCCACTGTTGTTTTACTGAAAGTAACTTGGGCCGAAAGGACCGGCTCGGTAGAAAAATATGGTGGAAAACTTTTAAAAACGTTGTTCACGTTTTGTTAAACAGACATGTTGGGCTTTCAGAATTGATCCGGTTCGTATCGGATCCGGGTCATTCGGATCCTAGACATGACTCAACTAGTAAAAAAATGGACAAATACACCCCAACCTTTAGCACCAATCAAAATGACACATAGATTATTAATTAAAAAATATTAAATTAAATAAAAAATAGCTCCAAAAAATAAAAAATTTAATTTTAACGATACTAACGTTTCCAGCTAAACCCTAAACCCTAAATCTTAAATTCTAAACCATATACCCTAAATTCTAGACCCAAATCCAAACCCGTAAACCCAAATCCTATACCCTAAACCCTAATCTTAGACCCAAAACCCAAATTATATATCCTAAACCCAAAAACTTACTATAAACCTAAACTCTATACCCTAAACCCAAGTCCTAGACCCTAAACCCAAACCATAAATCTTTAACCCAAATTATATACCCTAAATCCAAAACCTTAACCATAATTCCAAACGGTAAATCCTAAACCCAAACCGTAAATCCTAAACCTAGCTAAAACCTATATCCTAAACCCAAATCATGGACCTAAAACCCAAACGGTAAACCCTAAACCCAAACCCCAAACTTAGCTGCTATAGTGTTTGAGTTAAAGTTTACGGTTTGGGTTTAGGGTCTAAGACTTGGGTTTAGGGTATATGGTTTAGGTTTATAGTCTATTTTTGGATTTAAGGTATATAATTTGGGTTTAGGGTCTAAGATTAGGGTTTAGGGTATAGGGTTTGATTTTAGGGGTTTGGATTTGGGTTTAGAATTTAGGGTATATAGTTTAGAATTTAAGATTTAGGGTTTAGGGTTTCGCTGGAAACGTTAACGTCGTTAAAATTAGCGTTTTTATTTTTTGTATTTTTTACTTAGTTTAATGTTTTTTAATTAGTAATCCATGTGTCACTTTCATTGGTTATAAAAGGTGGGGTGAATTTAAAAGTTCACCCTCGGGAGTGAACCTAAGTTTTGTTCTTAAAAAAAATCGGTTTATGTTTTGTTCGACTTCTTTCGCGTCTCACTTTGTTGCTAAACCTGAACCCACACCTAAGAATCCTACAAATACAGGAGACGGTCAAGATCCACAGGCACCTTTACGCATGTTATACCCGAGAGTTATTTGGCCTGTGTCCGTTACACCATGGACAATAATCTTAGTCGGAGTCAAATTTCTTACCTTTCCACCCAAAGCTGAACATATCCACATCAGTTCGAGTCTGTAATTAAAATACATATACTTTTCAGATCCGCTACGGACCTGGGTCGGATTCAAGTATTTAAAACCGTAAAAAGATTCAAAATACCTAAATTTCATCAAAATTTAACCAAAATCCATCAATTTTATCTAAAATTTTGCAAAATAACAAAATATAAAATTTTAATAACTGAAATTAAACATTTTTTAACTCTAATTTGACATTTTTAAAAATTATATTATTTGAAAATGTTACAAATATAATAATAAATATTGCAAAAAGGATATTACAAATAAACTATAAATTAAAAATATAAATTAGAACACATATAGTCATACTTTTGGATATTCATATTTTTTTTGTCGGGTATAAATTGGTTCTTATTAGGTTGAGTCTATTCGGGTCGGTTCTTACCAGTTCTGATTATTTTAGGTAGATAAATGTTCGACCCGAGTAAATACTTGTAAATTTTTAGTTCAGTTTCCTATCGGGTATTCTCAAATTGATTATGGTTCGGTTAAAGTGCCCAAACCTCTTTTCTCTGCGTTTTTCTTTTCATTTACTGGTGTTTTTCTTTTTGCTAAAATCTGGTGAAACCTATACTGGAGTATTGACGACTCACTTCTTTTTCATCAAGGCATTGAGGAAAAAAGGACAGAAACAAGGCAAAACCCTAAAACTCAAACATTCCCATAACATGAAATATCTTAAAACTTAGCTACTTGCTTCATACATCAGTACTTTTGATCAGCAGGTCATTCCTAATGAATGCGTTACTACAAATATCGTAACTGTTTGATAGTTTATCTTATCTTTTACATATCTTAGAGATTATATATATTCTATGATCAAATCCCTTTCCAGAATTAAAAATAATCATTGTGGAAATTTCAAGTCACGAGTCTCTTTTATGCTCCTAAAGTTTTAAGAGTTCTCTCAGGAACAAACCAGAACCAAACTCCCAAATGATTTAAGATCTCAAGAACATTAAACAACATCATCAAATGAGAGAGGAGCTTTTGCAGCCGACATCTTTACCTTCTCTTTCTTCACTAGATCTTCCATGTCTGAACACTTCCGCTTCAAGTCCCTCAAATCTTCCTCCATTTCTTGTAGCCCAGCTTCAGAAGATTTCTCATTCTTCTTTTTCTCCGACACCTCATCAAGCTTCTTCTCCAACCAATCCAGCTTAAATCCAGCATCTCTCATGAATCCCATTGCAGCATAAGCATCAGTCAGATCATCCTGGGAGAGCTCCTGCGGTGACTGGCACATTGTCTCAATCAGACTGAGTAGAAAACTTATGTAAGCTGTCCTTAGATTTGGGTTCTTTGGACGGAACTCAGATGCAAGCTCCGAGTGTCTTTCAAACATACGGCTCACAGATTCTGCCTGTGACACATATAACCATATCAGATTAAAATAGTTTTGGGAGACCATTAAGGCATCAACATTATGTTCTTTCTCGTGGCTTAAAACTCTACACAACACTTACATGTGAAGGAAGAATCTGAAACCCATTAACATCCATTGTTTCTATTATTGTTGAAGTTTCCTCTGTCACATCTAATCTGCCAACAACTTCAAGAACATCTATCTCAACAACAATTTTGAGATCCCCGTTTACAAGAAATCCGGCATCTTTGGCGTGGAGCTCGTTAAGGGGCATTATGGATAGACGACCCCAGCCGGGACTCTTCTTCTCAAACCACTGTTGTGATTCTGTAAAATCACAAAACATAATTCATATAATCAGTTCATTTACATCGGATAAAGGATATTGGCCTAAAAATAATTAAAACACTAATTCCAAACTACCAACACAAGCCTTGGGAATGCATAGAACTCAAGTTGCCCAAAACTAGCCTTGCACAATGTCAAATCATTTTTCCAAATTTTAACATTTTATACCTCAAAAAAAAAAAAATCCCCCAACAAGATACTTAAAATTGATGACCATATTGAAGGAAAAAAATTATGCTGATTTCTTTGTTCTTCATATTTTATACCAGTTAAGTTGAATTTTTGGTCACATTATTGACAGGTGGATCCTACTATTTTCTTCTAAATTCTTCATGGGTGAATGAATTTGTAAAGAAAAGTTTTTCTCTTCAATTTTGATAAAGAATAAAATGAAAATGAAACTCCTATTTTTAAGTTTTTTCAATTCCTCAAATAATTTTTTTTTTGTTCATTTTTTTCATTCATATAGTGGTCACCAATTTAATTCATGAAATGTGCTTCTGTTAAAATTATGAGAAAGATGGGATGAAACCGATTATCTAGCAATGTTCTCAGATTACCTAACTGTTGTTTTGTTTTTGTCCAAATACTTACCATGTTTTCTGGAGAGTTTTTTCTGAACGTTGGTTTGATATGGTAAATGAATATTTTGCGTGTCTTCTCCATCCAATAGGCAATGATTCATAATTGCCGACTTCCAGAAACAGGGACAAGTGATCGTTATCTTTTCCCTTGGGATAGGCATAAATATACCTACATGCATGTACAACAACAATATGAACTAATAGAAAAAGAACAGACATAAACAAAATTACAAGAGTAAGGAGGGAATGGAAAGGAGAAACTATTCGTCATAAATGGTGTGATTTATTAGAAATGTTACGGAATTTAATTTTCTTCTTCGTTTTTTAGTTACCATTCAAAGTCTTAATTATTCTCTTACCATTTACAGCCATCGACCACGAATTTATCAGAATTGAATTTATCAGATTTCAAAGAGGAGAAATTCTTGATCACCCAAATTATCTTCTTATTAAATGGCTTCCCCATGGATTCTACACAATCGAACTATCAAGAAAATGAAGAGAACGTGATGTGGCCTTGCCCTTGCAACTTGAAGAGAAGAAAAACCTATCGAAACTGAAATTAAGATTCCAATATGTATCGAAGCCTTTATGAGTTTGACTGCTGCTGTGAAAAGTATTCTTTACAGAATGCATATCCTTTGGATTACGTACACTGGGATGCGAAGCTCCCTCCTTCTAGGGTTACTTGGAGAATACGCATTCTAGATTCTAACTTTTGATCCCAAGGTTATCTCACGGCAACGGCAACTCCAATAGTTTTTTACCTTGGAGTTCTCAAATTAAATATTACTAATATAATATAGTAATATGTAAATATAATAATAATTATTTAACTAAGAGTACACTACAAGAAAACACTGGTATTCTGACGGACATTCCGACGGAAAATGAAATCCTCGGAATATACCGACGGAATTCCGAGGAAATATCAATCCGTCAGAATATTCTTATGGAATACCGAGGAAAAATGTATTCCTCGGAAAAAATCGATGAATTCCGAGGATATATTATAACCGTTGGTGGATTTTAAAAATTTCGAGGAAATTCCGACGAACTAGCCGTTGGCGTCGGAATTTCCTCGGTCTGTCGGCAGGATTTCAATTATAAATACAAACACCCCTCTTCCTCTTCATTCACTTCATATCTTCATCATCTCTCTTACTCTCTTTACACACGAATTTGATTCATAAAAAATATGTCTTCTTCAAATTATTTTCGTTCTTGGATCGATCGACCTCATTTGGATCTGAACACGAGATTGCTTACGGAAGAATACCAACGAGGTATAACCGAATTCATGGGGTTAGTTCACCGACAACTGGAAGCAAAAACAAGTATGTTAAGATGTCCTTGCTCTAATTGTAAAAATAGAAAGGTTATTAAAGAGTGGGATGTTTGGACTCATCTATATTTGAGTGGGTTTACACGAAGTTACAAAATTTGGTATCATCATGGTAAAACTGATTATGAACATGGTAGTACTAGCGAACCTCAGCCAGCAGTTAGATTAGAAGAACCAATTAGAACGGATGTAGATTATGGTGTAGGTACTGAGCAGATGGTAAATGATCATTTTAGAGGGGAAGATTTACCCAATGCACAAGCTAGGAGATTTTATGATATGTTGGATGCTGGAAAGCAACCATTGTACGAAGGTTGCAGAGATGGTCATTCAGCTTTATCATCTGCTACAAGATTGATGGGCATTAAAACATATTATAATTTGGTTGAAGATTGTATGGATGCGATTGCTGATTTTGTAAAAGGTATTCTACCCGAGGATAATGTAGCTCCTGGTTCATACTACGAGGTTCAGAAACTCGTAGCTGGTCTTGGTTTATCGTATCAGGTAATAGATGTATGCAGCGATAACTGCATAATTTATTGGAGGGCGGATGAACAGCGGGTTACATTCAAATTTTGTGGGAAGTCTCGTTATAAAGATACGAGTGGAAGAGTTCCAGTGCCATATAAAAGGATGTGGTATTTGCCTTTGACGGAAAGGTTGCAGAGGTTGTATCTGTCTGAACGCACAACGCAACCAATGAGATGGCATGCGGAGCATTCAACAGATGGTGAGATCAGACATCCTTCAGATGCAAAAGCGTGAAAGCATTTCCAATCAAAGTATCCCGACTTTGCGTATGAGAGAAGAAATGTCTACCTTGGATTATGTACTGATGGTTTCAGCCCGTTTGGCAAGAGTGGAAGACAGTATTCTCTATGGCCAGTCATTCTTACACCATACAACCTACCCCCAAACTTGTGCTTGCGACGAGAGTTTTTGTTTCTCTCGATTCTCGTTCCCGGACCAGAGCATCCTAAGAGATCACTTGATGTGTTTCTTCGGCCACTAGTATATGAGTTGCAACAACTATGGGCTCAAGGTGCTGAAACATACGATGTTTCGTGTAAAGAAAACTTTCAAATGCGGGCAGTACTAATGTGGACAATAAGTGATTTTCCAGCATATGGTATGTTATCTGGATGGACAACACATGGAAGGCTATCATGTCCATATTGTCAAGATAACACTGATGCTTTCCAACTAAAACATGGAAGGAAAATGTGTTGGTTTGACTGTCACATGAGATTCCTACCACCTGATCATCCATATCGTAGGAGTAGGAATTTGTTTACGAAGAACAAGAGGGTGTTTGACGGTCCACCTCGGGAAATTTGTGGGAAAGATTTGAAGACACAACTAAGAGATTTTGGTGCAGAAAGGACGCCAGACGTCGGTGGACATGAGCTTTTTCCGGTAGATGCTGTTGGAGACCTACATAACTGGCACAAAAAAAGTATTTTCTGGGATCTGCCATACTGGGAAGATCATCTGCTAAGGCATAATTTAGATGTCATGCATATTGAGAAGAACTTTTTTGACAATCTCATGAACACGATCCTTAATGTTCAAGGTAAAACAAAGGATAATTTGAAGTCAAGACTGGATTTAGTCGATATATGTGCTCGTTCAGAACTTCATGTTAATGAGAATGGTAGGGCTCCTTTTCCCATATACCGACTTGATGCAGAGAGAAAAGATGCGTTCTTTGATTGGATTTCAAACGATGTGGAATTTCCAGACGGTTACGCATCTAATTTGCGTAACTGTATAGACAGAAAAGAAGGAAAGTTTACTTTCTTGAAAAGCCACGATTGCCATGTAATGATGCAGCGCCTCCTTCCGTTTGCCTTCAATGAACTATTACCACGAAATGTTCATGAAGCAATTGCAGGGATAAGTGGTTTCTTCCGCGATTTATGCACGAGATCAGTGACTCTTGAAGGTATTGAAAATTTGAAGACTAACATAGCTGTGATTCAGTGCAACCTTGAGAAGATATTTCCTCCCTCATTTTTTGATGTTATGGCGCATCTTGTTATTCACCTGACAAGAGAATTGGAACTTGGTGGTCCTGTGCAGTATAGATGGATGTATCTGTATGAGCGGTATATGTTAGATGGTGAAAAATTTAAGTAGGGTGGAAGGTTCTATAGTCGCACAGATGATCAATGAAGAAACTTCAAACTTTGCCGAGTACTACTTTCCAGCAGAAGTTCAGACCAAAAACAGAAGACCTGCTACATGATGATAGAGGCGAACGGGCAACATATCATGTTACGGTTCCAGACATTTTCACAGACGTTGGACTACTTAGCGGAAAACCAAAGGACCGTCGACTTACTGAGCAGGAGCGCAGTAATTTGACCTTGTCGATTTAAGGATTTGATTATAGAGTCTTTTTCCTCGGAATTTTCTCGGAATATTCCGACAGAATTCCGAGGAAGATAAGGGTTTCCTCGGAATTCCCTCGGAATATTCCGAAGAAGTGGGGTTTTTAAACCGAAAACAACGTTTTGCGGTTTGAATAACACTTATATAACCCTTATTAAGTGTCTTAGACTGATTATGAAGTCAAAAATTTGTTCCATATCCTATAATAAACACTTTTCCGATTGTATGAACGAAATCCTCACAACTTAAGAGAAACACTTATACACTTTAATGAACGGTAAAGGGAATACTTACAATTTGTTTTGAAATTTTGTTATTTCATAGTTTATGATCATCTATACAAAGATTCCTCAATGGTATGCATTGCATTTGCATAAGAAATGATATAGAGAAAAAAAATTTGATGTTTTGAAACCCCAAACATGTGTTCCTCGGAATTTCCTCAGAATATTCCGAGGAAATTCCGAGGAAGATAAGGGTTTCTTCGGAATTCCCTCGGAATATTCCGAGGAAGTAGGGTTTTTAAACCGAAAACAACGTTTTGCGGTTTGAATAACACTTATATAACCCTTATTAAGTGTCTTAGATTGATTATGAAGTCAAAAATTTATTCCTTACCCTATAATAAACATTTTTCCGATTGTATGAACGAAATCCCCACAAATTAAGAGAAACACTTATACACTTTAATGAACGGTAAAGGAAATACTTACAATTCGTTTTGAAATATTGTTATTTCATAGTTTATGATCATCTATACAAAGATTCCTCAATGGTATGCATTGCATTTGTATAAGAAATGATATAGGGCAACAAAATTTGATGTTTTGAAACCCCAAACATGTGTTCCTCGAAATTTCCTCTGAATATTCCGAGGAAATTCCGAGGAACAATATAAACCAACAGAAATACATGCATAGGATATTCGTTTTCCTCGAATTAATGAAATATCCGAGGAAATTTCGACGGATATTTAAGTGTCCGTCCGAATTTCCTCGGAATATTTTCATTTAACCGGGCAAACTAGCCGCGAAATATTTTGCGAAAATTGAAATTGAAATACCGAGGAAATTCCGACGGAAACTATCCGTCGGACCCTAGGTTTTATAACGCCGAAGCACTTCTTCTTCCCCATTTCTCTCTTCTTCCTCTCCGGCTCCTCTCCCTCCTCTCCGGCGATCTCCCCCTTCTCTCCCAACGTTATCTCCGGCGAATCCTCTCTAAACCTACACAAATCATGTACGGACTCTATCCCATTCTCTTAGGTTCTATTTGTTAGGTTTTTGTGTAGATTTGACAGATTTTTGTTAGGGTGATTGGTTAGGATTGTGATTTGGTTGTATAATAGGTTTAGAATTGTGATTTGGTTGAATAATTTGTTTTGTTGAATTGATGTAGATTTTTTTTATAAATTTTTTTATCATTTTTGTATATATAAAATCGATTTTTGTATATAAATTTGATTTTTGTGTATAAATTTGATTTTTGTATATAAATTCGATTTTTTGGATTTTACAAAACTTTTTTTGTATATAAATTCGATTTTTTGGATTTTACAAAACATTTTTAATATCTATAAAACTTTTTTTGTGATTAAAAACTATTATTTGGGATTTTCTTAAAAATATATATATATATATATGTATATATATATAATATAAATTTCTATATTTATTAAACATTTTTAATATTATTAAAACTATTTTTTGTAATTATTAAACTATTTTTTATTAATTAAAACTTTTTTTTGTTTATTAGAACTATTTTTATATATTTATTAAGCATTTTTAATATCTATAAAAACTTTTTTTGTGATTAAAAACTATTAATTGGGATTCTTAAAAAAAAAATTATATATATATATATATATAATATAAATTTCTATATTTATTAAACATTTTTTATATTATTAAAACTATTTTTTATAATTATTAAACTATTTTTTATTAATTAAAACTTTTTTTGTTTATTTGAACTATTTTTATATATTTATTAAACATTTTTAATATCTATAAAAACTTTTTTGTGATTAAAAACTATTAATTGGGATTCTTAAAAAAAATATATATATATATAATATAAATTTCTATATTTATTAAACATTTTTAATATTATTAAAACTATTTTTTGTAATTATTAAACTATTTTTTATTTATTAAAACTATTTTTTGTTTATTAGAACTATTTTTATATATTTAATAAACATTTTTAATATCTATACAACTTTTTTTGTGATTAAAAACTATTATTTGGGATTTAAAAAAAAAAAACTAAAAATTTCTATATTTATTAAATATCTTTTTTTAAGTTACAGGTCTCATGATGATCAGACCCGGCCTCGACAGCGTCGTGGCCGTGGTGGTACGGGGAGCCAGTCTCTGGATTCCAGCCATTTTCAGGATTCTCCTTCGCCCCACAGCTTCTACCATACATCTCCCTCTGCTGCACCCGCTCCTGCTCCTCTCGCTCCTGCTGCTGCACCCGCTCCTGCACCCGCTCCTGCTCCTCCGGGAGTGATGAGTGTTGCGGAGTTGGTTCAACAGCCCGGTCGTGACCGTCTTCCCTATCTCACTCTGTATCCACTTGGACGGGGTTAAACATAGTAATTAAACATATATTTTTTTTCATTAAAATTTGATTCATTATTAAGCGTTTGTTCTTTTTATTAGGTTCAACCGATCCGGGAACGGGATCAGCGCATGGATCAACCGTATGATGTACTCGGCTCTCGACAAGGGACATCCGACTTTCACTGAATTCCCTACCGACAAGCAGCATCTGTGGTTTCGTCAGTTTGCGGTAAGTATTCTTATTTTTTACTTATATTTTTAATCTTTAATATAAATTTTCTACTAATTGTGTTTTTTTTTCAGCAAGAATTCAACTGGAATTCCGATGAGATGCTCTTTATCTATCACCACTTCGTCCATAAAGTTATGGACAACTATAGGAAGCAGATCCACGAGTGGAAGAAGAAGTGGAAAATCAACAATGTTGTTTTTAATTTATTAAACAATTTTTTAATTTATTAAACTATTTTTTAATTTATTAAACTATTTTCTTTTTCTTTTTTTATTAAAAGGTCTCAAAGTCGATAAACAACACGGTTTGGACGGAGTTGTGTGCGCATTGGGATAAGAAAGAGACGAAAAAAACTTCTTCCACCAACTCCACCAACCGCAGGAGCGACCGTAAAGGGAATGACGTCTTCAAGCATAACTTGGGTGCTCAATCTATTGCCTCTCTGGGGGATCGCATGGTAAGTTCAGCCGTTTTTTCTTCAATTATTTAAGTTTTGAAATTTTTCTTCTAATTTCTAATGTTTCTTTAATTTATGTTTTTTTAAGGCGGAAGAAAATGATGACGAGCCGGTTGATGATCTCGCCCTAATGAAGAGGGCGTATACCAACAAGAAGACCGAACAGATTGATGACGGTCTTGTGAGGGAAGTGGTCACCCTCGTCCAAACTCAGGTGCAAGACGAAGTGACTCAGCTTCAAACCGAGGATGACGATTCGACGGCTTCGACCAACTTGTCCCGGTTTCGAATCGACGAAATCGTTGAATCCGTAAGTTCTTTTTTTTTAAAGTTCAATTCATTTATTTCTTGATTTAAATTTGGCTATTTTCTATTTCAGTCGGTTCCGAAGAAGAAGGGACGTTTGGTCGGTTTGGGTCGTCGCACCCGGTCGGTTCCTCCTTCTTCTGCACCACCGCCATTTGTTGATCCAGAAGTACTTACGGCTCAGTTAAAGGACAAGGATGATCGCATATCTTTGTTGGAGACCCAGATGGCGGCTCAACAGGCGGGCTATGAGGCACAGATGAGGCTGAACTAGCAAATGATGGAGATGATGCAGAGGATGTACCCGAACGTGCAAGACCCGTAGTTTTTTTTTTTTTTCAAAAACTCGGAATGTTTTATTTTGATTTGTACAACTTTGAATATTATCTAATGTGTTTTCAATTTTAATTTTAATTTTATATTTCCGAATTTAAATTTCAAATTTTTTTTTTTTTTTTAAATTAATTTTTTGAAAATTCTGAGGAAATGAACCCTCGAAAATTTCCGAGGAACATTTCCTCGGAATATACCGAGGGACATCTTCCTCGGAATATACCGAGGGACATCTTCCTCGGAATATACCGAGAGACTCATTCCTCGGAATTTTCCGAGGGCTCCGTTCCTTGGAAATTCCCGATGAAAATTCCGAAGAACATTTTGTTGGAACTTCCGAGGACTGGACAATCGGAAAGTCCATCGAAATATCCCGGGGAAGTTCTCCCTCGGTATATTCCGAAGAGCTTTCCGACGAACTGGTGGTCCTCGGAGTTTCCTCGGAAATTCGTTTCATCGGAATTCCGTCGGAAATTTCCGAGGGATTTCCGAGGAAAAATGAATTTCCGAGGAGTTATTTCCGAGGACTTGTTTCGTCGGTATGTCGTCGGAATAACGTTATTTCGACGACATACCGACTATTTTTTCCCTCGGTATGTCGCTGTTTTCTTGTTGTGGTATACTAATTTTTTTGGAAATCCAACTAATAATATGTCAAATGAGATACTAGTTTTAACTAATCTAGACTTAAGATTTAGAGTTAATGGTTTAATTAAGATTTTTGGAATGTGAAATTCAGGATTCTAATAAATATATAAATAAATACTTAAACTTAAAAGTAGATTCAAAAATTATTTACGGTTTTCAAAAAGAAATTTTGATAAAGAAAAAAATTCGAAAAATCAAATTTGAAAAAGTATATTTCAAAAACATAAAAAATATTTTTTTATTTTTTTATTTGTTAATTAATTATTTATTATATATATATAAAACAATGGTATAAAAATCTTTTGCCTCTTAATAAGAATGCATTTTTGAAAATGTTTCTTTAGTGGTGGTAAACATGAATAATGATATTAAAAAAAGGGTAAACATGAAATTCCCATAATTAAATGCACAACTTAAAAATAAACTTTTTATTGAACTTTTTTTTAAAAAAGAGAAAGAGCATTGTAAAAAATATTTACTTTTTAATTGTTTAAGTAACCAAGTCTATAAAAAATTTCACACAAGCAAAACTTTTATTTTTATATTCAAAAAACAAAAAATAAATAAAATAGGACTGAAAACTGAAAGGTGTTTGACTCAAAATTTTTGTTGTCGTAAGATTAACTCGACTGATTATTCTTTTTTTTAACAACTAAAATTTATTTATTAATTAGATTGTAAACAAATTTTATAAATACATATACAATATTGAAAAATACCAAATAAAATAACTAAAACGATAAGAGAGCTTCTTGCGAACTTGAAATCTTTGTCTCATTTGAAATATCAGTTTTCTTTTACCTGCTTCTTGGTTGATGCATTCCATGATTTTAAACAAATATTTTTATACCAAATATATTGTATCAAAATATATGTTTTGAAAAAAAATTGGTTGGCCGACATCATACTCCTTCCTCTTGTCTCTAGATCTTCTTCTTCGTGTTGAATCCATGGTGTGGTTTCCTTGGCGGGCGGTGTTTCTGTAACAAATCCATAAATATTTGTTTCAAACATCGAATAGTTGTCACACTTTCAGGAAAACCATCAGAAACTAACACAAAACTAATATACATGTTAGAATTGACAAAAAAAAAAATTGACAAGAAAACAGCAAAAATTGCTGGAAAATACCCGATATAACTATCGGAAGTGATATTTGGATAAACAAGATCCATAGAACCATAATTTTGTTTTTGATGTTGCACTCATGTTCACGTATGAAACAAATTCTTTTGTGATTTTTTTTAAGAAAAAGAAGAGACTTGATTAGGTGGTGATAACCATGCAATAAAGAGAAAAATTAAACAGAGGAGTCTGGGAAATGATGAAAATTGGAGAAGAAAACTGGTAGACACAATCGCCTTCAACCGCATAGAGGTTTTTGATTCTCTTTCTTTTATCTCAAAAGATGCATAAATATGAAGTTTCCTTTTTAAAGATGAGTTACTAAGAAAACACATGAAATGATTTATAGCTCAAGGACCATGCATGATCCCGCTCTCTTCCTCATGACTTGCATGGTTCATGAATGCAAACAGCGGTGGCTGACAAGTCAAGATAAAGATTAATTCATCCGAACAAAGAAGTCAATTTAGACTAAATAATAATGCAACCTGAAACATATTTGTTGCTTGGTTCGCGAGTATGCACACAAGAAGAGCTAAAAAAGAGAGAGTTTCAGTTACTTTCATGAAGTGAGACAAGTATTCAAACAACATTGCATAACCAAATAAGAACAAACTTCCAAATTCTAATAACTCAAGATCATTGAATAATATCATCGAATGAGAAGGGAGCTTTTGCAGCCAACGCCTCTGACTTCTCCTTCTCCAGCTGAGCTTCCACATCTGAGCACTTCTGCTTTAAATCTTTCAACTCTTTCTCAATATCTTGCCTACGACTCTCACCATCTTTCTCTTTCTCCTTCATTTCTGACACTTGAGAAATTTTCTTCTCCAACCAATCCAACTTAAAACCAGCATCAGTCAATGATTCCAGTGCATAGTGCGCCTCATCCAGATCATCCTTGGGGAGCTTGTGAGGAGACTGGCACAGAGTATCTATCAGACTTAGTAGCAAACTCATGTAACCTGTCCTAAGATTTGGGTTCTTTAGATGTACTTCAGAGGCAGTTTCTGGATGCTTTTCAAACATACGGCTCACAGATTCCACCTGAGAGTGAAAACATAAATATAAAGTCGAATCTATATTCCCGAAACACCACAAAAGCACCTTGTTATACAAGTTAACACATTAGGTTTTCACTCGGTGGTGAAATTTCTACACAATTTTTTAAAAAATTTCTTAAATTCTTACCTGTGAAGAAAGAAGGTGAAACCCATTAACCTCTACTTTGCCAATAATTTCAAGAAGTTCTATCTCGACAACAATCTTGAGCTCCCCATTCACCAGGAACCCACTATCTTTGGCATTAATTTCATCAAGAGAAAGCATGGATGGAAAACCCCAGCCCTTAGCCTTCTCTTCAAACCAGTTTTGTCCTTCTGTAAAAACACAAACCGTTCATATAATAAAGAACTACATGAAAATGCTTATAAGTTATAACCTTGTCCAAAATAGAATTATAGTAAAACAAGAGACTTTCTTTTTACTGGAATTCTATGTTAGAAGGTTCCAATCTTTCGAAGATGTGATGAAAGCAGGGCCTTCCCTGACATTTATGGGGTCATTGTTATTTTTAAGGTAAATTCATAATAATTTTTTTCCATATTTTTGGCACCATAAAACACATATTACACCTCTTAAAAATTTGAGAACCAAGACGAATGTTTCATCAAGTTTTGTCTAGAACCAGTCGTGGATGAAACATGTTATACGGGATTGTTACCGTTCAACTCGTTATTTTGTGTTTATGGTACTGCCATTGAAAATAATTTGAAGACAGGAACACTTTCAAAAGGACCAGTACGAGGAAAAAAACATACCAAGTTGCCGGGAGAGTGTCTCAGAACGTTGATTTACAACAATAACGCGAAATCGTGCGTGTCTTCTCCATCCAGATGGGAATGATCCATAACCGGCGACTTCCAGAAACAAAGACAAAAAGTTCTGACCCTTGTTTCCTTTGGGATATGCATTAAGTTGCCTGCAAGAAAAACGAATATAAGATTTAAGCAAAACTGTGGAGGATATATCACCTTATGACCTTAATCTATACGGATGAAAACCTTACCATTTGCAGCCACGGACAACGAAAATATCTGACAGTATATTCACTGATTGCAAAGAAGAGAAATCTTTGATCACCCAAGTGAACTTCTTATCGAACTTCTTCTCCATTGATCTCGGTGAAGAAACGGAAAACCCTAGAACCAGATCGGCTCTCAACACAACTTTTTGTACTTAGATAATGAAGTAGTATATAAGCGATGTGTATATTAAGATTCCAGTATTCCTAAACTCTTCATCAATGATTTACGCAAACTACATATATTCTCCAATGTAAATAACTTTATGAGTTTGGAAGCCACCTTAACCCATTGAATTGTAGTCGTTAAGATTACGTTACGTACACCACGATTGAGAATCGCTTTCATTTCCTACCAGGGTTACTTGGAGCATGTGCATTGTGGATTCCATAAACTAGTTTACGTATAAACATGCAAAGGTATTTTATATAGGTTCACATAACAAAAAATAAAATAAATTAGGGAAACTGGCGCAGCGTACGAATGAGCGAACGGTCGATCTAAGAATTTAGGGTTCTTCGAGACATGTTCTTGGATAGATCAAGAGTTTCTTTCAATAGCTTCTTGAGACCAACTTCCTGTTTGATGAATTGAATCAAATCGAACAAGAGATAAAAGCAAAGCTCTTCTTATTAAAATCAAAACGTCCTAAACAAAGAAGACAAAGCTCTATTTATATATCCATCCATTTGGACAAACCCCATAAGGATAACGATATTATAAACCGTCATTCTTATGGAACAAAGAAAAGCCCAAAACTAAAATAGGAAATAAAACGAAATCCTAAAAAGGAAACATATTTGAACTGGTCGTTATGTTGGCGCCACCATCGTAGATGCGGCTGCATCAGGACTCCCCGGGTAAGAAGGATTCGTCCATGAATCTGAAGTAACATAACGAGACAAGAACTTGACGTTGAAGACATCTGATGTATTGATACCATCAGGGAGGCGCAGACGATATGCGTTGTCGTTGATGCGCTCTAAAATCTCGACTGGGCCTATTTTCATTGACTTGAGTTTATTATAAGCATGCGCCGGAAGTCTATCACGCGTCAGATACACCCAGACAAGGTCGCCAATGTCAAAGACCATATGCCTGCGACGTTTGTTTGCAGCACTCATATACTTTGCAGTCGCAGCTTCCAAGTTAGCCACAGTCTCCGAGTGGACCTGAGCAAGATTCTTAACAAATGATGCTGCGTCACCATGCGAACGTGTGAGATCTGTCAAGGTAGACAGAGCAACAGGGCCCCGAGGTATTGTTCCATAGATAACCTGAAACGGACAGAAGCCTGTATTCCGGTTGGTAGAATGATCGTGCGCGAATTCTGCTTGTGGCAACTTTAAATCCCATGATTTGATTGCATCGCCCACGAGACAGCGGAGAAGATTGCCGAGTGTCGATTAACAACTTCTGTCTGACCATCGGACTGAGGGTGATAGGCTGAACTCATATCTAGCGTAGTACCCAATAACTTCCATAAAGATCTCCAAAAGTGTCCAAGAAACCGAGAATCACGATCAGAGACAATGGACATTGGTAAACCGTGTAGTCAATAGATTTCTCGAAAGAAAAGCGTCGCGACCTGGACAGCATTAGTCATTTTCTTGCAGGGGATGAAATGGGACATCTTCAAAAATCGATCGACGACAACAAAGATTGAATCAAAACCCTTTTGTGTACGTGGAAGCCCAACAACGAAATCCATGCTAATATATAGAGCCCAGCATTCGAGGCAGTACCTTTAGATTGTTGACAAGTGACACAATATTCAACAAACCTTTCGGCGTCACGGCGCAGAGAAGGCCAGAAATAAGAAGAAGAAACGAGCTGTAGTGTTCGATCTCGTCCGACATGTCCTTCTCTGTGTAACTCGGTCAAGAGCTGCAAACGCAAACTGCAATCTGGAATGCAAAGTCGAACTCCATGAAAAAGGAATCCATCGTGAATGGTATACTCAGAAGGAGCTACCCCACGCGACATCATCATAAATCTGGCTAAAAAAAGAATCCGTTGCATAGAGGTCTGACAAATAAGCGAAACCAGGGACGGAGTTATGAAGAACCGCCAAGAGAGAGCGACGTCGACTCAAGGCATCGGCCACCCGGTTAGAAGCTCCAGAAGTGTGCTTAATAACGAAGGTAAATTGCTGGAGATAAGCAATCCATGAAGCGTGTGGCGAGGAAACCTTTCCTTGACTACTGAGATGCTTAAGTGCGTCATGATCGGTGTAAAGCACAAACTCCTTGTGAAATAGATAGTGCCTCCAATGTTTTATTGCCTGAACAATGGCATAAAAATTGACGTCATATGTGCTATAACAGGAACTCACACCAGCCAACTTCTCACTAAAGAAAGCGATGGGACGACCTCGTTGGCTAAGCACTGCACCAATTCCTGTTTTTGATGCATCACAATGCAATTCAAAGACAAGGTTGAAGTCGGGAAGAGCGAGGACTGGGGCTGAGCAGAGCTTCTCTTTGATGATATCAAAGGCCCGCGCTGCGTCCGGCGTCCAAGGGAACTGTCCATCTCGTATACAGTCAGTAATTGGCGACATCAAACTGCTGAACTGTGAGACAAAACGGCGGTAAAAAGAAGCTAATCCGTGAAAGCTGCGAACTTCGGTGATCGTTGTAGGAGTCGGCCAAGATTGTATGGCAGATATCTTACTAGGGTCGACGGCGAGTCCCTGCGATGACACAATATACCCGAGGAAGTGGACTGTTGGCGACCCAAATTCTCACTTCTTCAATGTTGCGAAGAACTTATCACGGCGTAGAACTTCAAGAACTTCAGAAAGATGGCGGACGTGGTCAGTCATGGACCTGCTAAAGATGAGTATATCATCAAAATAGACCACAACAAACTTTTCAATAAATGGTCGTAGTGCATGATTCATCACCCGCGTGAACGTACTTGGTGCGTTTGACAAACCAAAAGGCATAACCATCCATTCGAAGAGGCTTTCGCGTGTCTTAAAAACCGTTTTCCATTCATCTCCGGGATTGATTCGTATCTGGTGATAGCCACTTTTGAGATCAAGTTTGGAGAAGAATGTTGCAGTATCGATTTTGTCAAGGAGGTCATCAAGACGTGGAATCAGAAAGCGGTAACGGACTGTAATGTTGTTGATAGCACGACTGTCTATGCACATTCTCCAAGAACCATCTTTCTTGGGGATTAGTAATGCCGGCACGGCACAAGGAGATAAACTCTCACGAAGGAAACCCTTGGCGACGAGTTCTTCTACATGTCTTCGTAGTTCCTCATGCTCGGTTGGGCTCATACGGTAATGTGATTTAGGAAGGGCAGCGTCAGGGAGGAGGTCGATACGATGCTGGATGTCACGGAGAGGAGGCAGTCCCTCTGGGAGATCATCTGGAAAGACATCAGCGAAGTCGGAAAGAATGCTCACAAAGGCCGCCAGAATCTCTATTTTGGGCGTGGCTGACGTAGGTTTGGTTATTACTGAGAGAACCAGGCCGGCTTTGAGCATCTCTGAAACAAATGGAGTTTTGCAAAGAAATAACACAGGCTTTGTAGTGTTATTGGTGGGTGTTTGATTAGCAAGAGTCGGTGTCGGAGGAAATGGTTTGAGGATGAATTTTCTATTCTCGAAGGTGAAGATGTATGTGTTGAGAAAGCCATCGTGAATAATGCGACGATCAAATTCCCAAGGTCTCCCGAGAAGTAAGTGGCAAGAATCCATAGGGGCGACGTCGCAATAAACCTTATCTTTGTAAGAGGTGCCTATGAGAACGAAACTACGGCGCGCCGAGTCACAACGAGATCATGGTTCAGTTGGAGCCACGAGAGCTTGTGGGTGGGGTTCGTCCTGAAGTTGTAATTTCGCGACTGCCTCCTCCGCTATGACATTCTTACAGCTCCCAGAGTCGATTACAAAGGAGCAGACTCGTCCATTGATTGTGCAACGCGACTGAAAGAATCTGTTACGTTGTGGGAACTGTTCTTCGGCTTTAGGAGTGAAAAACGACCGGCGAACTACGAGAAGTCGACCCGAATCGGGGAAAAGTTCTTCAGCTTCTTCGTCAGAGTCGAGTGGTTCCTCGTCATAGATAGGGTCATTATCCTGTTGTACTTCTTGGATAAGTAATCCTCTGAACGTACGATGTGGACAAGCGGACTGACGATGTCCTGCTTCTCCGCAAGAGTAACAACGCAATCCGCCGAGACGAACCTGTTGGTTATTGTTAACATGTACAATTGCAGTTTCTGTTTTTGAAGTGGCGTCGTTGGTGGTTGTTGGTGGGGTTGATGTAGGCTGTTTGTTTTGCCGCGACGTGGACCAAGATTGAGAGCCGGTTCGATTCTGGTTCTCTATCGTGAGGGTCTGCTGATGCGCTTCTGAGATCGATTGTGGACGAGACAAGTTAAGAGTGTGCTGGATTTGTTGGCGAAGTCCTCCCACAAAACGCATTGTTAGTTGTTCTTCGGTGTCGTAAATTTTCACACGGTTGAACATCTTGAAAACTTATGTGGCGTAATCGTCGACGGATCGAGCTCCTTGCCGAAGATTCTGAAATTTCTGAAACATCAGTTGGTCATAGTTATACGGCAGAATTTTTTTTTGCATCTCTCGTTAAGCTTATCCCATGTAGTAATCTTTGTTTTACCCAATCGTGCTCTTGTCGTCTTTACTTGTGACCACCAGGCAGCTGCGCGGTCACGGAAG
The DNA here is from genome assembly GCF_020379485.1 of Brassica napus. Classification (NCBI taxonomy): domain Eukaryota; kingdom Viridiplantae; phylum Streptophyta; class Magnoliopsida; order Brassicales; family Brassicaceae; genus Brassica; species Brassica napus. Next base: position 27,862,372 of record NC_063449.1, read on the forward strand.
CGTATGCGACTAGGGGTACACAGCTATTCAATGGAATTTCTATAAACTCGAGAATTTCTTCTATTGTTACAAACCAATCCAATAATTCCTCAGCGTTCGTTGAACCATTGAATACTGGAAGCTCAAGCTTGAAACTCGATTTCCATGATGACTCGATAGAATCTTCCTCGGAATCGGAGTTATTGTTGACGCGGCGTCGAGGGCGTTGTTGTTGTTGTGGTTTTCGAAGAGGAGCGAATGGATTCTCGTCGTCTTCGTCAGAGTTATCATGGACAGAGATCTGGTCGTTGCGGCGGGGAAGTGCAGGTGCGGCTTGTCGTGCGGTTAAGGCAGCGACGGCGGTAGCTAGGTCTGCAATTTGTTACTGGAGCTCATTAACAGATTGTTGAGTAGCCGGGATATCATCGTCATCAGGGTATTGCTGAGCACGAGTCTTACGAACCATTGTAGCGGTTTGATAAGGATTCGGAGCGTAGCAGAGCTCTGATACCAATCTGACGCAGCGTACGAATGGGTGAACGGTCGATCTAAGAATTTAGGGTTCTTCGAGACCTGTTTTTGGATCGATCAAGAGTTTCTTTCGATAACTTCTTGAGACAAATTTCCTGTTTGATGAATTGAATTAAATCGAACAAGGGATAAAAGCAAAGCTCTTCTTATTAATATCAAAACGTCCTAAACAAAGAAGACAAAGCTCTGTTTATATATCCATCCGTTTGGACAAACCCCATAAGGATAAAGATATTATAAACCATCATTCTTATGAAACAAAGAAAAGCCCAAAACTAAAATAGAAAATAAAACGAAATCCTATTCGTTATGTTGGCGCCACCATCGTAGATGCGGCTGCATCAGAAACGATATCGTAAAAATTAGTGTCAAAGAGGGGGATAATTAAGATTTCGAATATTAGTAAGAAGAGAAATATGTAGAGTTAGGTAGAGAGCTCTGTATTTAGAGAATTTATCTAACGCATTACACATATATAAATAAGTAAAGAGTAGAAGATTAATGCTAACTCATCATTGGATGTTTATAGCGTGGACGTCAAGCCACATGTTTGGACGCGAATCTTCTTATTCATGACCTAAGAAGTTTCAAGAAAAGTAGAGAGGTTGTGGAAACTTCCGCTGTAATTCATCTATCTAACAACTAAAGAACGAGAGCAGACCAGAACATCAAGTAAGAAACTCTCAAATGAATACCTTGGAAGTCAGGACATAAGATAATCAAACGACAGAGCAAACTTTGAAACCGAGCACAACAGAATTTATTCCATTTTGTACATCATGGTTGTCTTTCAAAACCAATATTGCTGCAACTTAATTAAATTCCCCAAAACCGAAGGGAGATGAATCAAATTAAACCAAACAAAACTGAGTTCAAGCATATTAAACCGAATCAAACAAGCTTTAAACCAATTCATATAATTTGTTTTTCAGATTATGAGTTGTAACTTGTATAAGTAACTCAGTCTGTATATTTTTTCCCTTTACTTAACCAGACTGCGCTTCCTTCTTTTCCTTCACTTCATTAAGCTTCTTCACCAACCACTCCACCTCCAAGCCAGTATCTTTCGTGTAAGCCAGTGCTTTCTCTGCTTCGACAAGATCGCCAACAGAGAGCTCCTGAGGTGTTAGGCAAAGCGTCTGAGTAAGGCTGAGCAAGACATTTGTGCATGCAGTCTTCAGATGTTGGTTCCTTGCACGGAATTCTACTACACTGTCTTGGACCGAGCTCACAGATTCTACCTGCTAAGTGAGACATACACAGGAGTATGGTATTGATAAAGACCTGAAAACTAAAGTCATTAAAGAAGAAACTAAAACGTAAAACCCACTGACATCAGTTATGTTATATATACCTGGCTCAGAGGATTTGTCTCTTCAGATTTCTCTGAGGTGACGACAACTTGAAGAACATCTACCTCGGCAACTATCATGAGTTGGTCGTTTACAAGGAAACCTTCATTTTTGTCATGGATTTTGGCTAAGGGAATCATAGTTGGAAACCCCCACAGGGGATTCTTTTGATCAAACCAGCGATGTGACTCTGTAGAATTTCATGACAATAAATCAAAATTGAATTATAGTACTGCATGAACACCCTGTTACATCTAATCAATATCACAACTGAACTCATATAGACATCATATAATTCATATCATAAAATAGTAACTTGCAGAATAACAAGACCCATGAGTAAAAAAAATGCATAAAATACACGAAGTTTCCTTTGCCATGGATGTATGAAATGAAATTAAGAAAAAACAGTAGAGTGAAGTAAGAATCACTTTTGAGTACTGAGGGCCCTTGTTCAAAAAGAGAGAGTAGTAGTGAGGGCACTTCCGAAACTTGTTTTGCTATTGTTAGCCGAAATTTCACCAATCTTTTCCATCCAAAAGGCAATGATTTAACATCAGCAACTTCCAGAAACAGAGATATGTGGTCACTCTTAAATAGTCCCTTGAGATAGACAACAAGACGCCTGAAGAAAATGAGAAGAAACGAATCACTAAGCAAAACCATAGAGCAGTTAGAAGTATTGTTTTTACCATTTGCAATCACCAATCTGGACTGGAGTAGAATAACACTTCTCACGCAAAGAGGAAAAGTCTTTGATTACCCAGGCGAACTTGTGACCAACTTGCTTTGCCATTGGAGAGAGAAAGGATACTTAAAGTTTTGAAATTCTAATATGGATGAAACTGGATTAATGGCCACACTATATAACAAGTTTTTAAAGGCATCTCAAATAAACGAGCAGGAATGCTAACAGTCTTGACCTAATTAATTAGTTACGCGTGAGTCCACTGATATTTTGTCATAACTACGAATTAATAATTGCTAAAAGAGTTCTCGATCCTCTCTATTGATCGCGACTCTTCAAATGCAGTCTATGTTCGTAGTAAGAGAGATTCGCTTTTACTTATTTAACAAAGTTTCATAATCGTAATACTTTTTCAAAAAAATGTGATATGACAACCTATTAAATAGAAAAGCAAAACCAAGTCAGTGAGCTGTAAAAGCACAACCACATTCTGTTCAGACACAAAAGCAATTACTTTCGAACCAAGTAACCTAGCTTAAAGCATTATGTTCATTGAAACCAAGGGACTCCACCATTACAAGAGAATAGACATCTTAAAATTTCTTTATAAAGTTTGTTCCAAAAAAAAAAAATTTCTTGATAAGGTTCACTCAATCCTTCACCATATTCAAGGTTTCGGCACATAGCGGATATCCGAAAAAGAAAAGAAGCATTTCAAAAGAAATAATAATACAAACTGAAACATATTTGTTACTTGATTCGCAAGTAAGCACATATGGAAAGATAAAATAGAAGATTTTTTTCAAGTGATACAAGTATAACGCAGCATATGTTAAGAAGCAGAACTTCGCCTAAAATCACCTGTGACTTCACTCAAACAACATGAACCAAATAAGAACAACATTCAAGTTTCTAATGACTCTAGATCATTCGATAATATCATCGAATGAGATAGGAGTTTTAGCAGCCAATGCCTCTGACTTCTCCTTCTCCAGCTGAGCTTCCACATCCGAGCTCTTCTGCTTCAAATCTTTCAACTCTTCCTCAATCTCTTGCCTACGAAACTCACCATCTTTCGCTTTCTCCTTCATTTTTGAAACTTGAGAAATTTTCTTCTCCAACCAATCCAACTTAAAACCAGCATCAATCAAGGATTCCAGTACATAATGCGCCTCGTCCAGATCATCCTTGGGGAGCTCGTGAGGAGACTGACGCAAAGTATCAATCAGGCTGAGTAGCAAATTCATGTAACCTGTCCTAAGATTTGGGTTCTTTAGATGGATTTCAAGAGCAGTATCTGGGTGTTTTTCAAACATACGGCTCGCGTATTCCACCTGACAGTAAAAACAGAAATACAAAGTAGAATATTTATATATTAAAAGTAGTACCAAGACAAAAAAAAATAAAAAAGCACTTTGTTAGACAAGTTAATTAAGTTCATCAGGTTTTCACTCGTTGCTGAAATTTCTAACACAAATTTACAACATCCTTAAATAATTACCTGTGAAGAAAGAAGATGAAACCCATTAACCTCTACTTTGCCAATAATGTCAAGAAGATCTATCTCGATAGCAATTTTGAGCTCCCCGTTTGCAAGAAACCCGCCATCTTTGGAATTAATTTCATCAAGGGAAAGCACGGATGGAAAGCCCCCAGCTGTTAGACTTCACATCAAACCAGTGTTGTACTTCTGTAAAACCACAAACAATTATTCATCTAATATAGAATTACAATGAATATGCTTATGTGGACTGGACAACAATGTTCAACCTTAAGAAATATAGAATTCTAGTAACAAAAATAATAACTCTTTTTGCACCAAAAGAAAATAATAATTCTTTTAGACTGACCAGTACGAGGAAATATTACCAAGTTGCCGGGAGAGTTTCTCAGAACGCTGATTTACAACAATGAGGCGATATCGTGCGTGTCTTCTCCATCCAGATGGCAATGATCCATAATCGGGAACTTCAAGATACAATGACAGAAAGTTATCAACCTTGTATCCTTTAGGATATGCACTGATATACCTGCAGGAAAAACAAATTAAGCAAATTTGTCAAGGGTATTAAAGAGAACACTTGAAAACCTTATACTATTTGCAGCCACTGACGACAAATTTATCTGAAAATATTTTTTCAGATTGCAAAGAAGAGAAATCCTTTATCACCCAAGTGAACTTCTTATCAACTTCCTTCTCCATTGCTCCCGTTGCATAGAGTAGAAAAACCTAGAACCTGAGTTACTCAACACAATTTTTTGGACTCAGATACAGTAAATCTCGGGCCTTGTAAACAATTTAATGATTTTTTTTGGGGAGTTGCATATACTCCCCAATGTAAATATAACCAATTAATGATTTTTTTTATAAAATTTTAAAATTAACTTGTCAAACAAGCTTTGGAGCATGTGCATTAGTATATGGAAATCAAAGACTTTCTGAGTTCCAAAGCCACATTAACTAACTGCATGCTAATCGTCAAGATTACGTATACAACAGGAATGAGAATCGCTTTCATTTCCCTCCCAGTGTTACTTGGAGTATGTGCATTCTGGATTTCCATAGATGATAGATTAGTATATGTACTAGGGTAAGAGGCGCAGGGCAAATTTATATAAAAATTATTTAAGAAATATCGTATGGAAAAAAAATTATATTATTGATCGAATTAATATATTTGGCCCTTAAACAATTTCTTAAAAAAATTTATTGTTAATTTCATAATTTGTTTACTAATGAACTGATCTCATTTTTAAAAATATTTTAGGTCAAAAAATTATTTATTGCATAAAAACCTAACGTTTAGACCGAAGAATCTCATGCCTACTATTTGGTTGCAATGAAACTACGTTAGCTTGGTTTTATATCATGATTTAGCAATTTAAAAGTTCATTATGGTTATGAGAAGTTTATGTTCACGTGTCAATCCTATATATCTTTGATATTTTTATACTTTTTGTGTCATTTTGGTTATTGCTCGATATAAATATTGATTTTTGAGTTTATTCTCATTCTTTCTTTTATTTTGGCCCGAAATTTAGAAAATGTTTAAGATTCAAAATTATTAAAGAGATACATACTTAGGTTAAGATCTGCGTCTTATGCAGAATAAATACTTATTTTATATTTTTCTGCATATTATGAAATAATAAAATAATAATTATATATTAAATAATTAAGAAATCAGGTACTATTATGTAATAAATTGGCTTGCACATATAAATCAAATGACTGCTTTTGTTTATTCGCAAAGATTTTAAAATAAATAAATTAAAACAATCAATCTTATCTATCGTATATGATACTCCCTTTGTTTCATTTTATTTGTCGTTCTAGGTTTATGCACACAGATTAAGAAAACATATGATTTTGTATATTTCCAAAACAAAAACACAATTACCTATACATCTAACCATTTTTCAACCAATAGAAAAATAAAGTGGAGAATCTTATTAATAAATTTTGCATTGAAACTCTAAAACGATACTTATTTTGAAACGGAAATATTTCCCTACAACGACAATTAAATCAAAACGAAGGGAGAATATAATTATATTTAAACGATATGAAGTATATATATACTAACATAAACACCTACTAAAATAAAATTATTTATTTATATGATTTTATTATCATTGTATCTTATTATAGAAAAAATTTAAACATTGATCACAAAAGTTTATGTGAGACTTTTAACAGTTTTAGTAATTTATACTCGTTTTGAAAAAATTCAAAATACAACATATACAAAAAAATCTAAATTTTTAATGTATGATTAATGTAATTGTGTAATTTATTTTAATAGTAAAGAATTAAACAAAAATGATAGAAATCATACAGATTATTAGCAAATCTTCATTATTTAAAATCATTAATTACAATATGTATCATAATCACATTAGGTAATTCCGTAAATTTTATTTAAGAAAATAATATATAATAAATAGCCACATTGCTTTAGTTAATATCATCTGATATCATATAGTTGGTATTAAATGTTTCTAGTGAGATATAAAAATCTAATTGGACCAACATGTTTTTCAATTTCAATGTGAGGCCGACACGTAGGACTAATTAACTACCTAATTGATTGACACATAAGCAAGAAGTCTTTTTTAATTATTACAAAATTGAGGTTACATCTTTTCAAATGTTTTTCAATTAATATATAGGGGATATTATAAATTAAAAATAAGTTAGGGCTTGTTGCAAAAAGGTATGATTCATTATTTTCTATTAATCATATATGTAATCAAAATAAATATTGCCCGCGAATTCGCGGATATAAGTATTATATAAAATAAATATTGTACATATAATTCAATAAATTTTTAATAATTATTATAATTATAAGTAAATTTTAAAGTCAAAATAGTTTGAAAATCTAAAATTTTAATGTTATATTTCTAGAATCGTGAAGTATAGTGATAATTCAATAATATAAATAATAAAAAACTAATTGATCAAACATTACTAATATTTCCATAATTTCAACAGTTAGTTACCGTAAGTTATTATCTGCAATATTCTATAGATTATTTGGTAAGTGATATTAATTGATTATAAACTTACCATTAATTTTAGATCTAATTAAAATAAATAAAAATTAAAAATCATCAACCAATCAAATTATAATAATTTCTTGAAACTTCACCAGTGATCAACACATAAGCGAAAGTTTTATTGACTTTTAATTTAATATATACGATGATTATTTGGTAAGTGATATTAATTGATTATAAATTTACCATTAATATTTGATCTAATTAAAATAAATAAAAATTAAAAATCAACGACCAATCAAATTATAACAATTTCTTGAAACTTTACCAGTGATCGACACATAAGCGAAAGTCACTTAAGTGACTTCTCATTTAATATATAGGAGGATTTATTTAGGATCACATAACAAGTTATGAAATTAATATATAAATTAGAAAAGAATATTGTAAGCTAAAATTAGTGTTGTAGTGAAAAAATCCTCATATATATTGATTGAGAAGTCAATTAAATTATTTATGCTGATGTGTCGCTCATAAGAGAGTTTTCCAATTAATTGTTTCACTTTGATTGATTGATGATTTTTTAATTATTTATTTATTTAATTAAAGTTTTTAAAAGAAAACTAATCCTAGAATACATAATCTCATATGTTTCCAAACATATAACTAAACATCTTAAATATAGATGAATTAATATAATTTATTTGTAGAAACAATTAAATATCATAGATTACATTATATAAATTGATAATATACATTTAAATACATATGATACTACATAAAAAATAATACAAATGGTTTTTAATATATTTGTATTAGTAGTGAATACAATTAATCATAGATTTCAGAAAACTAATTAATGTAAACCTAATAATATTAACTAAACTCATTCATTCACTATAGGGAAATTGCCACAAATATTACATTCATAGTACCACTTTTTATGTTTACACATTACACTAACCACTTTTATCCTCACTTTTAATAAAATATAAAATATATTTATACCCCTATGGTTAACTAATATAGACTTAGAATTTAGATTTGAAAGGTGGGGTATGGGTTTTAGAATGTGAAATTTAGAATTCTAATAAATATATAAATATTGTTCAAGTAGCTCAAGACGCGGGAAGTCATTGCGCGTTCGAGACACGCGCCCCCAATTTTTTCTCCCACATCTCCCTTCGCCCTTCTCCCGATTGCCTCTCCGGTGCCGTTCGGCGCTGTGAGAGGTGAAGAACCCTAAAATAGGAGGATCACTTTAGCTGGGTGTTGGATATGATCCGAGAAGGCAAACGGCACTTCTGGAACTGAGATGGATTGAAAGGATCATCAAGAGATGCGGAATGGCTCTTGATATACCCACGATCTAAGGCTAACCACCCAAGAACGAATGTAGTGTGTTGGCTAACCACCAAACGACACACAAAGATAATTGGCTACCACCAAATCAACAAGCCGGTTCAAACCGATGAACTAGCTAAGAACTCTCTCTCTCACTCAAAGAAAAGATGAATCGAAAATAAACAACCAAAACTGAACTGATTTTATTCATCAAAGAGACTACATATTTATAGTGTTTTGTAGTCAAAACAACTAAAGAAAATGTGGGAAAACAATGCATAGAAAATACAAATTTGACTAGATCTAGTCAAGGCACAGAAAATGGAGAAGACTAGATCTGGTCAAGGCACAGAAAATGGAGAAGACTAGATCTGGTCAAGACACGGAAAATAGAGAAGACTAGATCTGGTCAAGGCACGGAAAATGGAGATGACTACTCAAGATGTCCAGGTTCATCTGAACTAGATGGATGCACGGGGTAAAGATAAGAACGCTTGCGGGACTGTTCGGATGGTCCGCTGGATGAGAATGCATGTCCGTCTTCGGTTTCTTCACCACCCAAGCTAAGTCTGGCTCGACCGTAGGTCTTAGAATGTCGAGTTGGTCGGGGAAGACGAGCTTCAGTACGGGGAAATCGGTCATCTGGTCGTGATTCTAGCCGAAGCTCCAATTGGGACGCACACGGGACGGCTCGGTCAGTGTGTCTGGTACGGTCAGATGAATGAACCTCGGTCAAATTATTCAGAACGTCCTGATCTCCATGCTGGTTGGCTCCAATGGACTGATCCACAAACCGGGGCACATCATTCCCTTCCTCTTCAAAAAGATTTGTCCTCAAATCTGAAACAATAAAAGGAAAAGGATTATATGCAAAAGAACCATAATCAGAACGTTGCTCACCTTGAGTTCGGTCCAGTTTGTGAATGGAAGAAGATCCTTCTTGATGACCACAGTTTTGTTCTCCACCTGACCCTTCCTTCGGTTCATGTGCATAGTCATCGAAAATTGGCAAAGGGTCTTCCTTTTCTGGCTCGGTTTCAACTTTCTCCAAAGTCACCAACGATTTCTGTTTTTGGCACTTGTTGGCATAATGACCGACCCTATGGCATTTGAAGCACCTGGTAGAAAGAGCTTTGCTTGTGGTTTTCACAGCCTTGCCTTTATCAGAAGACAACACATTAGTTTTCAAATCAGAATTTGAAAGAGAAGAAGAATTACTTTGTTGTTTTGGTGCATAAGAAGTGTTGGTGTTTCCCTTCTTTTTGAGTTGCCGGACAACATGAATCGCCTTATGCAACATCTTTTCCCAGCTGGTATAAGTCTGAAGCTCGTTCTGATCAGGCACATCACGGTTGCTTCTCTTGGCTTTGGTGAAGGGACGATCACCACTTCTGAACCACTTCTCATCATCGCACTTGTTTTGTCTCTTCTTTTGTTTCTGCAAAAAGTCAAACCCATTAGAAGCAAACTGTTTCTTATCAAAAATCAATTGCTCCTTTTCAAAAATAGTCTTAAAAGGAAAGTAGACGCCTTGTTGTGGTTTTGATTTCTTGAGAAGTCCAAAAATCCTGAAAACACTTAACAAAGTTAGCAAATAAAAATTCTCACACTCTCAAGTGTTTAGCTCACGATTTTTAGATGGTCACTCAGAGTTCTTTCACTGGTTCAAAGGATGATAGGCAATCAAAATTCAGCAATCAAAACCCAAGACAAAATTTTGTGGGAAAAAGAAAAGAGAAAGAAAGATGAAGAGATTTTTTGATATGGATCCGCCTTAACTGTCCTAAGGCTGAGTTTCTCTTCAGCCAGCAGGATTTTTCTTCCACCACTCCCCCTGGATTTCTCTTCAGAAGTGATTCAAGCCAAAAACTTTTTCTTTTTATCAATATATATATTTTTTATAACAGGCGATCACAAGGGAGTAAAGGAACAGCCCAGATCCAAGAAATAAGAAAAAAACGTGGAGAGATGAGAAGATGAATGATGAAAGAAAAAAAAACCAGCCAAAGTGGCTCTGATACCACTTGATGAACCCTAAGGAACGAACACTCGACCGGATTGATAAGGAAAGGATATGAACTCCAAAGGAGAACTGGATGGGATGAATGGTGATACAAAAGGCTGCAGAAAGACCTCTTGATACTACCAGACTTCGATCATTGCCCGATGTGACGCACCGGTCCAACAAAAGAAGGATCGAAACTTGGAGATAACCTCACCAAGAAACTAAGAAATGTTCAACGAAGAACAGAGAGAATAAACTCATAAAATGAAAGAAAAATCGATTGCCTTATTGTTGGAATGAGATTACATACTTATACTAGTTGTAGTCAAAGACAATAAGTAGAAAATGTAGAAAACAATGCATAGAAAATATAAACTTGACTAGATCTGGTCAAGGCACGGAAAATGGAGAATACTAGTCAATTTGTCTAGATCTGGTCAAAGCACGAAAACTGGAGAAGACTAGTCAAGAAGACTGTTCGGCTCCTGTCCAGATTCATCCGAGCTGGCTGTGTCCAAGGCGGAAAGGATCAACACATGGGTGGGACGTTCTGCAAAGGCCGCGGGACGTTCAGATCGGACAAGTTGTGTTCCAACGTGGCCCAAGTCTTCTGAAAGCTTAAGGATCCTTTCCTTAGAGAAATATCCAAAGGACAAGTCCATGTTCGGATCGAACAAGGAGGCGAGATCTTCAGCACAGTCGCCGGTGCATGCGGTACGGTCGGGGTGATCGGATGGGACGGTACGAACGTTCTGATCAGCACGATCCAATGGGAAATTATGATCAGCATGGACGGAATGATCAGATTGACTATCACAGGCAGCAAGACTGGCATGATCCGACATGAAAACCTCGGTTTGGTCGAGCTGGTTGACAAGAACGCCACCTTGGGCCGTATGCATGATCCGAGCCGGTCGATGCTCAATCTGGGTCACATCATAATGATGTGCCCCGGTTCGTGGATCAGTCCATTAGAGCCAACCAGCATGGAGATCAGGACGTTCTGAAAAATTTGACCGAGGTTCGTTCATCTGACCGTACCGGACACACTGACCGAGTCGTCCTGCGTGCGTCCCAATTGGAGCTTCGCTAGAACCACGACCAGACGACCGTTTTCCCCATACTGAAGCTCGTCTTCCCCGACCAACTCGACATTCTAAGACCCACGGTCGAGCCAAACTTATCTTGGGTGGTGAAGAAACCGAAGACGGACATGCATTCTCATCCAGCGGACCATCCGAACAGAAGGTTAGCCGATACTATACTATAAAAGTATGTATTATAGTATCTACTAACGTAAACAAAACATCCTACCTACTTAATTCACTGGGGTACGTAAATAACGCTGCCAGAAGAAACACAAGAAACTACTTCGAACCGTAAGGGGATCACAATTGTGGAATTTAGTATAGCAGACTCACATATATGCTAGTTGTTGCGTAAGCAGTTGAAAGTTATTTTATACTATCAAAGATAATAGTATAGAAATGACACAGCTGGTATATAATACAAGAATATAAATAGTGAACAAGAAGATAGTACATAAAATGCTGATACAAATAACCAACTGAAGGGACACAGCTGGTGTACAAATATGACTGAAAAAGTATGGGATCCCATTAGCATAATTTGTCTTTAGGTGCGACTCAGCCAACTGCCCATGCTGAGCATCTGAAAGAGCTAATTTTATGATCTCTATCCATCCTAAATTGAAGTAATTGTTGAGTATTTTTCGCCTGCCTGGTTGGTTCGTAACTAGCCAACTGCCCTTGCTGAGCATCTGTGATTATAAAATAGAACAGAAGAAGAGAAGAAGATAAGATGATGAGTGGCGACGGTTTTCGAGGAAAAAACAATGCAATTGATCAAGTAGTGACAAAAAAATTAGGAGGCAGAGCAAGAGATACAATTTGTACAAGAAGAGAAAGAGAAGTGCATCATACTATACTGTAATTTAAATATAGTGTGGAACATATGACGTGAGATACTGTTCATCTTCCTCAATCCAATATTCTTCATATTCTTAAAGATATCGATTCATATGTTTACCTCACTGTCAATGAAATTGTTGCTTTACCCCATAATTCTAGTCCCTTATGCTATAAAATCATCTTCGAATTACCTTGATTTCTTGACTTGTGCTCTGCAATCGCTCACGCCGCTTTGAAAATGGAAGATACTTTGTAACCCTGACTTTGAAGAGCCAATTGATGTCGCTCTGAACAATCGTTATTCATCGAGTCAACCTTTTTTCCTTCTAACGCACAATCGTCCTATTCACCTAGATTTTCTGTTTCGCATGCGAGAGGTTCGTAAGTAAACACATTTTCCAACTGCCAGATTAAAAAGCGACTTTCAACCTTTCACGCGCAGATAAAGGGTATTGTTGGAATATTTCATAAAATTATACAAAATATCGTAGCATATAAGTTGTAATGGTTATATAGTTAAATCTTTTTTTGCTATGGACATGTCGCCTAATTCCCCTAGATTTTTTGACTCACGGTAACAGTATGAAAAATTTGCTAATAAAGAACAAAAAAACTTATTCATTGTCCCCTTAGAATAGTATTAGGGATTCTTGTCCACTTAGAAATAATATTAAGGTAAATCCAATTTTAACCCTCTAATTATACAATTTAAAAACAAATTAAAAGAAAAACTAATTTTCATAGTCTCATTTACTCATTATTTACCGACTTCAAAAACACGGTTTACCCGTCGCAGAGTTTTCAAGTATTCTCGCCGGCGTCTCTTCGTTCGTCACCTCCACCTCTCTCTTTGGTACAACCTACAACTCTTCAAAGATCTCTTTGAACATGGTGGAATTGAAAGGTTTCTCTAGAAACAAGAGGTTCGTTCAACATTCTTCTTCTGTAAGACTAGTATCGCTAACGTGACGGATGGTTTTTATATGGTTCTTACGCCACACTGTGTCTGTTTTTTTTTTCAATTCAGGGAAAAATCTAAGGAAACACAATGCAACAGCCAACCAGCCGAAATCAATGCTACATTTGGAGATTTGTTCATGACTTGTAGCAGTAGAACCAAGCCAATTATTTGTTTCTCATCACAGCTGACATTAAACCGACTTAATATTGTAGCAGACCATGCCGTTGTGCTGATTTTGTTTGCTCTCATTAGGTCTTGATGTCATCATTGACCTCTCTTTTATGTGACTGGTTTCTATTGTTTACAAGTATGGAAACATGTTTTGTTGCTCTGCTCTTGCTATCGAGACGTGTTTCGTTTGGGTATTTTACGGTTTGTTATAGTTGAGACAACATTTATGTACTTGGAAAAAAGGAGATTAAACTCAGTTTTATATTTATGGATTTGGAGAAAAAAGAAAACTCGGTTTGAAAAGTCATGAGGTGAGCAATCTGTTGAGACCTTGTCATCAAACTCATCAGTGGAGTCAAGAACTATTCGCCTTGTTGGACTTCTTCTTCCCTTTGTTGGCATACGATAGTTAAATGCATATTCCTTCTCTTTAGCTTTTCAAGCTTTTTATCACTACCTTCATTATCATTGACAATAGAAAGTGAAATAAGAAAGTGAAGAAAAACGTTGGTGAAGAAGAAGAAGTTTGTTAATTTTTGGCAAAAAAAAATAAAAAAAAGGAAATAAACAAGATTTAAAAGATTTTAGGAATACTTTATAACTGTTTTTAGCTAGATTTTCGGATTTTGTTTACAAATCTAGTAGAACTTACATTCTACCAAAGTTAGAAAAGAGATGAACTGGTAGATGTGAAAAACTGAGATCGTAGAGAAAGGAAAAGTGTGAAGAAAGTATGTTCTGCCGTGGCAGATATGATAACTTTTATTATGCCTTATAATCTACCAAATATACAGAACATAGAAGAAAATGTAGATTTGTTATTCTGTATTAGTAGGTCGAAATGTTTTGGTGTATTGTGCATTACCTTGGGTAGATCATTGTGTCTTAGGTAGACTGTATATTCTAAGTCGTCGTAGATGGTAGATTTGATATACTAACACCTTTAGCTTATTTTTAAATTTACTATTCCAAATATTTTTTGAATCCAAAAATATTTTTTATATATGCACATTCTTCACTACTTTATGTTTTATATTTTTCTTAATTTTTTTTGCATTGTAAATATATTGATATGAATTTTTATTTATAAGAAGGGTAATGAAAATACAAAAGTGACAAAATTTGATTTTATACTAAGGGGACAATAGTTTAGTTTACTTGTTCCGTTTTCCCAAAATTCCCCAGTATTAGTGTAGATGTATAGTTAGAGAAATATATGGTAAGACTTTAACGAGACCAAAAAAATAGTTAAGTCTAATGAAAAAGTCCAACAATTTTTCATAGATAGATTTTTCAAAATTCCTTCCCTTTTAATAGTATAGATATATATGATTAGTTGGATATAAATTAAATGAAATATAATATAATCTTAAAGTTTTAATTTAGAGAAATACTTTTCTTATTTAAGAGCAAATTGTGATTTAAGAGTAAACAACGAAAACAACATACTAGGATGTGAAAATACATAAAGAACTTGAACGTTTTTTTAGAGACTTGATCTTCACGACCTTTCTTTCCTTTCTCTACCCTGGGTTCAGTATGCAACCCTAGTCATAGTCACAGAAATCTCCAAAGTCTTCATCTGAATAATAAGTATCATCATAATCCCAATTATCTTCATATGCCGAGAAATCACTATGGGCCTCGGAACAATTATCATCATGATGATTCCACTCTTCGTCTGAATCATCGTCGTCATCATCAGAATCCTCTTCCGATTCATAGCTTTCACTTGTGTCATCATCCTCATCATCAGAATCCTCATCTGATTCATAGCTTTCACTTGTGTCATCATCAGGAGTATCATTATGATCTGAATACACTTCATATCCATAGCAATCACTCGAGTTCTGTGCAAAAGAACAACTATGATCCCTATGCATTTCATATCCATAGAAGTCACTTGTCTCCTCTCCATAAGTATCATCATTATCAAAGTCCCATTTGTATGGGTAGCCATCACTGAAGTAATCAACATCCCAATTCTCATCATAGTCGTCATAAAAATCACTCCAATCCACCATTGATTCAATATGAATCTCTTGAACTCAAACTGCAAGAAAGTGAAAAGACAAGACCAGTTATCACCATCACCGTCTAGAAGTAATAGAGCTAGAAATAAAGATAAAAATAATATATGAAGCATCAATGGCCAAGGGATTATACTTCAGAGACGCGTAGCTACAGAGATTATGATGCATGCTCATATTATTAAAATAACAAGAAACAAGATGGAACATAAATAGAATCTTTCTATCCTTTCTCACAAAAGGGAAAGTGAGTGAAGAAGTTAAACAAGAAAATCAAATCCTAGTTGATAAATTAAAAACACACTTACAGAGTCGACAAGGGGACCAGTTACTGTAAGGAGATTACTTCCTGACACATATATATATATATATAAAGAAAACGAAGGCATCTCATATAAAACGCGCAGGAATACACACACAGTCTTGACTTGATTAACACTCGACCATAACTACGAATTAATAAATGCTAAGTTAGTCTATGTTCCTCGAGCCACTCTATTGTCCTCTCCTCGAGTCTTTATATCATCAGGATCTACATGCATTGTGCATAGAAACTCTACGTGACAGGTTACACTACTATAAATGATCAGTAGTTTCATAACCATGAAGATTCACCAGGTATGACTAAAATCGTTATAAAGGTAAAACAAAATTAATTAGAAGTGGAGACTCATGTCATCATCTTACAAAGACAGTTTAGTATGTTCTTTATAAAACATTGTATGCAAATTTACATTGTATCGATACTAAATAGAAGAGAACTTAAAATATACTTATAAGGTCATATTATGATAAAAACACTTAAACGTAATTGCTACGAAAGCAGAGTACTCTGTTTTTCTTTTGCATCAATTCTTCACCATATGTCTCTTTGTTTCAAATCCTATTCCGTATTTTCTCACAAGAACAAAGTTCGCCTTAAACTCTCTAGATTTAATTTATTTTTGTAACACCCTTAAACTCTAGCAAATCTTAGACATAACCTTAAATCTCAAAAACAACATACATGTAAGAAACAAAGCCTCTCCCTTTATTATTGTGATCGACTCTATATTCGACCAGTTTTTATAATAAGAACGACATAAACTCAAATAAGTAACAACATCAGGATCTTATCCATTTCAAATCATCATAATCCCATTCCCAGTAATCTTCATAGTAATCACTCCAGTCATCATCATATTCATAGTGATCACTCGAGTCCTCTGAATGAGCGTCATCGCGATGGACACAATCATCTCCATATGCATTGTCATTCTGAAACTTCTTTATAAGCTTCACCATCGTGCTGATGCCGTTCCCCATCTTAGAAAATAGTGGCCTGTCCCGTTCAAACTGCATGAAAATATAAACTAGATCAATTCTTTATTTTAGGGAGAACAACAAAATAACTAGTTACTGCCCATATATTTGATCGAATCCAAGAGATCAAAGAATAAATTATCAATGGGTAAGAGATTGGCCTTCAGAGACACCTAGATAAAGAGATTCACTCCCACCATGCATAACTACACTACTATGTTGAACTAGGAAGAACATAATAGATTACACGTTATCTGCCTTCTTTTTCAATATTGAAGGTGAGAAACCAACATCGATCCAGAGAAAAGAAACTGAAGGAAAAAATTACTTACTGAGCCTGCAAGAGAGTTCCACAATCCTCATGAGGATCTTAGATATATATATATATATATAAGAAGAATAAAGCATGCATCTTGAAAGAGGTGCGGTAATATGAATAGCCTTGGATCATCGTGAATTGATACTCACCCATAATTGCGAATTAGTGGAGGTACCCAATGTGCCTATTTTTCTCAGCCATAAACAAATAAATTATTGTATCCTCATTTATATGCGAGTCACCCAGACACTACATTAGAATTCCATCCATCTACACTTATGATGCAATGTTTGGATGACTTTCACATATGCACTTCAAATATCTTCTAAGTGATGAAAAATAGGATGATTAAATGCCGGAGCACAGAAGGTTTAGAGACCTAAACCCTGAACCACAACATACAAATCCAGTTCCCGAAAACATTTCCAATATGATTACTCAACTTAAAACTACGCATTTTTCTTACCTGTGAAGGAAAGATAAGAAACTCATTAACATTAACATCACTCTGCTGGAGTTTCTTTATGAAAATCAAAAGATCTCGAACTATCATCATTCAGCTTTACTCAAGAAAATAAAAGCACAGACACAACTCAAGCAAACTCTGGAGCAAATTACTCTAGAAAACTAACTGAGTCCACGAGGTGGAAGAGTAGAGGATGGCTGGTTACATGATTACACTAACGCAGAAAAAAAAGAAACATCCAAGTTCGTCACCACACTCTTTTAATTAAGACACAAAAATTGCTTTTCAATCAAGTAACCTAGATTAAACCATGTTCATCGAAACCAAGGGGCTCAGAGTTCACCTCAATCCTTTAGCATATGCAGTCTCATACTCGAGAATCAGGAGCCAGTCTTCATTTCTCCATATCCTTTTTTTCAAATCGTATTCACTACTTTTTTAGAAGCATAAAAGAAAGCACTAAATCTCTAAAAGGTGGAGAAAAATGAACTATGAGCCAAAATGATTGTCCACTTACTCAAGGCATCAATTGTAAAAGAGAATCAAACGGCAAGTGCATGAAAAAAAAAGATAAAAAAGGCATGACCATATACATTTTCAAGCTTCTTAAAAAGGGTTTTTCTAATCTACCACATTTTGTTCAGGCACATAGAAATTACATTGTCTTATAGTAACCTAGATTTAAACCGTTTGTTCACAAAAACCATGGGATACAACGGTGCAGATGTTAAGAAACATGACTTGTTTATCCAAACAACATCACAAAACCAAAGATTGCAAACGAAGAGACACCAGAACACCAAACAAAAACTCCAAATGCTTAACAACTCGAGAACATTAAATAACATCATCAAACGAGATAGTAGCTTTTGCAGCCGAGACCTCCGATTTTTTTTGTTTCTGCAACTGAACTTCCAAGTCTGAGCACTTCTGCTTCAAACCCTTCAACTCTTCCTCAATTTCTCGCATTTGAGACTCACCAGCCTCCTCTTTCTCCTTCTTTTCCGACATCTCAACAAGTTTCTTATCCAGCCAATCCAACTTGAATCCAGCGTTAGTCAGAGATCCCAGTGCGGCATATGCCTTGTCCAGATCAGTTGTCAAGATCTCGTGAGGCGGCTGGCGCAGAGTCTCAATGAGACTAAGTAGCAAGCTCATGTAACCTGTCCTAAGATTTGGGTTCTCTGTATGGAACTCAGATGCAATCTCTGGTGTCTTTCAAACAAATGGCTTACAAATTCCACCTGAGAGTGGTAACAAAACCATAAAGTAGAGAGTATTTTTAGGAACTTACTAGAGAAAACATAATATTTGTCTCTCGTGGCTGAAATCTAAATAACTTATACGCAAAGTATGTAACGTTGTTAAAATCTAACCTGTGAAGGAAGAAGTTGAAACCCATTAACATCTATGGTTTCTGTCATTGTTGAAGTTTCCTCTGCTACATCTAACTTGCCGATCACTTCAAGAACCTCTATCTCAGCAACAATTTTGAGTTCTCCGTTTACCAGGAACCCACTCTCTTTGATTTCATTAAGGGGAAACATAGAGAGACGACCCCAACGGGGAGTCTCCGCATCAAACCACTTTTCTGCATCTGTAAAATACACATAATAATCAGTTCATTTTCATTGAATAAAGCATTGTAACAACTACTCTCATGTGGACTGAACAACAATGTTCACAACTTGGCACAAAACTTCAAAACTAATCTAAAACCACCCAACACAAAACACCCTCGAGAGCCTTACACAACACTATAGAATCTTTCAAACCAAACAAGACTCACAACTGAAAGATTAAGTGACTTGTCTTTCTGATACTATCATTTCAAAACAACTTTGAGAGAGGAACAATTGCTAAGGGAGCAGAGGGAAAAAAAGTATACCATTTTGTCTGGAACGTTTTGAGGAGCTTTGGTTTACAATGTTTAGGAGATATCGGGCTTGTCTTCTCCATCCAAATGGCAAAGATTTATAATCGGCGACGTCAAGAAACAGAAACAGGTAATCAGCGTTATTACCCTTGGGATAGGCACAAAGACGCCTGCACGAACAAAAGAATCAGCTTTACACTACTGCATGTGGAGTAGTATATAACCTAAAAATCTACATGGAGGAAAACACTTACCATTTGCATCCACCGGCTACAAATGGATCAGAATAAAGTTTCTCAGATCGCAAAGAGGAGAAATTCTTAATCGCCCAGGTGATCCTCTTTCTTAATTGCCTCCCCATGATTCCTCTGCAATCAACTAGCAAAACATGAATAGAAAAAAAACCTAGAGGATCAGTGTGTAGCCTAGTAGAGATTCAAACAAATATAGATGCAGAGAAGAAAAATAACTGATAGAAAAAAAGATACTTACTGAGCCAGCGAGAGAATCCACATTGCTCATGAGGTTCTTTGATAGATATAAGAAGAATGCAGCATGCATCTTGAAAGATGTGCGGGAATATGAATAGCCTTGGCTAATCGTGAATTGATACTCAGCCATAATTGCGAACTAGTGGAAAGTACCAATGTGCCTATTTCTCTCAGTAATAAACAAATAAAATATATATATATGCAATTTCATACTAAGTCATCTAGATTCTAGACATTGCATCAGAAGTCCATTCACATATGATGGTTTATTTCCCTATGACCAAAGGTTTCAGAGACCTAACACGAAAAACCAAAACATACAAATTCAATTCCTGAAACAAAACATTTCCAATTTGATTACTCAACTCAAAACTAATTTTCTTACATGTTAAGGAAGCATGAGAAACTCGTTCACATCCACAAACTATGCTGGAGTTTCTTTGTGAAAATCACTAGATCTCTAACCATTATCATTCAGCTTTATATTGAGAAAATAAAAACACAGCCCCAGATTGATAAAGCTACCCACTCAAGCACAGTACCAGATTGATAAAGCTACCACTCAAGCACAGTACGGAGCAAACTACTCTAGAAAACGAACAGAGTCCAAGAGGTTGACGAGTAGAGGATGACTGGTTAGATTGCCTCCTCGTTCTGCATTCAATCATCAAGAGTTTCACAGATACTATTTTTTCCTTGTCATTAAAATTCCTTGCTAGTATAAAAAGACCATAGATGGTCCTCCTAGGTTGGTAGGGATAGTTTTACTGCTACGAAACAAAGAAGGGAGGAGTAATATAGTTTCAACACAATCAAAAGCAGTCTCAAAATCAGCAAACAACATCATCGAACGAGAGAGGAGCTCTTGCAGCCAAAGCCTCCGCCTTTTCCTTCTGCAGCTGAATTTCAAGATTTACGAACATCAGCTTCAGCTTCTGCAACTCTTCCTCCATTGTTCGTAGCCGAGCCTCACTACCCTTTTCCTTCTTCTTCTTCTCAGAAACCTCATCCAGCTTTATCTTCAGCCAATCCAATTTAAAGCCAACATCAATCAGATCAGCCAGCGTGTCATCAGCATTGCTCAGATCATCCACGGAGAGCTTCTCTGGTGGCTGGCAGAGCATCTCGATGAGGTTAAAGAGTTCATTCATGTAAGCTCTTCTGATCTCTTGGTTCTTTGGACGGAAGCCTAATGCTATGTCCGGGTGTCTTTTGAATATGTGGCTCACTGATTCAACCTGCAAAAGTGAGAACAATGTAAACTGTATTGGAACATGATTGTGTAGACTGAAACCTGAAATATTCACCATTCTTACCTGTGAAGATAAAACCTGAAAACCATTAACATGTTTGGTTTCCTTTACTGGTTGAACCTCCTCCGGAAAATCATTGGAAGCCTCAGTAACAGATGCTACTTTATTACACTTCATATCACCATCCTCTTCTCTCTGAGAGGCGACCTCAAATTTGTTTAGAGAGCCTACATCTCTGTCACTGACACCGGAAACAAGAGACGAAGTATTATCATCACCCTGATCATTTTCAATTACATCATCATCCCCTGGATCCTCTATAGGCGCATTATCATAATCCACATTGGAAACCTCAGTCTCAGATGCCACATTGTTACACTTCATACCACAGTTTCTTACTGTAAGAGATCCGTCCTTCAAAGAACCTTTTTCACTACTTCCATCTTCAGAAACAAGAGATGAAGCATCATCATCATCATCATCAGAGCCCTCTTCCAATGGACCATCATCATCTGAGCCTTCTTGAGATGCGCCATCATCATCATCATCAACATTCTCTTCAGATGCACCATCATCATCCAAACCCTCTTGAGATGCATCAACACAGGGAATCCCCTGAGAGACATCAAAGTCTACTACTTTCTCTTGAGAGGATGCAGCATTCTGAGATTTTCCAGCAGCAACTTGGCTTCCTTCATTACAGCTCAGAGGTTGAATAATCTTCACAGTTTCCACAACAACTGGAAAAAGGTGTAGTTCAGCGACAATAACAATTTTGTCACCAACCAGAAATTTATTATCTCTGTAACGAACTGTTGAAAGGGGGATGAACTCTTTAAACCCCCAAACGCTACTACTTGCATCGAACCACCGTTGCCCTTCTGCCATTTACACAACAACACAAACAATAAACACATCTCATCAAATGGTGAAAACAATATATATATCTCAGAAATATTGTCTTGGAATGGAGAAACTCACCTAATACTTTTGTTTCACTTCTCCAGACCTTATTAACAAGAGTGAGGCGAAACTTCAATACTCTTCTCCATCCTGATGGTAAAGATTCAGGATTTACAATACCCAGATACAGAGATAAGTGTCTGCACTTCTCATACCCCTTGGGGTAAGCAATTATATGCCAATTGCAACCGGCGAAGACGAAAGGGCGAGAGAAGCTAGGCTCGTCTTGCAAATCGGAGAAGTTTTTCAAAACCCATGTGAATCTCTTATCAACTTGCTCACCCATTGAAATAGAGGATGATAGAGAATCGAATTGGGAAGTGAGAGCACGAAGGCACAACTAGACCCTAGAAACTGAATTGGATTACAAAGTTTGTGAAAAGTGTCTCCAGTGGACTCAAAGACTGTGATAGAAAATTAGGGTTGAAATGAAAGGAAAGGGCTCTTTTTAAGCAGTACAAATTCAAATAAGAATCAAACCAAACCAAACCAAATTGTTTCGAAAAAAAAAATGGTTAACTCAAACCAAACCAAACCACGGTCGGTTTAGAAACATTACTCAACAGTCCCGATAAATTTCCTCTCTTGTTCTGAGCCAACGTTTCTTCTTCTTTGGAGGGTTTTCTTTACAGAACTTTCAACCTGCAAGGATGTAGATTAAACTTCAATCTTTGGAGCCCTGAAGACAGTAATCTGTTTTCCAGTTCTGTCCGTGAAAACAAACATCTCTTCAACTTTTTAATTTAATTTTCAAATACCTGTTTTGTTCCATTGGCATTGTTCACAGGTGAGGTTTTCTTGAGTGAATCATTAGACTCGGCTCGGCAGCATTATCATCAAATGTGCCAATTACTTCGAAAACATCCAAATCTGCAACAATCATCACTTGTCCATTCACGAGAAATCCACCATCATTCTCTTCAAGTTTGAAAAGAGGAAGCATTGCTGAAAAGCCATAAGTTGTAGACTTTCCATCAAAACAGTGCTCTGTTTCTGCAACATTTCATAAATATATAATAGAAACATGCATGAATAACATAAAAATTTCAAGGCTGATCATCCCAAACAAACACTTGATAAAATAAAACAAGAACAACGCGTGAGCAACAAGAAAAGTTCAAGGCTGATCCCAAAACAACACACAGCACATCCCCTATATATTATCTGTGAAACATTACAACTTCTTTTTGTATACACGTGTCATCACTAAGATGATTCTTAGAATTATTAGAGAAATAGGTTGGTCCATCTAATTATATACTAAGTTTTTTATTAAACTAACCATAAATTCATTATTAATGTCATTTATTATTTCCTTAAATAAAGATTACAAAATTGCCTAATGTGGGTAAAGTATATATGATAATTAATGATTTTGAATAATAAAGATCTGATAAAAAAAAATGTATCTTCTATCAATTTTTTTTTAATTTAAAGCTATTAAAATAATTTTTTAAAAAACATAATAACCATATTATAAAAATTTAGATTTTTCTGTATATTTTATATTTTGAATTTTAAAAAATGACTATAAATTACTAAAACTGTTAAAAGTCTCACATTCAAATTTTGCGATCCATAGTTTAAATTTTTTTTATGACAAAATACAAATGATTACAAAATCATATAAGTAAAAGTCTAATTTAATTAATCATTAAGATTTAAAATATATATGTATATATATCATTCTAAATTAAACTATACACCATATCGAATAAATAAATATTTGAGTTTCAAAATTTACTTTGAATAATTTTTTTTTGATAAAAGTTTTGAACTAACATTGGTAATTTTTTTTAAATTATCAATTACTAAAATTATTAATCCCACAATGAAAATTTTGTTATCAGTAATTTAAAGTTTTTGCTATTAAAAATACACATGATAAAAAAAACATATGAGTGAGTATAAAGCATCATTTAAAAAAAATAAAAAAATAGACATTAATATTAAAAATATACTATGTATGTTAATATCATTTAAATTTAATTACATATACTATAAAAAAAATTAAAAAAATGTTTGGATTAATAAAATTGATTTATACGTTCGCACCAATTTAATTATATATGTAATAGTTACTGACTTTTAATTATTCAATGTATATTTATTATTTCATAATATGTAAGAACATATAATACATAAAATAATTTATATATATAATGTTTATCCCGCGCAAGGCGCGGATCTTAATCTAGCACTTGATTAAAATAGAAAAAGAACATTGCGTGAACAACAAGAAAAGTTATGAGTACTGCCACCTGGTTCGAATCCTGACCACTGCAGATTTCACATGCGGGCTGCAGCGTCCAGGAGTCAACACGTGGAGCTCCATTTGGACACCCATGTGGCTAGTCTGTGTTTTCGACGTATGGGTGCCAATGTACGGGTTATATCGTCCTGTCAATGAGTGGCAGGAAACCTGGGTTATCAAAAAAATAAAAAATAAAAAAAATAAAGTTCAAGGCTGATTCAAAAACAACACACAACACATGCTTGATCAAAATGGAACAAGAACATTGCGTGAACAACAAGAAAAATTCAAGGCACAAAGATACCTTCCCGAACAAAAGAATCAGCTTACACTACAGTGGAGTATATAACCTAAAATCTACATGGAGGAAAACACTTGAAACCCTTACCATTTGCATCCACCAGCTACAAGTGGATCAGAATAATCTTTTTTTACATTGAAAGTGATCTTCTTTCTAAATTGATACCTCAGGAATGATCCCTCTGCAACCAAACTTGCAGAACATGGTTTTTGTGTACAACAGTTTTCAATCGGACAACCAACAACAATCTTAAGTTTGATTTACCAAAATGTAATTCTTAACGAAAAGTATGATAGAGAACACTGAAAGCAACATACTATTACTATGAAAATACATATTAAAGTTTTTTTAAGGGACTTCATCTTCACGACATTTCCTTTCTCTACTTCAATATCCAAATTCAGCTACTTCATGTATCATTGTCACATAAATCGCTAAAGTTGTATCATCATGATCCAAATCCACTTCATATGGGGAGCAATCTGATACTTACGGTGCAACTCATCCACCTATCATCTACACTTATCAGCGCAAGAAGGCCTCAAAGACAACAGGGGCTTCTAGCAGTGATAAAGTAGGCCCACGAAGGGGGTTGCTTTATGATGATTACGTGGAGAGGAGGAGATCATAAAGCAGAGTAGTGAAGTAGTAAGGAATAACGGCTTTGGCTGAGATAAGACAAAAGGCACGTGGGGTGTTTGTCATACGTTGTGCGTGTATGCACAGCTGGCTAGTAGTACGAGTAGACAACCGCACATGGGGTGCTGGTTAGGGTTGAGGCGAGTGTGCCAATCCCTAGAGTAGTATAAGTATGCAGTCGTTTGTTAGTAGGAGCTTCATCATTTGGATGATCATCATGTTCATGTCAAGAGAGTATCTTTGAGAGTTATTCTTGTAAACCTTGGTCATTCAATAAGAAAAATCATTTCCTTATTCAAAGTTACATAAGTTGTTGATTCTCAAAAATAACTTGTAACACAATCACTTGGGGCCTCAGAAGCAGTATCATCATCATTATCCCACTCTTCGTATGAATCCTCTGTATCAGTATCATTATCATCAGAATACTATTCTGATTCATAGCTTTCACTTGTGTCCTCTTCAGAAATGTCATCATGATCTGAATCCACTTTATATCCATAGCAATCACTCAAACTCAGTTGTCTCCTCTCCATAAGTATCAACAAAATTAAAATACCCTTCATATGAATAGCCATCACTGCAGTAATCAAGATCCCAATTCTCATCAGTCACCAAAATCACTCCAATTTATCATTGATGCAGTAAGAATCTCTTGAACTCAAACTCCAAGAGAATGAAGGAGAAAAGACACTGAGAGATCATTACTTGGTTTAGGATACTATAGTTGTTATCAATATTTTTTTTTTTTTTTTTTGGTCAATAGTTGTTATCAATATAATATAACTAGCCACAGAGGTAAAAAAATATATATATGAAACATCAGGCACGCGTAGCTACATATATTACTTTGCTAGCTCACAGCAATAATCTAAAAAGAAAGAAGATGGAACATGAATTGATTTCACTATCTCCTTTCTCATCAAAGATAAACCAGAGAATCAATTCCTAGTCGATGATTAAGGGGGATGTATTCAATTTAACTGATTTGATATTTAATGGGGTTTTAGATGATTTCAATAAGTTTCAGAGATTTAAGTGACTTTTGTTAAACTACTCTAGAATATCACCTAAAACTATGAGATTTGAGTTTTAATTTTTTTAACTAAGAAATCATACCCAAACACCCTAAAATCAACTGAAAACTTTAAAACTCCACAACTTAAAATATTTTCAATAACGGTGGATTTCAGAGTACTTTAAGAAATGTCAAATTCAATAACAGTGGATTTTAAATGAGTTTTTAAAATTCATGTTTCAATAACAGTGAATTTGTCATTTTAATACAAATTACCTGAAACTCTCAGTTGAATACATCCCCCTAAGTGTTATAGTAAAAAAATAATAATGTCGTAAATTAATATTTTCTTTTAAATAAAAGAATATTATATTTAATATTTACTAGTGATATCTAATTAAATAAAGTACACTTTGTTTCACTCCTAGGCTGTCCACCTCAGCAGACATGTCAGAAATTCGAGTATTTTGGTCGTGACACATGTCCCGCTTAACCAAAACGCATCACTTCATTTATTAAAATCTTATGGGCTTTGTTCGTTACAGAATCTGAATCCACCAGCTGGACTTACGTTTTGTGTTATTTACGTTTGTTTTATTTGGATTTTTATGGTTTTCAACTAGGCTTTGTCTTACATTTATTTGGGCTGATAATGTTTCTGTGTGTAATCGTCATATTTAGTTCATAGCTTCTGCAAAATTCACCGCCGGAGCAAATAACCAAAAATTCGACCACCAGACCAGATATTCTGAAAGCTTCAATCACTGGCAAGGATAAAGTCATATCAAACTCAGGTGGAAGCTCCCGACCTTGCTAATCGATTTGAGTTCTTCGAATCCGCACTAAAATCTGTTACCGTTACAGAAGTCAACAATGCATTGTCATTAACACTAGCATTGACATTGATTCTCCTCTCCTAACACGATGTCTCATTCAATGCACATCCTCTTTTCCTCCAATATTGTGTGAATCCAAAGCTATAAATATGTGAGACGTTCCCTTCCGTGAATTACCTCAGTTCATTCCTCTAAATCATTCTTTTTTTTTTAAGTTCAGGGATTGGAATGACAAAAGCTTTTCAACTACTCGCCGTTTTGAAAACCGGATCTGCCATTGAAGTGCGTCTTTTGAGATTTTTGGAAAACAGAGTTAAGATGATAAAGGCAATTATGATGATGAACTGACAAGCCACACCTAGACAAATTCTAAGGTAATATTGGTTCTTTTGGTTGCAATTTTAATTTCTTAGACATACCGCGACCAATTCTCAACTTATGACCTGTGGTTACAGCTAGAGAAGCAACAATTGCTCATAAGCAATGTGTTTCCATGTATGGTTTTATAAAGTTCCAGTCCAAAAATCGCCTTGGCATCTTGATCCCTACTCTAGATCTTATATTCTACAAACTTGCGGGTTTAGTGTACAACCGTGGGATTTTCCCTAGATCTTGATCCCGCATAAACAAACTTGCGGGTTTAGTGTATGTTTCTTTTAGCAATTAAATATATATGTCATGAGCAGGCTTATACTCATGAACTAGAGATGATGTTTTCAAGTGTAGAAGAATAAATGAATGAAAATTTCAACGGTTAAAAGTAAAACCCTATCTTTTCCTGCTTCCATCTACTTTTGGTTGTTGAAAATTTGATTCAAAGCTTTCTTTGTTTGAATATATTTAAACTAATGGCAGGAAGAGTAGAGGACCACCAAGATACTCCATACACAATATTGTTGATGAGAAGGTCGATGTGTTTGCAATTGGTGTATTTCTTCTAGAGGCCATAACAGTCTTAGAGCTGTTGATACAGGAGAAGCCATGTCCACAGTGATTGTGAACGCCTGCTATCGTCAGGATCGCACAATCACCTCATACCTCAACGAACTCATCCGCCACAGTAACCTCCTAATGGAATGAGTAGAAACAATAAATAAAACTTAATGTGTGATAACTAATGTGCTTATGCCCCACCTTAGTCCCCCCTTGACTGAGTTTTGTTTCTTATTATTCTCCATTGGTTGCTTATTTTATTTCATCAACCAAACGTGAATATCACCAAGATGTGCCTCTAGGTTGTTCTACTGATCTTTGTTTAGTCTCAACTCGAAAGGAGTTGTCAATCTTCTGCAAAGTCCATAAGACAAATAAACTCAGATTAAAATGAAGCGACCTTATTATCAATAAGCTCTGCTTCTTTATGATCCTCTGCGTTAAACATATGTCAGTTCATCTTAGAGAAATATAAATTTAGTTTTGCTTTGTACATGGTTAAGTTTAAAACATTGTTTCAGTTATGAATTCTGAATACATTATCTCACGGATAAAATAATGAAACTTGGTGGCTGATAGTGTGTCCCACTGAAACAAATTATCATATACTAATAAACAAAAAGAAGAAGTTTAAGATAGGTTTTGATTACGCTCAGTAAAATCGCGCCACAAAGAGAATTTATCAGAAAAAAATTGTTATCACGAGTCTATCAATAGTCATACCATTATATTTTTTCCATCTTTTATTTCGTATGTTATACCAACTAAGTTTGTGTAATGATCAACTTTATATATAAAAATTACAATCGATGCATTTTGAGAACCGTAAACCTACTTCAGAAATTTTCTAATTTGTTTCTCACTTCTCCTACTCCATTTTTTAAAATTGTTTAACAATTAAATCAAGGGTCTAAAACATCAAACGATATATGTTGCTATCGGATATACAAACATTATTGCAAGGTTATTATTTTCAACACAATACCCATGACTACTATATCTACATGTGTGATGGCACATAATTTATAGGTCATCAAAATCTTTAACATTTTGATCAAAGTCATGATGATCCATGCACGTTGAAAAATGGAATCCTGAAAGAAAAATACATCTGTCAATACACTTGACAGAAAACACACAACCTTCTTACGAACATATACAGTAAATACTAAATTCACACATTCATACAAACAAAGCCAAAAGAAATTCGTTTTTTTTTGGGTGCAAATGTTAAAGAAGAAATTCATATATAACATGTCAGACGAATTTAGTTGCCCTTTGTACATGATCATTTTCTTGAAGTGGTGGTTGTCGAACTTCAAAAGCGTCACATAGTTATTACCCTTTTTTGGGTAAAAAGTTATTACCCTTTTTTGTAAGTAGTTACAAGATCTATGAAGTAGACATATAATCATTAACCATTATTGCTATAGAAAAATTAATAGCTTAATAATACGTTTAACATTATATATATATATATAAGTTATTAGTTTTAAGTATAATCAGAATATAAATAAATAAAACTAAATTATAGATGTCAATATATAATAAATCAATGACATTTAATGAGGTCAATGTTAAATAACTATTTTCTAAAAAATATTTTTGAATTACATTAAATTGGCTTTAAAAGTAAAATAAGTATATGTTAATAAGTATTGTGAATACAAAATTTAGGGTTATTATTTAATTAAATGTGATTTAAGAAAAAAATTACTGATATGAAACTAAAAATATATATACTTGCATATTCCAACAAAAGACATAATGTTAAATAATCTGATAATAAACAAAACTAACATAATGAAATTAGATAACTTATACTGAAACAGACAGGTTAAAATATTTATACCCACAAAATAAAAATAGAGCACCACTTCATTAATAACCGCAACAATTTTATTAGAAATTTTAGTTAACCTTACTGAAAACTAACTTTGGATATTTTACAACAAACGAGTTGAAAGAAAAAGAACAATACAATTTTTTAAAAAAATTACAAAATTAACATTCCACACACAACTAAACTAAAATCCTTTAAACTCAAAAATGTTTAAAAAAATAGAATTGAACAAATTCCCGCGGGCTTGCCCTAGTGATATATATACGGGTGTTGAGTAAAATATGGAGCACCAAGAGAAGACAAAAACAGACTATGAAAAAAGAACACAATCGCTTCCTACCGACCTGACCACAGAGATACTTAAGGCTGCCTGAGAAATCTGTTGCTAGGTTTAGTTGCGTGTCCAAGCTTTGGTCATCAATCACCACCAACCCATCTTTCATCAGCTCGTTCGAAACTCGTTCCCCAGGGCATCGTCTTCTGCTTTGTTTCCAAAAAGATGACGAGTTTTTTGTTTCCTCGATGCCACAGCATAGTACTCAGAACTCGAACAGGTCCTACTCTCAGATCTGTCGAACAGGTCCTACTCGAGTTTCTGATTCTTACCAGCGAAACAATCAATACGGGACGCTATAGAGCACTTGTTTGCAAGATAAGGAGCGATACGTCCCTTGTTCTTAGCAGATGCTTGCCCAATGAAGGACGAAGGGAAAATCAACCCATACTTGGGTGTGTTTCCTCGTGTTTTAAGAGCCCTGAAACACCACAGGCGGTTCCAATATCACAAGCAGCACTAAAATAACTTATGGAGAAGAGTAAAAGAAAAAGACAGCTCTGTGATATTGCACCTGAAAAGCGCTCCTTCTCAGCTCCAAGAATCTGGAGGGTGGAAGATGGGCACTTGGCAAGGTTAGTGAGACTTCCAGCATGTGAAATCAGACGGGCACCGACCATTTCTCCAATCAAGGCCGTCAGATTAGGGGCAATGTCGCTCATCTTAGAAACAAGGTAATCGTAGAGCTTCTTTCTGTCCATAACTTTCTGAGCAAAGGTCTTTACGTTGATCAAGTCAAGCGGTGATAAATCCTGGCCTGGTGCATATGGAAGAAAATAAAAAAAGGTCTTAGAACAATAAATATATTACAAAAATCAATTAATCCGTAGAGCTTGGTCACTTACCCATGGAAGCCCCTTCCCAGCTTCGACGACCTCCTTGGTGGTCTTCAGTCAAATTTTACTTGTCATCAATCATCTTTGAAACACGGGCGTAAAGATAATTGTCATTAACAATCTTCACTAGCTTGGGGAAGTGCCACGAACAACATTATAAACAATTGTGTGTCAGAACCACTCGTTGACTATATGAAAGGGAAAGGTTGAATGAAAAAAACCTGGCTCTCATGGCAAAGGAATTGATATCCTTATAAAGGGGGTGTCCAGGAGGAAAATGGCTTAAATAACCATGTTATCCACTCGGTTAACATTGAACTTGACCTTTGCCCCAAGTTGAGACTTTTCCAGATCGCCAGGCTACATTCAATAAATAAATAAACAGATTCATTCATGAGTTACTCACAAAGTAAAGCCAAAAAATACAAACAAAGTAAAAAAAAAAAAGAGTAGACACCTTGAGGTCTTTGATGAACCTGTCAAAATGCAGACGCACACCACGGAGAAGCTCAAGAACGAACTCCTTGCTCTGGCAGGGGATTTTGGTGGCTTCCAAAATGTGGGAACCGAGTTTAGGCTAAGCTGAACTTGGGTTTCTTGACCTTAGGAAGATTCAACTCCAGAAAACTTCGAATACCATGATTAATCCGGAGTTCTTAAAGTGGTGTTTTTAACTTGTTTCTTAACTTTTAAATAAAAAAAAACTAAGAACTGATTTTTAAAGTCTTTATTTAAAAACCAGTTCTTACCTTTTTTAGTTAAAAGTTAAGAAACAGTTTCTTAACTTCCGCTAAGAACCCCACTCTAAAAACTTCGGGTTAATCATGCTCTAAGCTCGTCAGTCATAACCCCTAAAAGGTCAAAGACATAATAACCAAATTAGACAAGCATGAGACCCCTAAAAGTGCCGCCGCTTTACACTAATTCAATGGACCGGGCCTTTTTAACTATCTCCTAAAACGTTTGATTTTAGTTTATAGAGAGGCAGGCCCATCACGAGGAAAGCGGAAGCAGCTCACACACAACAACGTGTGCTGTTGACAACACTTTGCCCAATTACCCCAAACAAAGGTGTCTGTGCACACTTAATCAAAGTGAAACAAATCTATATAACTGAAATGTTATAAATCATGGAGTGGATTGACATTAACCAGGCCCGGACCGAGACCGGTCCAATACCTAGAAGATAGAGAGATGGCCGAAGTCCTAGAAAGAGGAGAGAGAGAGGCGGCCAAAAAGCTTGGAGAAAAAGAAACTCTTTCCTTTTCCTAATAGATGTAATCTTTCCATAATTATGTATTAGTAGTTTTCCTAATCCTAGTGAGTTTAGGTTTTGGATACTTTCCATTTATCTTCATCTTGTAACCCTTATATAAAAGAACCTCCTGGATCATTAATAAGAACACGGAAATGTTCAGTCTCTAAACTCTCTATTTACAACACGTTTCAGCACGATAGACTCCAAAACCCTGAGACAAAGCCTAACCTAAAATCCGTCACACATAAACCCTAAATCAGGCGCAACTTAAAATTGATATATCTCTCAAACCCTGAGGAACCAGACGACGAGCCACATATCAAATTGAAGAGCTTGACGAGACGAATCCATCAGCGCAAACCGTTCGTCGATCCGATCTCAGACGGGCCCACACTCGCAGAAACAATACGCGGTGCCGCCTTGGTCTTTTGGAACCCTAATCCGAACCAACAAGATTTTCTAGCCAAATTCAAATCATGTGAAAGATAAGTTTATCATACCTTAGTTGTTTGATGATATCTTGTTCAGATTATGATGTTCATGTAATCTAATACTCCTTGTTTTTATTTCATGAGCTAAGAGGAGTTGGTGCAAAGATCTAAATCCCGAAGAACCCTAAAATTGTTCTTGCTTGCGTTCCGTCTTGCAAACACCCGATCAGCTAAAGCCCTTGAGCGTTCCTGATCCTAGACATTCGAAGATTCCTGTTCTCAACAGAGCCAGCCCACGTTCGCATCACAGCCAGCTCGCAATTCAGATCAGCCGCTTGGAAAGGCAGCAGCTCACGTCCCGTCCCAGCTTGCGACCCGATAAGGAGCCAGCTCGCGTCCGTGTGCAACTAGAGGTTCATCTGACTTTGGTGGTCCGGTTCAACCCTACAAAATAAAGGTAATTCGAAATCTGAAAACAAGAATCAAATTTGGTTGTTTTGTAAAGATTGAAACCCTAAAAGATAATCTCTAAAACTAAAAGCCATAGGTTAAATAGATCAATCCCCTATGAGTAAATCGAAGCTCTATAAGTTCGATCTAAACCTAAAAATGAGATTGATCCATTGATCAATTAAAATCAGAACCTTAAAGGTTTTTGAATCTCAAATCAAATCCTCTTGATCAAAGATCAAAGTTTTCGAAATCCCCTAAAACCCTAATTTTGGAAAATCGGTTTTAATTTTGGAAAATCGGTTTTAATTTTGATTTAAAACTTGAGTGTTTGATTGATCGCCTAGAGATATGATTAGGATTGTTTTAAAACTTGCATCTGAATCTTGTTTAAACTAAAACCCTAATCTCGAATTTTAAAATTCCTAAAGGCCTTGAAACCTTAAATCTCTCATTACTTAAAGCTTGAAAGATTGATTTAAAGAATTAACATATTGAATGAGAGTTAGGTTGCTAGATTATTTAATTCTAAAACCTAATAGATATGCAACTAAGAAATAGGATTGAATGCATCTAGATCTCGTTTTGTATATGGCTGTGTCGCCTAATACATTGTACACACTTGCGGCCTTGTGCCCTTGATTGATTAAAAGCCGTTTGGCTAAATGCATATCCATATGGCCGTGTGGCCTAGTATCCGGATGGTTATATAAACCGGATTGCATCATGATCCGATCCTTAAGATCGTTGTATCAAATAATGGCCGTGAAGTCTAAGCATCACAAAACATGACCGTGTGGTCCAAGTATCATAGAGAGACTTATGAAATCATATGCACTAATTTTTTAATTGGTTGCAAGAATTCTAAATTATAAATTGATAATATGATTTCAGATGCCGAGATTTGAGCCCATGGATTATACCATTCTAAATCTCTTTGAAGATATTATCCAGAATGGAAATGAACACTTCAATTGCCTTGAAGTCTAGAGGACTCGGGAAATGGATCATTGAAAGAAATGATGAAATTGAAAATGAAAAGTTAAGAGCCATTACAATAATGCGCCATCATCTCACTGAGGAACTGAGAAATCAGTATCTATATATTGAGAATCCTCGTGACTTTTGGACATAATTAAACTCCAGATACACTATGATATTATTACCAAAGGTCAAACATGAATGGATGAGTCTCAGATTCCAAGACTTTGAGACAGTGGCCGAGTTTCACTTTGTCTTGTCCAGGGTCGTGTACCAACTGAGATTATGTGGAGAAGAGGTAACATATAATGATTGTCTATTCAAGACATACTCCACATTCCATCCGGAAGATTTGTTGTCAAAACATATCTACACAGAAAGAGGTTCTACCACTTACAATGACCTGATCTCTTGCCTAACGGTGATTGATAATGACAAGGTACTAAAGAAAAGCAGTGAGATGAAATATCCTGAGGAAATGGATCATGATGAATCAATGGCAGCCGTGTCCAATGCAATAGATGGACAGGCCGGCTTATCTATTGACTAAAGAAAGATCTCGACATGATAATTTTTATTAAGTCTTTGATTTGTGTTTTGCTTTAACCTAATTAGGCATTCACGTTTTTATATATAAATAAAAGTTTGTTTTGACTTCATTATGTCTTGCCTGATCTTACTTGAACATATAAATGATTTTAAAGAGTTGCCTAAAGGGCATAAAACCAAGTAAGAAATTATGAATGGGTATAGTAAGCATAGTAAAGAAACTATGGCTAAGGCATTGCCTTAAAAGGCATTATACACACCCAAAGGAACATGTGACCCATTGAAGTTATAATGTATGGTTTCCAAGTAGAAACAATGGGTAAGGAAGGAAACAAGTTCCTTTAGATTTTAAGAAAAATAAACGCCTAAGACCTTATAAGTGGTCGAAACTGTACCTATGATCTCTACTGATTTTAAACTATGCTACAAGATCAGTATGATAAGAGGCAAGAGAAGTGGTGACTATACTGATATATCCCACGAAATTTTACACTATATGGCATGATAGGATTGGCCATCCTAAAGTCTAAACTTGATGCAAAGATTGAAAAGGCACAGAGTTATCCCGTAAAAGATCTCACGTTGTGAAACATGTACACAAAGGGAAACTCATTAGGCTTAATTGTCCCAAGCACCACGACCTTATAGTATGGTCATGAGGGGGAGAGAGGATAAACCCATGATCAATACTACTATAACGGCCAAACAATAAAGGCCATGAGAGACAACGGCCTTTGGCCACAAAGGCAATAACCAGCCTCGTGTACCACTATGGTCTAAAGACCATGTTATAAATGGCTCGGCCATAAAAAGACATGTTTTTAAAACGGCCATAAGGCCATTACTCGGCCAAAGAGACCATGTTATAAACAGGTCGGCCGCAAGGGCCATAACCGGCCGGAGAGCCCGTCACCTATAAAGATTCGGCCATGTAAGCCACCATCTATAAGACTAAGATTCTAAAGTCTATAAATCTTGGAGACATTATGTTTTACATGTATAGAATGATAATATGATCATATGCATCAGACCATATAAGTGAGCATAGATATTCCCATCTCAGATTGAATACGGGTCATAAAACCAGACATACACCATCTTAAGAGATTTTGAATAAACCACCACATACATACATGTGCCGTCTAAGATGGAACCTCAGAAGAGGATTGGGAATATATGTTGGATAGGAGTATTACTTTCTCCCACGATTTATAAAGAAAACTTGAGCCAAACATGGGTGATCAGATTGTGGCCAAGTACACGGATTGCTTCCGTCTATCCAAACATTAAAAGAGAAAGATTATAAGCTGGATAAAGAATGATAAGAATGGTTTTAAACCATCATTGTTTTGGCAAGATCCTCGGACTAGAGATTATGATTTAAGACGTCCAAATAAAGATTATACAAAGCTAGTCAATAGAGAAGCTAATTGAAAGGCCAGACACTGACCCGAAAAGAAAAGAAAAATGACTAACCAGCTTAGCACCAAATGAATGTCCTAGAAGAGACATAATCAAGTTGCTATAGAGTCTATACAAGATAGACCAAGTGTTCCATAAGATAAAGGAATCTCGGATAGAAAATGGTGCATAGAATACAGATCCGAGATTATAAAGGAAACCATACCAGACATTGAGAAAAGGCTGCGCAGCTACACATCTAAGGTACCAAACCATGTAGTCTTGGGACGCCAAGCTACTAGGTAATAAAGGTCCTGGATAATAAGATCTCAAATCTATAGATCATGTCTGGAACAAAATGGAACCACATGAAAGTGTCGACACACACACACATAAAGAGTATTGTATAAAGATACATAAAGTTATAGCACTTGAACATAAAGAGATAAGCGAGGATCATGAACCCACGAATGAGTACTCATACAATCATAAAGATCATAAAAGATTATATTGAAAGATAAAACGTGGAAGTTCAAAGTATCTAAAAGAGAGATAGGCGTATTGGTCATATACATATACATAAACGCCATCTGATGAACCAGTGAAATAGATGGATCTTGTGAGATAAAGAAACCTCGAGAGAAGACACATGATCACGAGGTCTAAGAGTGTTCATGTCTTCCTACTTAAAAGCATTAGATTATAACTTGTTACACAAGGTACTCACAGAGATCAAAGGAACAGATTATAAGGAGATAAACTCCTATGTGGTGGATGCTGCTACAGATTTTCGAAATTGACAATGGTCTGGTCATAAGAAAAAAATTAGAATACAATGATCTAGTAAGCAGCATATGGATCACTGGATAAGATGAAAGAACAGCTTCGTTCCTAAGCTGATTCATGGACTGAAAAGCAGCTGCATATAGTATGTAAAAGAAATTGATCACGACATGATCTTGGAGTTGTATAAAAGACAATCCAATAACAGTCCATATATTTATAAAGATTCGAAATTTCTTGTGCTTATACTAAACCTAAAAGAGGTTAGTAGATACAGAACAAATCTGTAGGCGTCCGGCTCTTAAGCCCATCGGCCATAAAATGCGTCCAGCCCTTCAGCTTTAGGCGTCCGGCCTTTTTTTTCTTGATCACGGGCTAGTAGATAAAAGATCAACCATCATGTTGCAATCCGACACCAGATTCCTTAAGTAAGGATCCGGCATAGCAGAACGGTCTGCTGCTGTATAAACTCCACAAAGTTTTGTCGTAAGGATAAGAGGAGATGTTTAATCTATCCTTACCTGTCGGATATAAAGTATTGTAGTCCATAAGCTCGTGAAAGCTGAAGTCCATGAACTAATAATATATATTTAGCGTGTGATATGATCCACAGCAACTGAGGTCATGAGACGCCATCCTCATATATTAAGATAGGGATACAAAGAATAATGAATACGGCATTACCTAAGGTTCATGGATCGGCCATATCGAGACATAGGTTCATGATAACCATGTCTAGTACATTGTCCATAGATACTTATTTTGTCCGATCAAAGAAAAGAGTTAACAGTAGACGATCACGTCTAGACTATGGACACATGCAAACACGATTTGCAAAGGCCCAATAGTGATCCCCGAGAACAATATGGTTCACATTGTTTAGCACACATGCTTTACCGGGACACTTAATGTCAAAAGACATGAGAGACGACCTGAGAGGTCAAAATGGTCTAGATACGGCTTAGTAATGAACTTGGCCGATTACTCCCTTCCTACATATACAGGAAAGATCACGCACCAGATGCGTAGAATGTAGAACCTACAGTGAGGTTCACATCAGGGGGAGTAGTGCGTGTTGTACTCTTTTTCCTTCATCATGGTTTTGTCCCACTGGTTTTTCCTGATAAGGTTTTAATGAGGCAACATGAAGCGTACTACAAATCATGTATGATTATGGCATCCAAGGGAAAGTGTTATAAATCATGGAGTGGATTGCCATTAACCAGGCCCGGACCGAGACCGGCTCAATACCTAGAAGATGGAGAGATGGCCGAAGCCCTAGAGAGAGGAGAGAGAGAGCCGACTTCAGGAGAGAGAGAGGCGGCCACAAAGCTTGGAGAAAAGGAAACCCTTTCCTTTTCCTAGTAGATGTAATCTTTCCATTATTATGTATTAGTAGTTTTTCTAATCCTAGTGAGTTTAGGTTTTAGATACTTTCCATTTATCTTCATCTTGTAACCCTTATATAAAAGAACCCCGTTGATCATTAATAAGAACACAGAAATATTCAGTCTCTACACTTTATATTTACAACATGAAATACATTGTTTCCCCAACAAAAAAGAGGAAATAAAGCTATTCTCCTCCTCAAAACGTGTTTCATTCAAGTTTTTTCAAGTCCATCTTCTACTTGGAAGGATTCTTTGGAGTGTCAGGGGGCAATACCAAGCTCGAGCTCGTTGAACCACCACTCATGAAGCTCATTGCGTTCTCGAATGTTCTCTCAGAGACGTATCCTGGCTTCGCATTGGCTTCCGTTATCTCCACATTCCCCGTCAACATGCCTACCACTCGGGACATTGCTGGCCGTACTGCGTGATCTGTCTGTGTGCACAAGAAGGCTACCCCTATTACACGTTTCACTTCTTCCTCGTCATATCCTGTTAGACCCGCATCTACCACTTCCATATCACGATTCTCTTGGTGTAGGCTCCATGCCCATTCGAGAAGGTAGTGTTTCTCGTCATCCATTTCTGGAGAGGAGTTGGGCCTTCCGCTTACAATTTCCAGAGCCACTATACCAAAGGCAAACACATCCGTCTTCTCCGTCAGATGTCCAAGCATCACGTATTCCGGTGACAGATACCCTCTGCAGCATTGTATGTAATGAACAATCAATAATCGTTGTGAGGATATTTAACAAAACATAAAATCTTTTTTCTATGTGAATGGGTTTCCAGGATATTTACATGGTCCCTGCAACTCGGGTACTTATGTGCGTCTTCTTATCATCATATAGTTTGGCCAATCCAAAGTCAGAGAGTTTTGGTATCAGGTCCGAGTCCAGCAGAATATTGCTTGCCTTCACATCCCTGTGCACTATACGAGGACTTGACTCCTCATGCATATATGCCAAACCTTTTGCTACTCCTAAGCATATCTCCAAACGGTCTGACCAACCAAGTTGCAAGCTATTTTCCTCTACGAAAATCACAGCAACGTGTAAGCCAACAGCACTACTTCTTTTTTAAACAAAAACTATAAAAAACTGTTTTAACCTTATTTGCATACCGAACAGAGCTTGATCTAGACTGTGGTTTGAGAGGTATTCATACACAAGCATACGCTGGTTCCCCTCGATGCAGCATCCGTACAGTTTTACAAGGTTGCGATGCTGAACAGCTGATATAGTGGCAATCTCCGCAACAAATTGACCCTTGCCTTGCCTCGATGCAACTGACAACTGCTTCACGGCAATCTCTCTTCCATCGTTCAGTTTCCCCTGTACCACTGGATATCTTTAGAATATATAGTCAATGGAGAAATTACATCCATTATCTGCTAAGGGTGCTACCTTAAAAACAGGTCCAAATCCTCCCTCCCCAAGCTTGTTGGAAGGATTAAAATCTTGAGTTGCACCTCTGAGTTCTGAGTAACTAAAGGTGTAGGGTCTTATGTCCAGGCTGTGTAGCACTGCATAAAAGTAAATGCAGTTGAAAGTTACAGTTGTTGGCAATTCGACTTTAATAATAATGCCAAAGGTTAAGACTATTCTTACCTTCTTCATCAGCCGCCCTTTTTCTTTTCCGACGGATGATTAAGATGATGGCAATCACCAAGATACTTATCATTCCTGCTCCTACAATGGCCCCTGCAATTATACCAATTTTTTTCTTGGATTCCGGGGGCAACTTATTAGCTACAGTAGGTATGAAATCTGCAGTGAAGAAAAGCCGGTTGTGAGAAGAGACATTGAACTCCAGAAAGATGATGAAATTCTTTGTTGTTACCTGGCGTTGCACTGATAGCAGAGACTAACGGCCCATATGTCCCTTGAGCAGGAATACAACATGTCCCTTTTCCAGCCCAGAAAAGATGAATTTCAACGTAATTTTCAGATACATTTGCTTTATAAACTCTTTGAATCACCCGGGAAGTAGAACCGTTAGCTGTTCTATGCACATCAAAATCCTTTTCAACAAGTTTTCCCTGCAAAAAAAAAAAGGAAATCAGACGTCTGAAACCGTTTCAGAGAGAAGAGACGTTCATGAAAAGTTGAGCCTTATAGTGCTGCATCTTATACCCTGCTTAACCGAAACAGATACCACACAATGCACCAGACATTCAATACAAACGAATAACTTATATGCCTGGGTTATCAACGATTTTAATATGCAGATTTTCATGTTCATTTACATTAGATGACAATATGATGATCATTTCATTTACAAAAGAAAATTAAAAAGGCAATTCACAGTCAAGAAGAATAAGCTAACGTTTGAGAGAATATGAGAGGAAGCTCAGTGTAGAGTAGAGACCTGGACATATATATCGAAAAGTCGCCTTCCAAGACTTGTCCAGGTACCAGAACCTTGTATTTGTATTTCACCAAACTGAAGTGTTACACTATAGCCTCCATTTTCTAGCCCCAGTCCGTAATACCTTAGAGAAGATGCAGAGAGCCTCGCTGATTGGAAAAGCTCTGAGTCAGAAGTGTTTGCAAATGGTGTGTCTGAAAGAGCTCGGTATTGATTGCTGTTACTCCCAGTAAATAGTCCTACATTGCTGACTGCCCATCTCTGTTTTTTACTTACGAAAGATGAAGCTGGTCCAAGCTCCCCCTCGTCTTTCTCATACAAAGCTCCAATACTGGACCTGATATCCGGGCCTCCACAGTTGACAGAAAAGTTGAAATCTGGACACCCAAGAGAGAAACATCTTTACCAACATATATGCATCCTAACACTGTCAATGTCAAAACTGAAATAAGTTTGGAACACCATTTAAATGCACTTACATACGCCTTTTCCTCGATTGCAGGGGAAACTCTTCTGGAGGCAGTCCAGTCCGGGGAAAACCCTTTTCGAAAGAAAGAAAAAAAGTACTAAGATGAGAAATATAGCATGTAGAACTTTAGGCTCCAAGCAAAGCACAAGATTGACAAAGTCACCTTCTGTCAGACCCTCCTACTGTAAAGTGGTTCGCAATCAGGTTACTGCAGAGTAAAAAAAAAAAAATGTTTCCTTTCAGCACAATAATGTACTATGCGCCATGAAAATTAAGCATCTAATTCCTGAACATACAGTTGCAAGTTTGGTAGGCGAACCCAAGAAGGAAGATTTCCTGTCAAATCATTGTATGAAACATCTCTGCACATAAAAAGCTTTGAATTTTCAGTAGATGGTCCCAGAGAGAAGATACGTTCCTCTACATCTATTGTTACTCACAGATTACTAAGAGAGGAACTCTTTTGAATGGGTAAGGAACCGCTCAACTTGTTATTTCCCAGAAACCTAAATAAAGGTAACAAGGTTTATTCTCAGTTTGTCAGCGAATTCGACTGAAGAGCATGTGATGGGAAAAGTGAATGTTCTTACAAGTGAGTAAGTTGGCTTGAGTTGAAAAGCGAAGGTGGAATCTGCCCAGTTAGGTTGTTGAAACTCAAATCACTGGAGAAAAATGTATATGTATGCTTTACGTAAGAATGTGTATCATCTCAGTTTAGTAACAAAGAACACATGGGAACAACATTTTGTGTCAGACTTACAGTTGTCGCAGTTGCAAGTAATCTGCAATATTGGAAGGTATTGTGCCTGTAAGATTATTGTTCCGTAATACTCTGCATAATATTTAACAAAAATGTCAAAAATACAGAGGAAAGGGAAGAGCTAAAGAAATTCATCAAGATTAGGCCAAAGCTGAATGGTAGTCCTTACAGGACACTTAGAGATTTCATGTTGCGGATGAATTGAAGAGAAGAACGGCTGTTGGATATTTCACCTAGTCTCCTGAAATTTGGAATTCCATCAGTATGGAGAGAAAAAAAAAAGAAAAAAAGCAAGGCTGAAAGGTGGAGGAGAAAAGAGCATAGATACAGTTCTGTCAACGAAACTAAGTTGGCAAATGTAGATGGAATTGGACCACTCAAATTAGTCCCCAGAATTCTCCTGCAGGCAGCAAAGCATGTATCAAAATGTTGAGTACTGCGAGTGGTAAACCATCAAGTGTTTGATAGTTAAAAACATAACTCTATCAGTTGATAGAGAAGCCTAAAACAAAGAAATAAGATTGAAAAATGCTCACAGAGTAGTAAGACTGGTCCAATTTCCTATGAAGGCAGGTATGGGACCTGTAAGTTGGATATCATTAATCCAACTGAAAGGACATGAAGAAAGAAAGTCAATCCAAAAGTTTCTAAATGAGCTGCCAGATACAATAACAACCGGCGAGAGTAAGAGAGAAAAATAATCTTACGCTTCTTCCAAGTTGACAAAATTAAGAAATGATGAAGGAAGTTCACCAGTAAGTCCTGAACTTCCAATGTATCTGTCATAAAAACAAGTATATCCCCAAGACAATGAGAAGCTAGTTTACGAAGCGAGATATATACTAAAAATGGAAGAAGTAAACATGATGGATCCGCAAAGCATACATTTTGACAAGCCTGGTGCAATTTCCAATCTCAGGTGGTAGAGAACCGGAGAAATTATTCATATCAATAGCGCTGCTCAAAAGAAAGAAGAATCGTTAAGAATCTATATGAGGTTGAAAATGAATGTGATCATATAGAAGGTTCCTTACAGAGATCTTAAATCAGTGAGCAATCCTATTTCCTTGGGGAGTGGACCGGACAAAGCATTGGCCCCAAAAGTCCTGCACGACCGACCAATAAGAAGAAGAAGAAGAAGAATCAAAAGGGGGTGAGTGAGTGACTTACATCCACTGCATGCGAGTCAGATTACCAATGCCAGGAGACAAGGAGCCACTCAAGAAATTCTGATTAAGGTTCCTTCATACATTAGATTAGAATACAAAGTGAGTGAGTGAGTGAACGAACTACTTCCAATGCAAAAGCAAAAGGAATGGGTTGAAATAGCAAAAGCGGCGGACAGATTAGAGATGTAAACGAGACTCCAAAGCTCTTGAGGAATAGGTCCGGTAACATTCATTCCACGTGCCCTCCTGTATAAAGTATAATTTAATTTGAGAGAGGCAATGCGTCGAACAGGCTGAAAGAAAGAAAGAAAGAAACAGAGAGAAATAGAAACGTACAGAGCGATGATGCGGCAGATGGTGGAGTCGACAAAGGAACAGTCGCATTTTATGAGAGGGTTGTAGAACAAGTTGTCGATGCTGACGCTGTCCTCGATGGCTGCTCCGCTGCAGAGTTCGCCGCTGTTGTTCCATGCTTCCGTCGCCGTTATCTTCCACGTCTCGAAGATCTTGTTCAGAGCCCGAGCTGGGATTTCGTTATTTTTAATTTCATGTCAATATAAATAAATATATATATAAGAAGAGATGAACAAAAAACGTAGATCATGATTCTCATATTTGAAAACTTTATTATATCAAAAAAGTAGATATGTCTAATCAAATTAGACAAAAGCAATTAATACCTTCGTCGGGATCAGTAGTAGCTCTGGTTCCGTTCTGTGCTCGAACCGCATTAAATAAACAAGTCATGGACACCAACCAAACTGCGACTGCGATATACAGCCTCCCCATCTTCGGTTCACAGATATGCGATGTGTACGAGAGAAGAGACACAGAGGATGGATAGCA
This sequence comes from Brassica napus, assembly GCF_020379485.1. NCBI lineage: Eukaryota > Viridiplantae > Streptophyta > Magnoliopsida > Brassicales > Brassicaceae > Brassica > Brassica napus. The sequence continues at coordinate 27,906,386 of NC_063449.1, forward strand.
GTCCAACTTGACTCAAATTCCACATCTCTTTCTCCCTTATTATACTATAAGGAGTATATTATACTCTAAAAAAAAAGGAGTATATTATACTCTAAAAAAAGGTGTTTCAAAAAAAAAAAAAAAGGGAGTATATTATACAGAAAGAAAAGCATGGTCATAATACTCTAGTTTTAACTTTTTATAAAAACTAACAGCGCCGTTTGTAGACCTGGAATGGATCGGGTATCCGGGCAATTTTAAGATATCCGGATCCGGATTTTTATTCGGTGTATCCATAATTTTACTATCTTTATCTGGATCCGAGGTTCGCGGATATCCGGATCCGGATTTGGATCCTTAAAATAAATAAAAAATAATATTAATATATATAAAATAATAACAATAATTTAAAAATAAAAATATATATAATGTTTTTAATTATTTCTATGTATAATATTACAAAATTTACATAAAATTTATATATACTATTATAAAAATGAAAATATATTAAATAAAATTAGTTTTTATATATTGATATTACTATTTTTGAAATAGTTATTAATAAAATTTACGGATCCGGATATCCGGACTAAAAAATCAAGATATCCGGATCCGGATTCGGCTTTGACGGATCCAACATTTTACTATCCGAATCCGGATTCGGCCTCTCCGGATATCCGGATTTTCGGATCGGATCTGGATCAGATTTTCGGATCGGATCTGGATCGGATCACGGATCGAATCCGGATCTCGAATAAAAGTTCCAGGCCTACCCGTTTGTGTGTTTTTTTTTTCTATAAAATAATCAAAATAATAAATTATTATGACCATGCTTTTCTTTCTGTATTCGGTCTTTCCTTACTCATCTAAACTTTTTTTTATAAATAATTAGGGTCGGTCCGCCCTAGGCGGGATATACTTTAGTTGTGATTTAGGTTATTAATTTTTGTACAATTTTGTGGTTTGTGTTGTATATTTGTATTTGCATGGATATATATGATAATGACTTTTGTCTTTTATAAAGTTTTAGGTGAAGGAAGATTATATTTGATAAGATATATTTTGCTTGTTTACGATAGTTGTTTATATGATATTTTAGTTTGCTATATATATATATTATTTATATCATGTTTTTTTATTAATTTTCTTATATGTTATTTAATGTTTATAATATATTTCCTATAATATATTTTATTAAAATTATAATAGGTAAAGATAATATCAAATATTCATTGTTTTAAGTAAAACTAAATTATCTCTTATTTAAAAAAAATATATTTCATACCAAATAAAAAAAAACTTTCTAAAGCATAGGTTTTTTTTTTTGACAACGAACGTTATATAGAAGTTAAATACACGAAAACTTCTATAAAGAATATCACTATATATTATGTTATTTGTTAAACTATAAACAGAAAACAATATATTACAAATCTAACTATAGTAAAATATAATTCTGGATTAAAACACAGTATAAAAATATAATCAAAATATTCTCAATAAATATGCACAATTTATTTAATTTTTATTATTAAATATTATTTTGTTTTACAATTAGTATGTTTTTAAAATACTAATCAGGTTAGTACATAGTTAGAAAAAAGAAATTTTATATACTTTCTCACTTAATCTTTAAATTTTTATATTTCGTTTACAATATTAAGTATTAATGCATCTGTTTAATAGGCCTAGGAAATTTTTATGATGCAAAGAAAATATTATATTCTTAACACATATTAGTGAAGCCTAATAGGTACATTAATCAAATATTTGTATATATGTGAGAATACAGATTTAAGAATACATTTTAAACTTTAGAAGTTATTATTAAATAATTATTAAATGTCATAATTTCATAAATTTATTAAATCTGTGGTTTTGGCCAACTCCGTCATTTATAAAGATTTACAATATTCTTATGTAAATGGTCTTACTAAAATTATAAATTAATAACTATTATATATAACTCATACAACTTTTACATACGAATTTGTTTGTTTATCTTATTCAAACACTAGTAGAAATCTACCGCATATCCATAGAAGTGCCACTACAAAACCGTGGCTCTGAAAAAAAAAAGCCACGAAAATGCTACGTTAAGGCCACGAAATGATATAGCCACGGTAAACTCAAAATAAAGCCACGAAGTAGTCACGAAAAAAAACGTGGCTATCATAGCCACAGTATAGCAACGAATATAACGTGGCAAGTAACACAGCCACGAACTAACCACTTTAAAACGTCGTGGCTAGGTCTTGTTTTTTTGTGTCGACATCAAAACGCTAGTGTTTTATGCAACAGTGTACAGAGCCACGCTTTTGTCATGGCATGTCGTGGGTAGATTAACTTTATGCAGACCGAAACAGAGAAAGATTCGTTTGGTAGTGATATTTTTTAGAAAGCCACGAATTTTATGTGGTTGTGGCGTGGCTAGTTTCGAACATATATACTCTTCCCGTATGAGACATTTAGAACTTTTGTTCTTCAACCAAATTTTCTAAAATGTCTTTCTAGTTTGATTCCAGAGAGTGGATGGATCAAAGGATTGATCCTCAGAGTAATTCTGTTTCAAAAGTGTTTCTTGGAGGCATTAATTCATTTCTTCAATTTGCGTGTAATCAAGCCTATTATGAAGAGCGACAAACATTATTGTGTCCGTGTGCTCGATGCAAAAATGTGAAGCAACGAGATGCAAAAGTTGTTTCAAGACATCTATTCTTATACGGTTTTAAGGGAAATTATTATGTTTGGACGAGTCATGGAGAGAAATTCTACACTGTTGGTGAGAGTTCTGGAGCGAATCATTCAACGGGTGAAGAAGAAATGTGGGAAAATCCTACTTAGAATGCTCATGAAGATCACTACCAGGATAATTTAGAAGTACCAGTGGACATTGCGTCACCATACATATCAGAACCTATAGCAGAGACGGACGTGGCAGAGCCATATCGTGATAATGTTTTTGAAGCATTTGAAGCTGCCAGTCAACCTCTCTACGAAGGGTGTGCAGACGGAATAACTCAGTTGTCTCTTGCTTCGCGGATGTTGAAAATGAAGACGGATTATAATTTGGCGGAAACTTGTGTAGATGAGATATCTGAAGTATTTAAAAAAATGCTTCCGCAGCCAAATAATGCTCCAACAACATATTACGAGACAAAGAAACTAACACGAGGGCTTGGTTTACCCGTTCAGAAGATTGATGTTTGTGTGAAGAATTGTATGCTATTTTGGAAGGAGGATGCGAAGTTGGTTAGTTGTAGGTTTTGTGGAGAATATCGCTACTATCCGAACAATGGAAAAGGAAAAAACAAGCCAAAGCAGAGAATGTTTTACATGCCTATTGTAGATCATCTGAAACGTCTATACCAACTTGAGGCGATAGCTTCCAATATGCGGTGGCATAAGGAACATGTGACTCCGGAAGGCGAAATGCATCACCCATCTAATGCTATAACGTGGAAACATTTTAATGAGGTATATCCTGTATTTGCTGCTGAAAGCCGGAATATTTATCTATGCTTATCAACAGATGAATTTAATCCGATTGGTATGAATGGGGAAGCACATTCCCTTTGGCCCGTTATTGTAACTCCATACAATTTACCGCCGGGAATGTGTATGAAAAGAGAATTCCTTTACCTTTCGGTGCTAATTCCTGGGCCCAAACATCCAAGGAAAAGCTTAGATATTTACCTTCAACCTTTGATTGAAGAATTACAGATGTTATGGAGGGATGGTGTGGAGGCATATGATATTTCAATGAAAGAAAGATTCAAAATGCGAGCAGTTTTGATGTGGACGATAAGCGATTTTCCAGCTTATGGAATGCTTTCAGGTTGGACGACTCATGGTCGGTTGGCATGCCCATATTGTCAAGATGAGACTGGTGCATTCTGATTATCTAACGGAAGGAAACATAGTTGGTTTGATTGCCACAAAAGGTTCTTAGATGCAGATCATCCTTACCAGAAAAAAACACTCAAGCATTTAGACGAGGAAAACAATTTTAGATCCTCCTCCACCGTGGTTGACCGGAGAAGAAATATTGCGTGAAAGGATAAATAATATCGAATGTTTATCAAAATATGTGAAATGTGGAGGGAATGGACATGATAACCCATCCAAGACAATATCTGGATACAGAGTTACTCACAATTGGGTGAAGAAGAGTATCTTCTGAGAGTTACCGTATTGGTAAAATCATCTTCTTTGGCATAGCCTTGATTTCATGCATATTGAGAAAAACTTCTTCGACAACCTGACGAACACATTGTTAAATGCTCCTGGAAAGACGAAAGACAACATCAAAAGCAGATTGGATCTTCCAGGACTATGCAAAAGGCGGGATTTAGAGATGAAAGAGGATGAAACGATGCCTGTGCCAATATTCAGACTGCCTAATGCGGGAAAACGAGCATTTCTTCTCTGGTTGAAAAATGACATAAAATTCCCCGATGGATACGCCTCGAAATTTAGTCGATGTATTGACGAAAACAATTTAAAGCTACATGGACTGAAAATTCATGATTGTCATGTCATAATGGAACGACTATATCCATTTGCGTTCGCTGAACTTCTTCGCAAAAATGTTCACACAGCGATTAGAGGTATTTATTTGTTTGTATCATTTTATAATTTACTATAATTGATTCTATAATTAACTTAAGTATTTGTTTACAGATATTTCCCTCTTCTTCCGAGATATCTCTTCGAAGATTTTGAAAGAGTCAGATGTTGGCCTATTACAGGCAAATATCGGTGTGAAGCTTTGTAACTTGGAAAAAATATTTCCTCCATCGTTCTTCGATGTTATGGAACATCTTCTTGTGCACCTCCCAGATGAGGTAGCCTTAGGTGGTCCTGTCCATTTTAGGTGGATGTATGTATTTGAAAGATACATGTATCATTCGAAGCAGATGGTCAAAAACAAAGCACGCATTGTAGGTTCAATAGTTGCACAATGGATAAATTAGGAGATTTCAAATGCTTCCTCAAATATTTTTGGGCATCCTGAAATCATGAGCATTCCAGAAAGTCCGAATGATATTCGTTTTACATACAATTATCCGGATGTACCACCCTTGTTTTACCATGAAGGGAGAATTAGTGGTCAATGCTCAAGTGGTTGGTTAAATGATGAAGATAACACCGTTCTTCGGACATTTATGATGCTCAACTGTGAAACATTTGCTCCATATGAAAGGTAATTTAATATTATGGAAAATATAATATAAATACATATTTCTAGTTACATAATTATGATTTTAATATGTGCAGGATGTTTGAAAAATATATGACGTTAAATGTTCCTGATATTACTCCAGCTGCAATGCAAAAAGCAAAAGACACCAAATTTGCTGATTGGTGCAAAGACTATGTGAGTTATTGTTTTGTATTATAAAGTTTCACAATTTTTTTAATTAAATTTGTATTTTATAACAATGTTATTGTATTACAGATTAATGATGCGACTCAGTTTACACATTTCCTATGTGGATGTTGGATTTTGTACAAGGTCCTAGGCATAGTTACAGGTCTTGGCCAATATACCACACACGTGGATACACTTTTCACACTCATAACCATGGTCAAAATAAGAGAACTCAACATTATGGTGTATGTGTACCTGGAACCAACGAGACAGACTACTATGGACTTGTACAAGACATCATGATGGTGGAGTATCATGGTGATGTTGGCTTGAAAGTGATGGTTTTTGAATGTTCGTGGTTTGACAACACAGCAAATCACGGTATGAGAATACATTCATTTGGTCTTGTTGATGTCTCACCACGAAGACAATATGCAAAATATGATCCTTTTGTATTACCAGGTAAGTGAAAAATATATAATTATTTCTTTGGGATTTGATATTATTGATGAAACTATGATGTTATTGTAATATAAACAGGTAATTGTGATCAAGCATGTTTTATTCCTTATCCACGGGTACGTCGACAATCAGTCGATGACTGGTGGGCATGCGCAAAAATTATTCCTCGAGGAATCCGTGAAACATCAGAAATTGCGTTAACGGCATGACAAGATGATAGACGTGATCAGGTTGCTGAAAGTTCATTGTTACGGGTGGAGACACATGTTGTTGATGATGTGTCTGGTTATGATATTTCTCCGGTGAATCCTCCAAACGATGAATATGTATCTGATGGTGATGTAGAAGCAGACCGTGAATCAGATGAAGATTCGGAATAGAAAAATATATTCCAAGATTGTAAAATATGTGTTTAAGGTAGTAAGATATGTTTTAAGGTTGAAAAATAAGTTGTAAGGTTGTAAAATAAGTTGGAAGGTTGTAAAATATATTGTAGTGTTTTAAAATATATTGTGAGATGTAAAATAAATGGTAAGGTTGTAAAATATATGGATTTAAAAAATATTGTAAGGTTTTAAAATAGATTGTAAGATTTTTGGAATATGTATGTAAGTTGTTGTGTGAGTATAAGGTTAAAAGAAGATGGTTTAGGGATTATAGTTTAGGGGTTAGATGTTTGTGGTTTCGGGTTTGAAAATAGCCACGCTTATCTCGTGGCTACACAGTGGCTATGTGAAAATTGGAAAAACCCAATTGGTTTGCCTCCAATGTATTTGGTTTTGGCTCCAATTATTTTTGGTTTTACGGTTTATATTAAAGAACATCCACTGTATTTTTGTGGCAATATCGTGGCTATGCTGAAATTTTGGTTTGCCAATTGGTTTGCGTCCAATTTATTCGGTTGTGGCTCCAATTATTTGACATTTCGCGGTTATTGCTAAAAAAGAGCCACGATTGGCCACGCTGTTTTTCTTGGCTTTGCTGAAAGAGTTTTATATCGGTTTTCCTCTTTCTTCCAACACTTAGCACAAAAAAGAAACCGAAACTCTCTCTCGACTCGCGACTGACGAAACGCGTCATCTTCTCCGGTTTTAAGTCTCGCCGTCTCCCATTCCAACACTAAATCAGAAACCTTAGGATCCCGAATCGATTAGATGTTCTAGGGTTTCGATTTCTTTATTTTTTGGGGCTTTTTAATTCTTTGCTTGTGTGTGTGTTTCGATTTCTTTCCAATCTACGGTTTTGATTTCACATGCAATCTAAGGTTTCGATTTCGTTCCAATCTAGGGTTTCGATTTCACATGCAATCTAAGGTTTCGATTAGGGGTTTTGTCTCTGTCTAGTTAGTGTTCTTGTGACCAAAAAGTGTTTAAATTTCTCATGTTCTTCTCTCTGTCTCTTTTATTTCGCTTTGTCTCTGTTTATATTTGCTTGTATACTAATGTTTCTTTTTCGTTGGTTGTGAACAGATGAACTCACCAAGAGTACCTCCTCCTATGCCTCCTGGTGCTACTGGACCGGCTTCGAACCATGCTGCTTCCTCTTCTTGATCCAATAGCTACCCGCAGATGACTCTCAATGCCATGCTCAATTCACCTGCTAGGCTAGCACAGCCTCATCTCCATCCAGATAAAATCAATGGAGCTTTATGGTAAGATTACATTTTGTCTCCATCTCATTCTTAGACTAAAATAGTTTCTGTTATTTGTTTTATGGCTGTGATTGCTTAGGATAGTTTCTGTTTAGGATTGTTAGCGATGATTGTTTATTTTTTAGGAATTTTTGTGATGTATTGTTTCTGTTACTGATGTTGGTTATCGTTTTAGGTTTGGTATTGACCCATGTGTCAACTCTTTCATTCGGGCAACTTGGCAAGCATACTACATGGGGCCTTGGAAGAGTTGGAGGAAGGTTCCTGATGAAAGGAGGGAATCATGGTGGCAAACGTTTGTGGTAAGTGACTAGTATACATTGTATATGCCGTTAACATGTTTTAAAATCGCTTACTGTTTTGTTTTCTTTTGTAGCAAAATTTCTATTGGGACCCTGAGTTTAATGACTTAGTCTACGGTCTTTGGAAGAAAGAAACGTGGACAACCATTGGTGAAAGGATAAGCAAGAAGAAGAGGCAACAGAAGAAGCCAAAGTACATCAATGAAGCTGACTGGACTCTCCTGTTGGAGCATTGGGCGACCGATGCAGCTAAAAAGAAGAGCAAGAAGGCTGCAAAATCTCGCAAGTCTGATCCTGTGGGTAAAAGGCTGCTACAAGCATAATGCAGGACCTCGGTCTTTTCCAAGGATTGAGTATAACATGGTATCTTTCCATGTCTATACTCTTAATACTGTTCTTTTTTTTTCTAATCTACTGTAATTATTTTCCTTTTTTGCAGATGGTGGCTTCTGGTACTAATGAGAGGCCATCATTCACTGACATAGTCAGGGCGACACACACCAGACCAGATGGGACTTTTGTCGACTACCGTGCTGAAGAGCTGGTTACTCAAGCCGAGCTGGAAGCCACACAGCTCTCTAACACTTACAGATCACCCGGGAGTCCAAGTGCATCATCTACTCCTTCTCGCCTCAAGATAAGCAAAGCTTATCTAAAGGTATCTCTCATACACTAGGTTTCAGTTGTTTTATGTTCTGATCTGTATGTGGAATTGGATGGCTTAGAGCTGCTTAAGAATGTGGTTGGTTATTTGCGGATAGAATTAGATATGACTTAGAGCTCTGCATGTTCTGTTTATTTACAGTGAAGAAAGCTTTTATTAAAATTGTTTTATGTTATGTTCAACAGAATGCTAGGGGTAAGAGGGGGCATGTTTATGGACTCGACAGTGCCCAATACAGAGAGCAAGCACCTTCTTCACGCGTCCCTAATGGTCTTTCCCGCAACCTGGAGCTGGAGATGCGTGTGGGAGGTCTTGAGACAAGCCTCCAAAGTGTGAAGCAGGATGTATCCGAGATGAAGCAGGATGTATCCGAGATGAAGCAGGACTTTGCATCAACAAGAGATGCAATCAATCAGCTCCTCCAAATGCTTCGTCCCCCACAAGCACCCACTGAACAGACTTCTGCTCATCCCCAAGCCCCAACTCCTCAGCCTTAAGTAGGTTCATGTCTTCTCTTTTGTAACAAAGCTCATCAAACTCTAGCTCATCTTTTGTAGAGTCTTCTTAGACTCTTTAAAACTCTTCTCCCTTGTATAATTATTTGTGTTTGTGTAATATTGAACCTACTCTTTTATATATATGCAATTTCTGTTTTAATTATATGTGCAATGTTTTAATATTTGAATGGAAATATAAATTGTTGAATTTGTTAAATTAAAACAAATCAAAGAGGAAAACCATCTGCAAAAATGGTTATATAATAGCCACAATATAGAAAGTGGCTTTAACGTGGCTAACCAATACCACGTGAATAAAAAACAAAACCGTGGCTTTTTAAAGCCACGAATACATAGTGGAAATACCGTGGCAAACACAGCCACTTTAAATTAGTGGTATAATCGTGGCTTTTATAGCCACTAAAAGTAGCAACGCTAAAGAAGTGATTACCGTGGCCATTAAAGCCACCAAAAGAAGCGTGGGAAAAGCATGGCTACTAGCCACGATAAGCCACGTTTTTATTCCAGCCACGAGGCTATAGCCACCGTAATTTTCCTTTCCAAAACCATGGCTCTTTTCTCCCTAGCCACGAATTTCTCCTCTATAGCCACGAAGTTGTAGTGGCTATGAGGTAGTTTTTTACTATGAAAGTAAAATTCATTTATAACTTTTATTGTTATTTTAATATTTTATATTATTTATTAAAATTATATCTAAAATCACATATATAGTGTAAAATATATATTTCAATATATAAATAAATACCAAATATTCTAACTAAATAAATGCAGAGTTGTATTAGTATTTCCTTTGTTTTATTGATTTGGATTTAGTTTTACATATATTCTTATTATGTTTATTTGATGATGTGGATTGTTTTATATTTTATTTTGGAAGTTGTTTTGATAAGAAAAAAGATCTTATTGATTTTAGAATATAACTAGATATTGATCCGCGCTTGCAAAGCGCGGAATATTTTATGACGAAAGTTTCACTAATAACTTAACAACTATTTTGTTAATTTATAAGAATTTTGTGTATTTAAAATAGTTTTGCATTTAAATCAGTGCTATTAAAATCAATCCGGATCCGCGGTCAAACCGGTTAATGGTGATCCAATAATATGGTCGAGGTTTATAAAACTATATTTAAAACCTTTAAAAATCACTGAAATCAGAGATTAACCGATTGAACTGATGGATGACCCATATGTAATCCAATTTCATTTATATTGTTATGATTTTATAGTTTGTTAACTTTTAATCCATATTTTAAAGTTCACTGTTTTGCAGTTATATGAATTAATAACGTTTTTACAAAAAAATGAAAGATATAAAATAACTAAGAAGTATAAATATGTCTTGATCATATTACCTTTTTTTATATAGCTTAATCAGTTTTATTATATTTGTTTTGTGTAATTTATTTTGTTAATAATTTGGTTCAAATTATAATCGGTTTAAATTTTTTTTTTTACAATTAGTGTTAAAATATTTTTTTCTAGATAATATATATTTTGAACATTTCTCATAATTATTTTTGTTATTATTTTTATTGTACAATTGTAGTTATTTTCAATCTATAGTGTTTGAATATGTATTTTATGTAATGTCCATTATTGAATAATTATTTTACTTAAGTAAATGATATAACCATTGTTTAGGAAACATAAATAAAATAATATATAAATTATATGATTTGTTATTGATTGAAATTTTTTTGTAGTATCTAAACTTGTAAAAATAAGTTCTTTTTATTTTCATTGTTTTTATACATTATTTGAATTTCTAAATTATTCAATATATTTAAACAATTTGAAAGAAAATTGTTAAAGATATATTAAAAATATGAAATCTAGTGTTTTATATTGTTTGGACATAAGATTATTGCGTTGTTTTGAAACATATATAATAGTATAAGAAAATGAATATTAGTGATTTAAGGTATGTTTACTTATAAAGTATAAATGTATATTTAATTTAAAAACTTACACAAGATAAAAATCTTGATTATTAATGCTAACACAATATAGATAATAATATAAATTTTACACAAACTTACACAAATTTACACGGTACTTCTTACGCCATACCGAAGATCTCTAGTAGTCTTTTTTCCAATATTCTGCATAATTTGTCTTCTCCGGAAATTGAAACTTATATCTCCTGGTGTAGAAGTTTTAATGAACCATTGATAAAATCACTGGACCAAAGGAGCTTCCACGAGGGGCTTCCACAGTTTTCGATTTTCTTGTATGATATTTTTATTATTAGATTTGAATGTTCCGGAATAAAATGGTTAAAGATTTTTTTTTTTTAAATAATCAAAGATCTTAATGATCTTATTTAATGGCATATCTATTTGTCCAAAAAAAAAAAAAATCTAATGGCATATCTTTTGTTTTACCATATCAGGAGGATCTTATTTAATTGTTATGAATATTTTATACAAATAGTGAGAAAATCAAATATATGAATCGTTTTATGGTTTATGATTCCATAAAACATCATTGTCAAAAACATACCTGATTATAAAACAAATTGTTCAGATTCATGAAACTATACGTCATCGTCAAAAGTTATACAGTTCCTTCATTTGAGAAACCAAAGTTTTCTTCTCCTCAGAAAATCTGAATGCTTGCTCATTCACATCCATGCGCAAGTCACAACACTTCCGTCTCAAGGAAACAAATCCCTTAACATATTACCACGTCTTTGACCGCAGTTTTGAGACAAATTGAACATGCAACAAAGTCAAAACCATCTCATTCGTCCCAACAATCCCCATCGCCGCCGAGATCATTATCACCAAATATGAATTTGGTAACAATGTTGCCTAAACCTATAGACAAAATCCAAACAAATCTCAAAACACTTTTCGTCCAGCTCGAATCACCACCGAGTCTCATTCCCCAATCCTCACGATTCGATTGAATCTCGTCACAGCCAAAACCCAGAAGAAGAAAGGAAAGTAAAAAAAACCATCTTTAAAGTTTTTCTGTTTGATGTTTTGTATAAAAAGGATTTTGTTACACGCATAGAAAAAAAAAGGTATATATCCATGATTTGAAGGTTAATGTTATAAGGTATGAATTAAAACAAAGTATAATTGTAAGTTGGTTTAATTTAAGTATATTGGTTACCATAAAATTATATATCAAGTGTGTTTTTATATTTAGTACAACATGTTCAATAGGTCCAAAAAAACATGTCACAGTAAATTTTAAACAGGACTCTGTTTTAATAGATTAGATGACTAAATTAGCTGTTTTTGATCCCTCCAACCCTGTTATTGATTCGTTATTCCATCCAGTTTTGTATGAGTTAGCCATTTGATTTGATGTGCTTGGAACAAATTCCTCCTCTTTCCTTTCTTCAGGATGGACTAAACCAATCTGTATTGGAAGGCATGCTTTTGGAGATCAGTATAGAGCTACCGATATCATTGTTAATGAACCAGGAAAACTGAAACTGATTTTCGGTAAATCTCCTTCTCCTCCTGTTACTTTATATTGTCACTGAAAGCACGAAAACTTGCCTTTATAATTAATTAGAGGTAAATCTGAGCACTAGTTTCATTCCCTACCCAACGGGCACTGCTACCTTATTTACCACACTCTGTTAGATAAGCTATATGTGGAGCGAAAAAGCACACTTAATTCTTCAGTACAGTCGATTAGCAACTAACAGACTTTCATCATTTGAAGTTTGGGAACATCGTTTACGAGTTTACTTACATGTGAAGAAGGTTGATAGGCCTTTTTATTGCTTTTTCTTTTTTTTTCTTTTTAATCACTTTTACATAGTCATATCTTATGTTTGTAGAGCCAAGTGGATCTTCACGTAAGACCGAATTTGAAGTCTTCAATTTCGCTGGTGCTGGAGGTGTTGCTTTGGCCTTGTATAACACCGATGAGGTCGATATTATTGAAAGAGTGCCTGATGTTTTTTTTAAATTGCTGAACAGTCTATCCGTTCATTTGCTGAGTCATCGATGTACACAGCTTACCAGAAAAAATGGCCGCTGTACCTCTCCACAAAAAACACCATCCTCAAAACATATGACGGAAGGTGGGCATTAGCTGGCCTCTCTATGCTTCGTTATATTTGGTATCTAGTCATGCTGCCCTGACGTTACGTTTTTTGAATTGTTTCAAGATTCAAGGATATATTCCAAGAAGTTTATGAAACTAACTGGAGATCGAAGTTTGAAGCTGCTGGGATATGGTGAGATGTGCATGTTATTAGCTTCATTCTCTTCCAGCAAAACACTGTTCACAAAGTAAATGGATTTCAGGAATGAGCATCGTCTGATAGATGATTTGGTTGCTTATGCCATGAAAAGTGAGGGGGGTTATGTTTGGGCATGCAAGAACTACATGGAGATTTGCAGATCGATTTCTTAGCCCAAGGTTATCATTCATTCAACTTGAGATCTTTCTAGGGACTAAAACCTCAATCCTTGTACTTTTTTCTTAGAAAATGCACTGTTGGTCTTGGATCATGGTTTTTTAACATGTGATTAGAATGGGGACAAACTCCAGTCTTATTTAAACAAAGTTTATGCTGTCCTCTGCAGGATATGGATCTCTGGGACTGATGACGTCGGTGTTGGTATGAAATGATACAGGCCTCGGCCAAGATTTGGTCTTTGTCTTGTTAAAATGTTTCCCATGAATCTTCCTGAATGAATATTTGGGGGAAAATTGTAGGTTTGTCCTGATGGAAAGACCATTGAAGCAGAGGCAGCTCATGGCACAGTAACACGCCACTACAGAGTTCACCAAAAAGGTGGTGAAACAAGCACCAACAGCATAGCCTCTATTTTTGCTTGGTCCAGAGGCCTTGTCCACAGGTAGCGGCGGATTTTGCTGTTTGTTTTTAATATTTTCACCCTAGGGAATGTTTGTTGCCATTCCGGGAAAAAAATAGGGAGGGACTGAAAATAATTTAATTATTTAGTAGTCTATCATGGATTGTGGTGTGGAAAGTTTTTTCATTAATTGTGGCAATTATAGTGGATCGATAGGTTTTTCTAGGTTGATTAAATTGTAAAAAGATGGTTTGATATGGGATTTTACCAGGGCAAAGCTGGACAGCAATGCGTCGTTGTTGAACTTTACTGAGAAACTAGAAGCGGGAGTCTGGAAAAATGACCAAGGATCTCGAGCTGTTGATCCACGGATCCAAGTAAGACTTAAACCACCAAAAGAATGAGTTAAAAGTATAAACATTGGGTAGATAAGTAATGTGTGTTTGGACAGGGTTAAGAGGGATGATTATGTGAATACAGAAGAGTTCATTGATGCTGTGGCATGGGAGTTAAGAAAAAGACTGTTAGGCAGCTCCAGGTTGTGAGGAGAAGATTTGAAAAGCAAAAAACCTTTGCAGTTTCCATCGAGTAACATTCATCATAATGTGTAGAAAATAAAGGCAAATGTGTTGTATGTTTGGGCGTAAAAAGGATGGGTAATAATAATTAACCGCCGAACTCAAAAGCTCCTCGTTCTCTGTTTTAATGGCTGCTACTATTTACTTTTCATTAGCTTGAACCTATCTCTCCCAGTCTCTCGCTCTCTCTAAATGAAGGCGGAGAGTAACGCCTTATCTGGTGATGTTCAGATACAGAGAATGCATATCTCATGGGGGGAGAAAAGCATGGTGTGGTGTACATCTCGTGGGGAAAAAAAGCACATTTGGTATAGAAGTTTTCAAGTGAGGAACGTGGTTGCTGAACCAGAAAAGTGTTGTGCTTGATCGGCACACAAAGCTAAAAAGGGGAGATTGAAGATGTAAGATGTATGCTCTGAAATAGTCGCTGACGTAGTTGCTGAAGTAGACGTCGTGGTGAGTGGTGAAGACCATGTGGAATCAAGGTGCTGAGCTGGAGTCGTGTAGACTTGGAGAGCAAGAGATTATCTTGGAGATATGGAAAAATGAATAAACTTGAGGAGTAAGTTTATGACTTAAAGAAAGAGGAATAAGTGCATTCCAAGAAAAGAAAAGTTGCACTTATTGTTATGGAAGATGTCCTCCATACATGTTGCCTTGGAGACTAGGGTTTCGGGAACATGGAGAATAACTATAAGATAGTTGTGGGGTCGTCTGTATAGAGACAGAGACACAGAGGCTGATCTTATAGAGAAAGAGAGAAGCTCTTGGAAGTGTTCTGGGTCGTGCTGAAGCAGTGGCTGAAGTACTTGACGGTAGAGAGACATAAGCGGGTAGCTTAGGAATATTTCAGTAGCGTGTGTTAGGGTGATAACACTAGACGTGTAAAAGCTAAATTAAGCAGATCTTGTAATAGATTGTTTAAGGAGATTCTAATAAAGCATTGGTGTTTGTTTGTGTATTTTGTCTCTTGATTTACCTTCTATATTACTCATTTGTGGTGTCATCTTGCACTAACATTATCTTTGTTTGTTTTTGTGGCTACTAACAATTCGTCTAAAGGTGTTGGAGAAATGAAAATGCGTCTTAATAGCAAATGAAGAATAAGCAGAGATGATTTTGATAACAGCTCCCGTTTTCACCACTTGTTCTCACCTTCTCCCCCCGCCATTCCGATCATTCTTCTTCTCCTCCTCTTCGCCATGAATCAACCATTCATCGGAGCAAAGTTTCTCGTTTCCTAAGCGTCTTCGCTGAGGGCTCTTTGGAAGCGTCGCTCCGATGAGATTAGGCTGACGTATCAGAGTGCGGCGAGGTCTTCTTTGCAAGATTCCAATGGCTCAGTCCAGTCTCGACAGAACAAAAAAGCTTTTGGAGTTCGAGGAGCTCACTCATCAGACACCAACAAATGGAACCACATTAGTTCACAACTTAGTTGCAGATATATATATATATATATATGACAAGGATCATCTACTGGTTAGTTCACTTTTGACTATTTCTGGTTTCATGCATGTGGACTGCTAGAAGCTAAATAAGGTATAAATGGCATTTTAACAGATTATTGGTCCTAGTGGGAGTAATAAAAACTTCTCTCGTAAGAGCAATGGCTGGTCTTTGGAGGTCAGGGGAAGGAAGAATCACGTTCTACCTCAATCCTCAAGATGATTTTACACAGGAGATGCAACTATGCTCTATAAACTTGAGTATGTAGAGCATTTATCGAAAAAATTAATTTTTTCATAGGGGGAGAGTGGTTAACCCACATATTTTGAGACAAAAAAATATGACAATCTTGTTTTAATGCATTGTTGCATCTTGCACAGACATTGGATGATGGTCAAAGAAGTTTGAAATCTTTGTTGTCCGTTTGTCTAGAGAATAGATAGTTTATCGTAGTTATCCACTGATTTGTGCTTATATGAAGTTTTATTAAACTAGTTGCTAAAAAATTAGAATCGATGCCCATGTCCTATGAAGAAAACTTTAGCATACATTATTATAAATGTAGGATGTGGTAGAAATTTCTAAACAACACTAATTATAAATTTCAGTATATAGAATATAAACTTTTTTATAACCCAGAGATTTTGAAATTTTTTTATGACAATCTCGTTTTAATCTCGTTTTAAGCGCTTATTATCATCATCAACAACAATAATCAAACTTTCTGTTTCAAGTTTTCTTTGGAGGGGGTTTCACTGAATTTTCAACCTGCGAGGAGAAACACATGTGTATATCAAACATCAGTCTTTAAGACCTTAAAACTGTCCTATTCTGTCCTTGAATATAAACATCTCTTCAACTTTAGTACCTGCTTAGTCCCATTGGCATTGATCCCAAGTGAAGTTTTCTTAAGCAGGTCACTAGACTCAGAAGCCACCACATCATCAAATGTGCCAATTACTTCAAAAACATCCAACTCTGAAACAATCATCACTTGTCACTTCACAAGAAACCCACCATCATTCTCATGAAGTTTGAAAAGCGGAAGCATTGCTGGAACCCCAAGTTGTCGACTTTCCATCAAAGTAGTGCTCTGTTTCTGTAACAAATTTCATACAAATAGTTAACGTAATATTGAATAGAACAATGCGTAAACAACAAGAAAGGTTCAAGGCTGATCCCAAAACAAACCACACACTTGACCAAAATAGAACTAGAACATTGCGTGAACAACAAGAAAATTTCAAGGCTGGTTCCAAAACAAACATTACACACACGTCATCAAAACAGAACAAGAACAATGCGTGAACAACATGGAATGTTCAAGTCTGATCCTAAACGAGCACTACACAAAACGAAATAAAACGAGAACAATGCGTGAACAACAAGAAAAGTTCAAGGCTGATCCCTAAACAAACATTACCCAAACTTGATATAAACAGAGTTCCAATTTAAACAAGCTTAAGTTAGTACAAGACTCACAAAACATGAACTTTCCTTTGTCTAAGGTGAGTAAGTAGTAGGATAAAATGGATTACATAGAGTGTTACATTAAAAAAGTATTTAGTTTGTGCAAGTAACTGACACATAGTAGTTCAAGATGATATCATCTAGTGAGAAGAAATAGGTAAACATCACCTTTCACCACGGAGAGTTTTGGAGAAAGTTGATTAACTACAGTAAGTTTCAGTTTCACATATTTTTTCCATCCACAATGCAGTGTTTCAAAATCAGCAACGTCCAGATAGAGAGACAAGTAGTCACCATTGTTTCCTTTGGGAAATGCAACAAGACGCCTGCAGTAAAACACAACAAGCATAATCACTATAACTATAGATTATATCACCAAGATCTACATACAACGAGTACGTCAACTTTCATACCATTTGCAGTCGCTGATCAAAACTGGAACAGAATATGAAATCACTCAAATTACCCTGTTCGAGTTGTAGTACTAAGGGTTCGAATCCACAGGGAACCAGGGAACACAATAGATCTAATAGTTATATGATTAAGCTAGGCTAATAGATTATAAAGCAGCAAATATAGTAAATTGCAAGGGCGAACAAGGTAGTTGTTCTTATGGGACTAAGAGTTGTTTGATGGAAGGATGGTTGCTAGATCTAGGATTTCTATTCAGGAAATCAGGATTATAATGATATAGAGACTAATTGTTGTATGCAACATATTAAAGAACTCAACACTTATAAGAACAAATCCATCAGCATTTGCTGTCTAGATTCGTATTTTGACTAGATCTAATGATCTCAACAATCGGTTGTCGATCAATTAGAAAATGTCGATCGATGATTCTAGAGGACTATCGATCGATACACCTTTCACGACGTCGATCGATTATTCTATTTCAATATCAATCGACACGCTTCTAGCAAGCTTTGCGTGCGGGTTGATAAAGTACTCACTAGGGCTCCTAGATCAGTTATCACTTGTTTCTAGCAATCTTAGTTCAATGAGGATCTATTCAGGAAAAAGACCAAGCTATCACTTGTGCCTAATGATTCTAAATCATGGTTCTAGTTCGCGACTCTAGAACAAAAGCAGTAAGAACATCCTATTGATGAATATCATAACCTAGAAATTCTATATTTGGGGCTAATCATTCATAACCTATTTGAACCATAAACCTAATAGGTGGATCTACTCAAACATGAAGTTTGTTACAGAAATCATAGATAAATAGATATAAAACTGCAATAGAATAGATATAAAAACCAAAGGAGTTCTAGGAGGACTCCAAAGAGTACCTGCCTTCTCTCTAACCTAAGAGAAAACAATAGATAGAAAGCTTAGTCATCAACAATGGCTTAGAAAATACATAAATAGGGTTTTAGGTCGTCCAAGAGTATTCTAGTAATTTGTGGTTATTTTTGGGCTTCAGTCGGTCATAAAATATGCTCAGCCCGCATTATGGCATCACCGTCGATCGACACCAAGGATGTGTAATCAATCGACTGTCCGTCATCTCTTCGACAGCTTTCTCTCATGAGGTAGACTGACCACTCTTCAGTAAAACGAGCATAACTTCTGCTACAGGATGCCGATTGACCTCAAACTGGTGGCATTGGAAATCAAACTCAAAGCTATATCTTCTGTTAAAATATGGACTCAATATAACGTTGGAAAGATCTCCATCCATAGCTAAATATCTGACACGTCTGTGCAGCTCTACACTCAAAAGGCTCCAAAAGACACCAAAATCACCAATTTCCTCCAAATCGTCCATGAACCTGTAAACACTCTAAATAGATTCTCTATCATAGTAATTAGTTATTAAAACACTTATAAACCATGACTAAAAGTGGGTAAAATCGATGGCTTATCAACTCCCCCAGACTTACCCTTTTGCTTGTCCTCAAGCAAAACATACATGCAATCTCTCTGAAAGAGGTTTGAAAACATAAAAAACTCGCAGGTTTAAAACTCAGAATCATCACCTTAGGAATTCCTAATCTCAGAAGCACATTATACTATATCCTAGTCTAGCAACCAAATTCACATAGTCAACAACTTAGCAAATCATGTCTGAAAATCCCCTCTACCAACCTTATTTCTTGCATAAATAAAAGTGTAGGCTTTACATTGGGAGTAACGATCACAAGATGCAAGGATGCTCAAACAAGTATATGGACCTGCAGGTAAATGGGAGTTCATTTCCTCTCTCTCTAGTATTTTCTCTTTTTTCCACCAAATCTTGTTCACTTCTTTTTGACATATATTCTATGATTCTTTGTGAATCAAGCCTTAATGGTTGTAGCCACCAATTTTACCTATAGCATTCTTATGAATCAAGTCTTAATGGTTGTAGCCACCAAGTCATGTTCGAATTCTTTTCCTAAATTTTCATCTATAACTATATATATATATATTACTATTATTAGTTTTTCTTTTTTCTTTTTATTTTATTTTATCATCTAAATCTCAAAATATAGAGAGAGAGGGTGACATATCTATACAAGGCTTTACCTTCCAGACTTATTTGAAGAATCTGATCTCATGTATACCAAACCCCAAGACAAGCAAAGTTGAGCTCAGTTAGGTTGAAGGTCAGCTTTGGTTCCTTCAAACATTCTCAGCAAGTGTAACATAGTTGACAGGTTGATCCACTTTAGTATCTTTAGTGCTATATGCAACTAGTAAGTCTAGAATGGTGTGGTTAGATAACAAGCAAAATCAATAAGTTCATTGTCCCCTTCTTAACTCAATAAAAACTTTTTTTTTTAAACATTTTAATAAGACTCATGAAATAAACTAATATCAGTAAACCTCCTCTCATACTTAAACTACACTGTCCCAGTGTAAATTCAGTCGGAGTTATGGTGATAACATAAACATAAGTACACAATGTAGCAAGTAAGAATGATAACCTGCTCGATGATGTCAGTGTCGATCGACACAATGAAGTGATAATCGATCCTTGTTGCTGAAGTGTTGTCGATTGATGTCGACATGGTCTCATCGGTCGATGGCTAGAGCAATCATTCAACACAATGAAGACACAATCGATCCTTGTTGCTGAAGTGATGTTGATCGATGTCGAGTTGGTCTCATCGGTCGATGTGCTGAGCAATCGTCTACTCGGATCTGTTTCTTTTTGTTTTTTTTAAATATCTAACTAAAATACAATATTAGTTGAACCTCCCCCAGACTTAAACAACACTATCTCCAGTGTTATACAGTCTAAGATCAGTGGGAAAATAAATCATAAGGACACTATTTAAACAAGGACAAACGGTATATATGACATTGATGTGACTGTCAACCAAAACAGTTAAGTGGCGATCAATACTCATGAAGGCCTGTTGATCGACACATTTAAATGGCAATCTATCGATGCTAGTGATGCTCTGTCGATCGATGATGCGCAACCATCGTCGATCCTCGTGCAAATTCGTCTTCTTCGGATCTTTTTTTTTGCCTGCAATAAATAAAAACTTTAATCACTAACAATTTAAACTAACTGAATGAAATTACCTAATAGTGAGTTGTCTCCCACTCAGCGCTTATTTTCAGTCATAAGCTTGACTTTTGGAGAACTGATTTAGTACGGATGAGAATGAGAACTCGCTCCAAAACAACTCTCAATGTCTACTCTCTGAAGCTTTATCATTCTTGTGTAAAAGCCTCCTCCATAGACTCTTTTCCTTTGTCTATCATCTCAGCAATAAGGAGCGCTCGAAGCTTTGCAAATGACTGTGAGAAGCATATGTTACGCACTCTGGATTTTCTGACACCATCTGAGAAGCGAGGAATCAATGATAACTGAGAACCTCCCTTGGTCCTTTTCATCTTCTTCCAATTTCTCATCTTCTTTCCCCCAGACTCTTCTGATCGCATGGTGGTTTCTCCATCAAAAAGATTTCAACACACTTCGAACTCCTTCTGCTCTGATACGCGTCCAGTGTCGATCGATGGAGAAGTGGTAGCGTCGATCGATGTCGGCTTGTTGATGTCGTTCGATATTGCATCTGTGGGACATGTATCGATTTCACTTCTAAATATCAACCCTCTCTGAGAGGCTTCTGCCTGTATATGATCATTAAATACCCCACAGTGGGAACCTAGATGCATACTTCTATCTGGTGGGTTAGGTGATTCAGCCTCAAATACAGCGCATGGAACCACAAACTTCACAGGGTCATATATCCTCTTCACTCTTTTGTGAAACCCACCAGCTTCTTATGCGCATATAAGTGGTCTCAGATGTTTGGAGTCAGCATTGTGTGAGGCCTAAGACTCGTGCACTCTTTTCTCAACTGGCTCCTGCTCAACTATGTATCTTGGTAGCTCGTCCAACAATGAGTGTCGATCGCTATCATCAGGTGGGTGTCGATCGATGTCGGGTGGATGCTGTCAATCGATGTCGTAGGGTAGATGTCGATTGATGATGTATGGTATATCGATCGATTTCATCATGTTGGCGTCGATCGATGCTAGCCTCTGGCGAAGTCTCCATATCTCCTCTCGAAGTATGCTGATCGTCATCAAGCTTCTTCTCCGAATTTTGATCTCTAAGAAGTCTTCCATAGTAACTTCTCTACTCAAATCCAAGTCTTCAAGCTTTTCTCCATCCTCCAACCCCAAGAACTCTTCTAGCTCCAAGAAATCTTTCATGGTGATTAATTTTTCTACATCTGGGGAAGGAGAACAACTTGATACATCAGTGCTCTTATGGGTCGAGTCTGCAATGTCCTGAGGACAACAACTCGATCTTTCATGGATTTCGAGTGGTATCGATTGATGACAAAATTTTGTGTCGATTGATGTTGAGATGATGTCGATCATTTCTGAGTTCGTACCATCGATCAACGTTGAGGTCATTCTCTTGGACGACGTTGAGGTCGTACCGTCGATCGACGTTGAGGTTGTGTCATTGGTCGATGTTGAGGTCGTACCGTCGATTGACGTTAAGGTCGTACCGTCGATCGATGTTGAGGTCGAATCTCTAGTGCTGACTTTATATACTTTGCTTGGCTCTCTAGATCCATGATGTTCATCACCCTCTGCCATAATGTAGTCAACCAGTTGTCTTGGAATCAGATCTTCCTTCTTTATATGCCAAATTTTGACCAGTCTATCCCATTTATCATTTTTCTCCTTTTCTCGAGTTGCTTCCGCCTCATCAAGAAATTTGTAAAGGAAAGCTCTTTCAATGTCCTCCCAGCTGGTTAGAGATCCTGAATGTAGTTGACTGAACCAGCTAAATGCATCCCCAAAGATAGAATAGGGAAAGATCTTGCAGAGCATGTGGTATTAAGACACTTCATTCTGCTCACTCCTTAACACGAGATCCTCAAGCTCTGCGATGTGGTTTATGGGATCGTGGTGAGGACGACCCTGGAAGGAGTCTTGACCTACCCAATCATACCATTCTCGGCTCAGATCAAAGTCATTCATCTCAGCAACATCAATCACATCAGGGATCACACCACCCAGAGCATTAATCAATTGTCATGCACTGTTGCGAGTGCGACCTTCTTCGTCTCTTAACATCTCATTCTCATCGACCTTAAGAACGAGCACTTTGATCTTCTCTGTCTCCCCGCAAGTGTTGTCGTTTTTCACAGGATGAACAGTGTCAAGATGAATAGTGGCCAGATGAACAGTGTCAGGATGAACATTACCGCAGTGAACAGTGTCGATCGACGCGTGATGAACAGTGTCAATCAACGTCAGAAGAAAAGTGTCGATTGACGTCGGATGAACAATTTTGATCGACGTCGGATGAACAGTATCGATCGACGTCGGATGAACAGTATCGATCGACGGAGGGTAGACAGTGTCGAGGTGAACAATACCGTGATGAACAGTGCTGGGATGAACAGTACTAGAGTGAACAGTGCCCGGATGAACAGTACTGGGTGAACAGTGTTGTCTGACACCGGATGAATAGTGTCGTTCGATGCTTGGTTCACGCTGTTGATCGCTACTGCTTGGTGGGTGTCGATCGATACTTCTCTCGTAGACTTACGGATCGTGCATAAACCAGCAGGCCTTTTTTATGAAGGACATAGAAATCCTCTTTTCATTGTTGTTCCTAGTACTGCGATGTATGTACCTGAAACAGAAGAAAAAAAAATTATGAGTTTTTTTTAGAACAGTAGTAAAACCTAGACTAAATCTAACAAAACAATATCTAATGGCGATCAAAGCTCCCCGGCTAGGGCTGGGCAAAAAATCTGAATCCGAAGAACCGAACCGAACCGACCCCGATCCAAAAAAGTAGTACAAGAGCCGAACTGAAATTGATTAAATATCCGAAGGGTTTAAAATTTTGGTATCTAAAAAACCGAATCCGAACCCGACCCGAACCGAAGTATTTCGGGTACCCAAATGTATCCGAAATAGATTTATATACCTAAACATATTAATTATTTTTAGATTTAATGTATACTAAAAACATCCAAAATATATAAGATACGTTTAAGTTGTCTAAAATATTTGAAAATATATACAAATAGTCAAAAATAAATGTCTAAAATAGCTAAAACATACTAAAAATACCAAAAATACTTGAAATATCTATTGATTCTCAATCAAAATATTGAAACCAAACCAATTTATATGTTAAGTTTAGGTATTTTAACATATGTTATTCAAATTTATATGTGATATTTTATTTTACTAATTGATTTTGAGAAATTTAATGCATATAATGAATTTTAAAATTTAAAAATCATTTAAATGGGCTAACCGAACCCGAACCAAACCCGGACCAAAATTTAGAAATACCCGAATGGGGCTAAAATCTTTGACCCCGAAAACCCGAAACCCGAATAAACCCGAACCGAACCTGAATGGGTACCCGAATGCTCACCCATATCCCCGGCAACGGCGCCAAATTTGATATCACTCAAATTACCCTAAGGAGTGATTTATACTCTCTCAAATAAGAGGTCGAGTTGTAGTACTTTGGGATCGAATCCACATGGAGCTAGGGAACACAATAGATCTAATAGTTATATGATTAAGCTAGACTAATAGATTATAAAGCAGTAAATGTAGTAAATTGCAGGGACGAACAAGGTAGTTGTTCTTATGGGACTAAGAGTTGTTTGATGGAAGGATGGTTGCTGGATCTAGGGTTTCTATTCAGCAAATCAGGATTATAATAATATAGAGACTAATTGTTGTATGCAAGATATTAAAGAGCTCAACACTTATAAGAACAAATCGATCATCATTTGCTTTCTAGATTCGTCTATTGACTAGATCTAATGATCTCAACAATCGGTTGTCGATCAATTAAAAAGTGTTGATCGATGATTATTCTAGAGGACTATTGATTGATACACCTTTCACGATGTCGATCGATTATTCTATTGGAATATCGATCGACAAGCTTCTAGCAAGCTTTCCGCACGGGTTGATAAAGTACTCACTAGGGTTCCTAGATCAGTTATCACTTGTTTCTAGCAATCCTAGTTCAGTGAGGATCTATTCAGTAAAAATACCAAGATATCACTTGTGCCTAATGATTCTAAGATCTGGGTTCTAGTTTGCGACTCTAGAACACAAGCAGTAAGAACATCCTATTGATGAATATCACAACCTAGCAATTCTATATTTTGGGCTAATCCCTCATAACCTATTTGAACCCTAAACCTAACAGGTGGATCTACTCAAGCATGAAGTTTGTCACAGAAACCATAGATGAATAGAGATAAAACTGCAATAGAATAGATATAAAAACCAAAGGAGTTCCAAGAGGACTTTGAAGGAGTTCCTCCCTTCTCTCCTAACCTAAGAGAAAACAATAGATAGAAAGCTTAGTCGTTAACAATGGCTTAAAAAATACATAAATGGGGTTTTAGGTCGTCCAAGGGTATTCTAGCAATTTGTGGTTATTTTTGGGCTTCAGTCGGTCATAAAATATGATCGGCCCGCATTCTAGCATCACCGTCGATCAACACCAAGGCTGTGTCATCGATCGACTGTTCTTCATCTCTTCGACAACTTTCTCTCACGAGGCAGACTGACCACTCTTCCGTAAAACGGGCATAACTTCTGCTACAGGATGCCGATTGATCTCAAACCGGTGGCTTTGGAAATCTAACTCAAAGATATATCTTCTGTTAAAATATGGACTCAATCTAACGTTGGGAAAATCTCCATCCATAGATAAATATCTGACACATCTGTGCAGATCTGCACTCAAAAGGCTCCAAAAGACACTAAAATCACCACTTTCCTCCAAATCGTCCATGAACCTGTAAACACTCTAAATAGACTCTATATCATAGTAATTAGTTATCAAAACACTTATAAACCTTGACTAAAGGTGGGTAAAATCTATGGCCTATCAGATTAACACTTCCTAGATTGCAAAGAGGAGAAACTTTTTATTACCCAGCCAAACTTGTTATCAACTGGATTCATCATTGCTTTTATGATGCAAGATCCCGGTGTAAAACTTCATTTTTTACTCCAAAGTAGAGTAAAAGAGAAAATAGAGTAAAATTGTTTCAACCAAATTCCATATCTTTTTTTTTTATTGAATGAATGTAAAATTATATTCAAGCAAAGAAACTGTGTTACATCAAGTGCCTCTGTTTTTGTTTATATGCTCTTTTAAACTATGCTATTAATCTAAACCGTACAGCCTTCATGATGGTGGAACATCCCTTGTTCCAAACCATGTGCATAGTCCCCTCTCCAAGTAAGCATGGCATGTTGCTTTCACTGCAAGCAAATGTAGCCGGGTCATTTTATATATCAGTTTACTCAGAGTGCCAGCATCTTTTGGTTCTTCTCCATGCTGCCTAGAATTCCTCTCCCGTCAAATTCTGTGAACTGCAGCCTGAAGCGAGTATCTGACAAGAAACATTTCAGTGTGAGGATGACTTGTATCAGAAGCCATGGCCGTAATAGCATTCCAATCTGTAGTGAATCGATCTTTTAGGATTCCTTTAACCAATGATTTCCATACTTTAGAGGAATATGGGCACTAGAACAAAAGATGTTGACAAGTCTCTTGAACATCATGACATAAGACACACTGTGTTTATTGAAGCATTCAAAGCTTGCATTCTATCCCTTGTTTACATCTTGTTTCTCATTGCAATCCAGAGCATAAAAGAGAATTTCGGAGTAGACTGAGGAAACCAAATACCTTGGCTCCAAATACATATTTGATTTCTAGTCCGCAACTGTAGCCAAGTCTTCTTTGTGGAGAATTTACTCACAAATTTTCCTTCCTCACTTCTCCATAATGGAATGTCGTCCAAGTCATGTAGTCCTTCACCCCGCAGCTTATCAATCTCGTCTTCTATATCATTTTAAATGCTCACTCTATGCCTCCGCCTTCTGTGATTTGATAGTACATCTATCATCAAAGCATTTTCCGCAATACCAATCGCCATAGTTCCTCCATCTCCAACCACCTCCTTAAGACATCTAAGCGAAGACCCCACATCATTCCAGAACGAAGTATGATTCCCACTCCTTACCTCCACACGCATAAACTGCCATGCTAAATCCCTCATTCTCAATATCTTCTTCCACATCCAAGACCCCAAATTTGTGTTAATTGAGATCGACCAGAAAGACCGCTTCCTTATCAAATAACAATGGATCCATTGCACCCATAAAGAAGATCTCGCAGACACTATTCTCTAGATAAGCTTCAAGCAGTGAACTTTGTTTATTTCCCTCAAGGATCTGACACCTAGACCACCTTCATTCTTTGGTAAGCATATGTCTTGCCAGCTAACTTTTGCTTTGGTGATTTTTAACTCCGTGCCAGACCAGAGAAAAGCTGCACACAACCTCTCAATCTTTTTCAAACAACTGCTTGGAAGCCTGAAAGCCGCTAGCCAGAAGTTTGCTAAACTCATGATGACAGAATTAATCAGTTGGAGCCGACCAGAATGCGATAGAAAACGACCAGTCCATGAACTCATCCGTTTCCTGATCTTTTCCACTAAAGACATGTAGACACATACTGTCATTTTCTTGGTTAGAAGCGGAAGACCCAAGTATCGAACAGGTAACTGACCTGAGGCAAATGGAAAGCAAGAAAGAATTTCTGCTTCCTGATCTTTTGTAGTACCAGCCATATAAAGAGTCGACTTTTCGAAACTTATTTTCAGACCCGACATCACTGTAAAGTCTTCAAATATCTTTAGAATACCTTCAATAGAGCTTTTTGTGCCATCTGTAAATACCAACAAGCCGTCTGTGAAACACAAATGTGTTAGGAGGATGTTCTGGCATCTTGGATGATATCCTATTTCTTTCTCCTCTGCAGCTTTATCAATCATATGGGAAAGCACATTCATGAAGATGACGAAAAGGTAAGGTGGGAGAGCACAGCCCTGCCTTAAACCTCTCCTACTCTGAAAGAAACCATATAACTCCCCATTTACTTGAACTGAGAAAGATGGCGTGTGCACACATAGCTCAATCCAATGAATGAATTGCTCTGGCATATTAAGAGCTCTAAGAGTATTCAAGAGAAACAGCCATTGGACTGAGTCAAAAGTTTTGCTATGTCAATCTTCATTGCACATCTTTGGCGATATGTCCTCCTTGTTATAGTCTTTGACAATTTCAGTAGCAAGAAGAATATTTTCTACTAACAATCTGTCCTTTAGAAACGCCGACTGATTATAAGAGATGCAACGGGGGAGAGTACATTTTAGCCGATTAGCAATGATCTTCGAAATGACCTTGTACAGGACATTACAGCAGGCTCTGGGTCTGTAGTTTCTCATCTCCATCGCATCATCTTTTTTTGGTATCAGAGCAAGAATTGTGGTGTTAAGCCCCTTTGGCAGAAAGCCTTTTCTGAAGAAGGAATGCACCGCTGTGGTAAATTCTTTAGATATAATACTCCAAGAAGCCTTGAAGAACTTTGCAGTATACCCATCTGGCCCTGGAGATTTCTCACTTGGCATCCGAAATAGGATTTCTCTGATTTCTTCATCTGTTACCGGCCAAACTCCATATCTCACTCTATAATGGAGTTGGGTTGGAGCTGAGCCTGGGTATTTTAACCTAGATCGGAAAACCCGAACTGGAACCGATCCAAAAATTTCCGACATGGAACCAACCGAAAATTTACAAGTATTTTTTGGGTTTAAATTTCTTTTATCCGAAAGACCCGGAACCGATCAGGAACCAACCCGAATAGATCTGGACCCAAAAAGAACCGACCCGAATAGACCTGACTTGATAAGAACCGATTTGTACCTGACTTGAAAACACGTATATCCAAAACTATGAATTTTTGTGTTATATTTTATATATATTATTTTATGATTTAATTGAAATATCTTTTGTTATTATTTTGTAACATTTTTAAGTAATATAAGGCTTTAAAATGTAAAATTTAGAGTTTAAAAAAGTTTTATTTTAATTATTAACTAGATTCTAAAGGGCGGGTATATTTTTGTTTTAATTTTTTTAGAAATTTAATTTTCATATTTGTGTTTTTCTTTGTAATCATATTTATGTATAAACCTTAATCAATATCTATTTTATCAAAATCTTAGCAATTTAAAAATTATGCGGCATAAGCTCGGTTCTCTGTAATCATATGCATGTATACCCATTTATTTGTAATCATATTTGTTTGTTCTAGATCTTAATCCATGGGTATAATGTTGGTTTGTAATTTTTTAGTTTTTTATGTTACTCTAAATTTGTAACATTTTCTGTAATTTTTACTTTAATTTATATACAGTTATATAACGTAGGGTTATCCTAACTTAATGTATATTTACAGAAAACCATAGGGATAAAGGGTTAGATAACCTAATTTCAAAATTGAGCTGAAAAAAATAGATTTGATACTTCGAATGTTCTTGTTTGTTAAATAAATGCTCAGAATTTAAAATAGATATGGGCCATATTATTACTTAACAAATAGGAGTAAAAAATAATAATATAGGAGTAAAAAATAATAATATATATATATATATATATATATATATACCTTTTTGAATAAAGAAAAGTATATACGTGATATTTATTTTTGGGATAAACATTGATGTTCCAACAATTATGGAGTAAAATATATATATATATATATATATATATATATATATATATATATATCACGTTTTTATATTTAGATTCAGTCATAAAATAATTAGTTAGGCTAAACATATATCAATAGGTCATGTTAGTAATTTAATAGCGCGGGATTTTATGATGTAAAATTCTATTAACATTTTTACAATTATTTTTTGTTAATTTGTAAGGATTTTATCTATTTAAAATATTTTGTATTTAAATCAGCGGTTTTAAACCCAATTCGGATCTTCGGTCGAACCAATGAACCCAGTGATTTGATATGTATTCCGGTTTAGGTTTTAAGAAATATCAATTAATTAAAAACTTGATAAAATCCATAAAAATCGTTAAAACGAAAGGCTACATGTTGAACCAATGAGTAACCGATATGCAATATAATTTTATTTTAATTGTTACTTTAATTTTTTAGTATAATATTATTGTATTTTTTTGTTATATACCAACTCCAATTTGTTATAAAAATTGTTTAAATTATATTTTTATGTGAAACAAAAAAATTAGAGCTTTATTATATTTTTAAACATGGGTTTTTCTTTTATTTTTAATAATAATATATTTATAATTATATATAAAAATTAATTAAACTACTTACCATAGTTCATCTACGGTCAATCTAATAACTCATTGACCGAAAAGTAGTCCGGTTCAATGTCAATATTATGTTTAAAACATTAATTAAACTACTGACCATATATAGTTCATTTCCATTAATTTTTGTAACGAAAATAATATTATTTAAAGTATAGTATCAATATTATTGTTTTCAAACGACATAATTTCTATTTATTGGACTTCTCACGTTTCGTAACTAAAGGTAAAGGTAGTCGACAGTTTTTATATATTGAAAGTAGCGGATTCCTAATACTAGTGCGTGGTTTTTGGCTTATGGCTCAATTATAAGATGAACGACAAGTCTCGTCGCTGCTGCAGCCTTGTTAAGGTTAGACCCTTGCACATCGAATTAGGCAAGCACCATCTGAAAATTGATAAAGAGCTTGACGATTGATAACCAAATATAAATAGATGATGATGTTTTTGGAAAAGTGAACCTAAAAATACGGGCCAGTTCTAAATTTGTGTTTGCTAGAGCTTGGAAACGCTTCACAATGCTCTTGTCAACCTTAGCACACGATGAGACAACTAAGTTGGCTACTTGGCTCTAGGCATAGTGTCGTCGGCCATAGCTACCTCCCTCTTAAGACTAATGAAAATTTCAATTTACACACAAATTAGTGTGCATTCTAAAAACTAAAATTGCTGCATTAAAATGATATTCAAGGCACGATTAAGGAATCATAATCTGTCATTTAGAAAACAAAAAACCTCAATCGGAGGCATCTGTTGCTCACCAGCATTGCAGCAGGAAAGAGGGGAGGATCTTTAAGTTCAATGACAGGTTTCTTCAGTTTGCTGATTCTTTCCCATATTTTCATCGAGTGTCTGTGACCCTGAATGATGAAGAAACAGTAGCTTCCAAATTAAAGAGTGCTACAATCTTCATACTAAAGAGAGAAAATTACAACGGCCATACCCCATCTTTCCAAAATGCAATGCAACGGTCCATAAGGTAATAGGATGGGAAAAAGACCCGCTGTCCATCAGGTACGACTCGAGAAAAGTTAACTGCACAGAAAAAAACATATATTAATAGATTGATAATTAGATCTCAGCTCATACATCAGAGATTCAGAGTGATACATTCAGGCCACCTAAAATTAAAACGGCTTACCAATAGCATTTCCAAGTTCTTGTTTGTACTCCGGTACATCACGATTTCGGTACCTAGAATTCAGAACACACCCTGATGGACCAGTGCTTACAACTCCAGCCCACAGCTGATTTGAGGATATAACATGGGGATTCTCCAAACGAATAGGAAAGTCTCTGCATTTTCCAGGGAAAAAAAACTTTTCGTCAAAAAGCAAATAGAGAAGAACAGTGGGTGAGAGAAACCATAGCAATATACTCACATTTAGTTCTTGAGCCAGTGAATCCATGGGAGACAAGGTTCCCGATGTTAAAATGATAGGTTCACAATTTTAGTTCCTGAGCTTGGATTGCAAACGTCTCTTCTTTATAAGGTTTGAGTTGTTCTTTTGGTTTTAAGTCGAATAAAGCTTGGGTTGTAAAGAAAGGGAGACAAAGAGATCTAGGGAGTAAATGGCTTTAATGGAAACAACAGATTCATTGAACTGGTGAAAATCAAAACGTTGAAAGAGGGTAAGCAAGAGATGGAGATGAAGAGACAAAGGAGGTAAAAGGTGAAGTGAAGGTCTGGTTTTTCTCAGTGAAGTTCAATAGTCGTCGAAGGAGTTTTGTTATCTCTGGGTTAAAGGTTTCAGAATAGGCTTCTAAATATAAATTACAAACTCATTCCTGCCCACAAATCAAAACATAATAAAAGTGTTGTTAACGGATGAAATAATATGCGGGCACTACACAAAAAATGTACGCGAGGCCCACTGTCAAAAAGCCCACTCGTCAACCTAGAAAAAATAAGAAAAAGTGGAATCCGAAAAAAGAAGCCAGGGGGCTTCGAACCCATATTCTCAAGCTTTACTATGAGCGGGTTATACCACTGGGCCAAGTAAACTTTAGTTAATATAGCCAGGGCAACGTAAGTGTTATACAAAAAACAAATTCGGCCCCTTTAAAAAGTGCTGACGTGTCGCCTCAGGGGGAGAGAAACTCTCCTATTATATTATAGATTATATTATAGATTTTGGATTACAAAATATGTAAACAGCTTAAAAGTAGTTTTTCTTTAGTTACGGTCATGAAATTTAATTTATTTTAAAATAGGTCCAATGGCTCCTTAAGAAAACGAAATGAATAATTAGACTAAACCTATATCAATAGGTCATGTTTCTAATTTAATAATATTGATCGTTTTATTTAAGTTATTTTGTAAAATTTTAGATATATTTGACAAATATTGACTAAATTTGATATAGTTGAGTATGTTATGTCCTTTTCAGATCCTAAATACCTGAACCCGATATAGACCCAAAAAATTATGAGTATTTTATAGATATTTTAATTATAGACAAGAACCGACCCGAACCCGAACTGATCCGAACTCAAACCGAAAATTTCTAAATATCTATTGTGATGTGCCACAGCCCATAGATCAGTACCGCAGCCCATAGATCAGTACATGGAACCAGCTCAGTATGGAGATCAGGACGATCTGAACAATTCAACTGAGGTTCGCCCATCCGACCGTACCAGACAGACCGACCGTGCAGTGTACCGGATCAACCCATGTATGTCCGGAAAGGAGCTTTGGCTGGAACAACCAGACGACCGAACTTACCGTACCAGAGCTCGTCTTTTCCGACCATCTCGACATTCTAAGGACAATAGTCGAGCCAACCTTAAGTTGGGTCGTGAAGAACCCAAAGACAAACATGCATTCTCACTTGGCGGACCATCCGGACAGTCCCGCGTGCGACCTTCTCCTTACCGCATTGGACACAGCCAGTTCGGATGAACCTGGACAGTAGCCGAAGGGTTATCTTGACTGGTTTTCATCAGATTCCGCACCTTTGACTCATTTATCATTTTCTAGTCAATGTTTTCATTTTCTATGTCTTGTTTTCTCCACAATTCCTTTATTAGTCTTTGACCACAAGTAATATAAATATGTATTCTCATTCTATGAATAAAATCAGTCTATGTTTTTGGAGTTTATTTTCGTTTTCTTCTTTTCTCTGAGTGAGAGAGAGAGAGTTCTTTAGCTAGTTCATTGGTGTGAACCGTCTTGTTGATTTGGTGGTCAGCCAATTCATCTTTGTGTGTTGTTTGGTGATTATCAAACGCACTACATTCTTTCTTAGGTGGTTAGCCTTAGATCGTGGGTATATCAAGAGTCACTATGCATCCCTTGACGATCCTTTCAATCCATCTCAGTTCCAGAAGTGTCGTTTGCCTTCTCGGTTCATATCTAACACCTAAATAAAGTGATCCTTCAATTTAGAGCGTTTCAAGTGGTTTCAGAGCCACTTTGGCTGGTTTGTTTTCATTTCATCTTTTCATCTTGTCATCTCTTCACAAATTTCTTTTATTATTTCTTACTGGATCCGGGCTGTACCTTTACTCCCTTGTGATCGCCTTAAAAAAACGATAAAAAAAGAGAGTAAAGTTTTGGCTTGAATCACTTCTAAAGAGAAATCCAGGGGGAGTGGTGGAAGAGAAACTCTGCTGGCTGAAGAGAAACCCAACCTTGGGACAGTTAAGGCGGATCCATACGAAAAAAAACAAAAAATCTCTTCATCTTTCTTTTCTCTTTACCCTTAAAAGTTGCTTTGGGTTTTGATTGCTGAATTTTGATTGCCTATCATCCTTTGAACCAGTGAAAAGAACTCTGAAGTGATCATCTAAAAATCGTGAGCTAAACACTTTGAGAGTGAGGATTTTTAGTTGCTAACTCTTTGGTTAAGTGTTTTTCAGGATGTTTGGACTTCACAAGAAATCAAATCAGGCTTCAAAACCCAACAAGACGTTTTTTATCCATTTAAAACCGTGTTTGAAAAAGAGCAATTGATTTTTGGAGATAAGAAACAGTTTGCTTCTAATGGGTTTTATTTTGTGCAGAAATAAAGAAACCAAAGGAAGAGACAAAACATGTTTGATGATGATGAGAAGAGGGTCAGAAATGGTGATCGTCCCTTCACCAAAGCCATGAGAAGCAACTGAGATATGCTTGATCGGAACGAGCTTCAGACTTATGCCAGTTAGGAGAAGATGTTGCATAAGGCAATTTTTGCTATTCAGCAACTCAAAAAGAAGGGAAACACCAACACTTCTTCTGCACCAAAACAGCAATGTAATTTATCTTCTCTTTCAAATTCCAATTTGAAAACTAATGTGTTGTCTTTTGATAAAGGCAAAGCTGTGAAAACCACAAGCAAAGCTCAATCTACCAGGTGTTTCAAATGCCATAGGATCGGTCATTATGCTAACAAGTGTCAAAACCAGAAACCATTGGTAACTTTGGAGAGTGACAATGTTGAAACTGAGCCAGACAAGGAAGGATTTTCAGACTTATTGCCAATTTTCGATGACTATGCACATGAGCCGACGGCAGGTAGTTCTTAATTGATTTTTCCGCTTGAAAAGGATTCTAAAAAGGTTTTGAACAAGAATGAATTTTCTGGTCCTTTGAATACTTTTGAAATGGGCGCATATGACCTTGGTCTTGGAAGCTTTGTGTCAATGTAGGATGGGACAGATAAAGAACAAAACCGCGGTCATCAAGCAAACCAAGAAGGACTTTCTTCCATTCAAAAACCGAACCAAACTCAAAGTGAGCAATGTTCTAATTATGATTCTTTTGCTTATAACCCTTTTCCTTTTAATGTTACAGATTTGAGGACAAATCTTTTTGAAGAGGGAGGGAATGATGTGCCGCAGCCCATGGATCAGTACATGGAACCAACTCATTATGGAGATCAGGACGTTCTAAATAATTCAACTGAGGTTCGCCCATCCGACCGTACCAGACAGACCGACCGTGCAGTGTACCGGATCAACCCGCGTACGTCCGGAAAGGAGCTTTGGCTGGAACCACGACCAGACGACCGAACTTACCGTACCAGAGCTCGTCTTTTCCGACCATCTCGACATTCTAAGGACAATAGTCGAGCCAGACTTAAGTTGGGTCATGAAGAACCCAAAGACGGACATGCATTCTCATCTGGCGGACCTTCCGGACAGTCCCGCGTGCGTCCTTCTCCTTACCGCATTGGACACAGCCAGTTCAGATGAACCTGGACAGTAGCCGAAGGGTTATCTTGACTGATCTTCATCAGATTCCGCACCTTTGACTCATTTATCATTTTCTAGTCAATGTTTTCATTTTCTGTGTCTTGTTTTCTCCACAATTCCTTTATTAGTCTTTGACCACAAGTACTATAAATACGTAATATCATTCTATGAATAAAATCAGTCTTTGTTTTTGGAGTTTTTTTCGTTTTCTTCTTTTCTCTGAGAGAGAGAGAGAGAGTTATTTAGCTAGTTCATTGGTGTGAACCGGCTTGTTGATTTGGTGGTCAGCCAATTCATCTTTGTGTGTTGTTTGGTGGTTAGCCAACGCACTACATTCTTTCTTAGGTGGTTAGCCTTAGATCGTGGGTATATCAAGAGTCATTCCGCATCTCTTGACGATCCTTCCAATCCATCTCAGTTCCAGAAGTGTCGTTTGCCTTCTCGGTTCATATCCAACACCCAGCTAAAGTGATCCTTCAATTTAGAGCGTATCATATTGGATCCAAATGTTTAGGACCCGAAAAACCCAGACCTGAAAAGAACCGGCCCAAACCCAATCCAAAGACTCGAGTGCTCATGCCTAGTTGGAGCATTTCTTACTTTATACTCTATTTTAGAATAAAAAATCGGCACTGAGTGTCACTTGTGTGGAGAAGATGTAAGCATTTTAAATGACCTGTGGCGAATACTAACAGCCTTGACGCATCGTTACCTGATAATACTCTGTCATCATCATTATAATTTTGGTAATATGGATGAATATTAAAGGAATCTCGCTAGAGCCAGCTAGCTTGACCATTTATTTTTCACGTTTTAATAAACAAAACATTTTACTTTTGAACTAGCTTGACCATCTGTTTTTCACTAGCGTCTTAGGTACCGGCCTAGAGACTAATGTAATTAGCCTAGTAACTTTTTGAATATTAATCAAGATTGATAAGCATGCGGCTATTCAAGTATCACTCTCTGCTCAATACTTCACAAAAAAAAAATGATATACATCTGGAGTATTCTCATTGCAAAATCTGGTTGTTGAACTCCAAGTGTAAAAGCTGGAAAACCGGACTGACATAAACGATAGAATAAAAGCGATGTTAAGGAAATAAACGAATGTAAAAGACGAATACAAGAACGATAAGAAATCGTATTCGCAAAGAGACATGGAGTCGAGATATGATCTCTTTCCTTAACTCAAAATATTCGCTCCGTTAGTGAGACGGGACTGTACGAATATAGAGTCCCAGGATACAACCATGGCAGACGAATCACGCCTCACTCGTGATCGCCCTATCGAACTATAAACTCTACGAAACACTCTCTAGACTTACGTTGAGGGATCTGGTGATTTTTTGTTGCGTAAAAACTTAAGGAAAAATGAAGGAGGAGACGAGTTTATAAAGAAGAGAAGACGAGCCATTTTCCGTAACTAATGCCGCACGTGCGCACGTTGGCGGAAATCTCGCGAGGATCTCGGAGGCGAGGCGTTACGAAACTTCCTCCGCAAGATCTTTTCTCGTTTAAACTTATCGTCAAGAAGAGAGACAGCGTGTTGGTTTTAAACGAACTACGTGTTGTTTAAAATAAAATGCATGTCGTTTTTCGGGAATTAAATGGCAAAACGTTGAGCTTATTCTTGGTCCAAAAAGAATATTCTTATCGGGCCGGAGGCCCACCCAAGACCCAAGACCCAAGACCCACGACCACGCCGAGCCGAGCCGGCCGGACGGCGGCGGCGCGCGCGCGTGGGGAACTCTCTCTTCCTCTGAGCTGTTTAACCTCTTATGTCATGAAGACATATATATACTCCTCAAAATCAACTCTCCCAACCAATGTGGGATGTTGTTAACTTCATTTCATTAAAGCCAACAAGGCTTTTTGTAAGAACCCATAGGCCCATTTCATTTTCACATTTTGCCATATATTATTTGAGCCATTAGGCTTAATAATTAGGTCCAACACCAAGTGCCTATGAACTCTGCATGATCTCTTGGTAAGATCATTTCCAACCCAACCCTATTTATATCTCTATATTTTCCCCTAAAATAGAGAAATTCTATTATAGAGGTGAAAATGCTCCAATGTATGCTTTTATAATAGAGTTTTTCTATTTATAGGGGAAAATATAGAGATATAATATTTCTGCCTTAAATATAGAGGCAAAAAATAAATTTTCCCTATATTTTCCTCTAAAATAGAGAAACTCTATTATATATGCATACATTGGAGCATTTTCAGCTCTATAATAGAGATCTCTATTTTAGAGGAAAATATAGAAGTGTACATTGGAGATATTCCAAGAGAACAAAGTTGTTAGAAGTCAAAAACGTTGTGGCAATAAATTTTACAACAGAATGTCATAGTTACAAGAAGACCTCTTACTTACTCATATCAGAACACCAAAATGCCTAATAAATCAAACAATATCATCGAAAGACAGAGCAGTTCTTGTAGCTGACAAGTCTGTCTTCTCATCCTCCGCAAGAGCATCCAGCTCTGAACACTGTTGCTTCAGTTTCTGTAGATGTTCTTCAATTTCTTGGAGTCGAGCCAAACAAGACTTCTCTTTCTCCTTTTTGTCTTTTAGTTGGTCTAGCTTCTTCTCCAGCCAATCCACTTTAAACCCTGCATCTTTCAAGTATGTCAAAGCAATGTCTGCTTCCACAAGATCTTCATTAGAGAGCTTCTCAAGCGACTGGCATAACGTCTCCACTAAGCTTAGCAGGAAAGTCATACATGCATTCCTGAGATGTTGGTTTTTTGCGTAAAACTCCTCAGCAATGTCTGGATGTCTTTCAAATATAAGCTTCACAGATTCTACCTGCGAGTGAAAAAACAGATTATACAAAGCGTTTACGTGAAGGTAACAACAACACAAGTCTCCTTAACTTGCATTATTACCTGACAAGACAAAACCTCAAACCCGTTGACATCCGTTGTCTCCTTCATAGGTTCCTCTGGTAACACGATAGCTGGCATAACGTCTAGTTCAGTGATAATGGTGAGGTTATAATCCACCAGATGTCCCCAAAGTTTTGAAAGAGGCAAGAACTCTTCAAAGCCCCAACTGTTATTCTCCGCATCGAAACAGCCTTGCCCTGTTGTCATGTCCAGAAAACAGAACAACAAGTTAAGTTAACAAAAAGATTCAAACTTTTCATAAGTTTACACAGCAAATACAGAGATTCTACAATATAGAGAGAAAAACAGGACACACAACTTAAAATCATATGAGAAGTTATAGGAGCATAGAGCTTAAAATTTGCATATACTTCTTATAAATGAAAAGATAGTATAATCACCTGATGTTTTGTTCGAATTACCAAAACCCTGTTTCACAAGAGTGAGACTAAACTCCACGTCTCTTCTCCATCTTGGTGGCAACGTTCCAGGCGCAAGTTCCAGATACATGGACAAGTAGCCACCATCCGTATCTCTTTTGCGAAAAGCAACAAGACGCCTGTCACAAAAAAAAAATATCAATCGAATTTTGAACTCCAGAAAACGGACGAGAACCTTTGAAAGCGTTTCTTTATTTACCAATCACAGTCGGCGACCTTGAAGGGAAGAGAGTAGTGGCACTCGTCATCTTGCAAACTGAAGCTTTTGAAAACACAAGTGAGTTTCTTCTTCACATGCCCATCCATTAATATGCTGAAGATTTAAAAGAGGAGAAGAGTTAGATGAGAAGAGAATTGAGGAAGAAAGAGATTTAGGGTTTAAATCTAATATTTTGATTTTGATTTTGATTTTGATTTATAATTATAATTTGATAATCTTCTGTAAAGACACTCTCGACTCATAAAGCATAAAGAAAGCGCTGTTTTTTTTTTTTTTGAACAAAAAAAAAAAAAAGAAAGCGCTGTTATTTAAAAAAAATAGCATAAAGAAAGCATCAAACATAAATGGACCCACAAGCGCATAGCACCCAATCAAGCAACCTTCACAGATAGGGTAAGCCCAGACAGGATACTATCATTCGCTTCGTATTTTCCTGAATATCTATTTTTCCGATCTATTTTACTACGAAAAAATGGATATTCAATTTTTCGAATAAATAAAAAAATTTACAAATACTTATGGATATTTTTCCACTTTGCTAAAGTCAAGTAAATCTAAAAAAACTATATAAGTTTGTTTTAAGAAAATATTTTGCCTATATAAAATAAAAAGAAAAGACTAATGAAATTATATCTTTTATAAATTTTGAAAAGAAAAATTTCTTAAGATATCACTAGAAATGTTTTTACATAAATATAACATACAAAGATCAAAAATGACTAAAATATATTTTATTTAAGAGATAAAAAACATTTATATCATCAGAATTAACTAATCTATACTTATAATTTAGATTTGAAAGGCGAGTTTAGAAAGTGGATTTAATATTTTTTTAAAAAAATATATATCTAAAATTTAAGATAACAGTATTAAAAATAATTTTAAAAGGAATTTCGGATTTCAAAATAAAATTTTGAAAAATCATTTTTCTTTAAAAGAAAAGACAAACAAAAAAAGTTTGAGTTGAAAAATGTATTTTTGAAAGTTTTTTACCTCTTTTAGCCACTTTTTTCCTTGTATGCTCTTTTTTTCAAAAAAAAATTATTATAATATTTCGGGAGATTTGCATTTTAAAAAAATTAATTATTTTTTTATAAAACAAAAATTTTAGAAAAAAATCGTTTTTATAAAATCTATATTCCTTTCTTAATTCAATACTTTTAGAAGTAATTTCATTAATACAACTAATAAAATTTTATTTCAAAATAATAAGTATATAAAATTATAATTTAAAATTCAATATTTAATTATAGATATATATCTATTTATATAAAAATCAGAACAGATCATTGGATCGGATATCTGACTTTAAAATTTTAAATATTTATAATTTGTTTTGTTTTTAATGGATATTAATTTTTGATATTTGTTTTGTCCCGAAAACCTACAAATATCGAGTTCTTTCATATTAAATCGAAACAAATAAAAATCGAATCAAAATTAACAGATACAATGTTCAAGTCCATTAAGAGACATCAAAACCCCTGTAAATTGACTCGAAACTAGCAAAATGCACGCAACAATGTTACTTATTTAGTGTTGAAGGGAAGAGAATTATGTTATGAACAAAACTCGAATCAAACTTTTAGGAAAGCTAGAAAGTCAACTGAATGAGGGTTACGAGGCAAATACATATTTAAGTATTTTATTGATTGTGTGAATTGAATAATTTAAAGAGGTAAAATCCATATTTATAACTTTATAAACCCCAAAATTAATATTGTAGGATTTTTTCTAAAACTAAAAGCATTTTTTATAATAGAAAATTTTCTTAAACCTAAAAAATATAATTTTCCTTTTCCAATATTTAAATAAAAAATAATAAAAGAATACTATAGAGATTTAAGTCATTTTAGAGATAATTGAACCGAAATAAACCAAATCATCTCTTATATATTAATTAAAAAATATTATAGTATATGAACTATGTTAGTCATCCTTAGAATGATTTATAGAATTCTTAGAAAAATAAGTTGGTTTATCTAAACATATAATATATTTTTCACTAAATTAAATTAACCATAAAATTAATAAGTAGTCTAAAAACAATTTTCTTTTCTTAAATAAAAGCTATAAAATTATTTAATGTGATTAAAATATATATATGACAGTTAATTATTTGAATAATAAAAATTTGATAACAATTTATATATAATTTATCATTTTAGCTTACTTTTATATTATTAAATAAATTAAACAATGACACTAACCATATAATAAAAATTTAGATTTTTTTCTTATGTGATATATTTTGAATTTTTAAAAACAACAATAATTTGCTAAATTTTCACATTAAATTTTTTATTAACAGTGGATTAAAATTTTTGTTATAACAAAATACAAATGAACATAAACTTTATGAGTATGATCATGTCTTTAATTTAATATATTTTCATAGAAATTTATATAAAATATGTTTCATTGAATTTAAATGTGATTTTAGATATAATGTTACAAAATATTATCAAAATATATTAAAGTGTCCAGAAAAAATATAGATCATTCTATTATGAATATATAACAAACAATATAATATTGTTTATACTATATAAACTGTACACATAGTATGGAGAAGATGATATTGTGTTGTAGGAGCTTGTTGAGGATGATTACCACGACAGATTCGCTTCATCAAGAACATGGGAACAGATACAACCTCGAAGGGATAAGGTTGACTGGCGGAATGTATTATGGTTCTCGCAAGGAGTTCCACAATATGCATTCATCACAGGGACATGATGAGGAGCTGGGGTATAATTCGGGGATGTGGGTTGAGAGCGGGATGAAACAAGAGATCACCTTTTTTCGCTTGTTTGTACTCATTTACAGTCTAGAAAGGATTCGTACACACGCTTAATGTATGAAGGGGTTTTACAAGTTTCTGTCTGCTTTCTATTTTTTTTACACTTGAGCCTATTCTTTCTATAGTCACCAATCAAGCTAAGCAGGAAATTTATAAATGTTGTCCTCAGATGCTGGTTTCTTGCGCGGAATTCTAATTATGTCAGGATGTCTATTAAATATACGGCTCACGAGTCCCAAGGATTTCTAAACAGTATCAAACAAGTTTTTGGAGACCTGATTGCATACTACTTTTTTACTGCAGACCAATTATCTCAAAAACTTGCTTATAATTCAAGAAACTAAAAAAATCTTTTCAAAGACCATCTTCAAAAGAGAAAAATCAAATAGTCATTACAAAACTAACAAGAAAACACAACATTTAATATAAGAACAAATGATACTGCCTCGTGTAATCATGTTCGAGACTAGCTAAGAAAACAGAACTGCAGAGTTGAAAGAAGAAACAGGAACAGAACTGGAAGAAAGCAAGGGTGTGACCATCATTATCGCTGATGTTTAATGGGTTTCTAAACAAAAAAAACTAATTTATTTAAATCAAAACTAATTAAAAACAAAGTTACCGATCCTTAACTTGGGACTTTTGGGACCGATTACTAATAGGGTTTTTATTCCACGTGTCAACTTTCGACTTCTTCTTCTTCTCAATCTCCTCGTCTCGATCGATCAAACTCAGAGATGGCATCGACTGCGGCGGCGGTTCCGTTC
The DNA here is from genome assembly GCF_020379485.1 of Brassica napus. Lineage (NCBI taxonomy): Eukaryota > Viridiplantae > Streptophyta > Magnoliopsida > Brassicales > Brassicaceae > Brassica > Brassica napus. Next base: position 27,948,606 of record NC_063449.1, read on the forward strand.
TGGAGAGCGGTGGGGATGACGTATATAACGTACTCAAACATCTGCGCGAATCGTGTGAGGAACTGCCTAAAAGAACCCTTCAAAGCTGAATCCATGAGCAGCGAGAAGGTTCACTTCTCCCTCTCCAGATGGGCCGATGGAAAGCCCCATAAACCAGGTATCTTCTTCTTCACTCCCTTTCCTCAGGATCCTTGACCAATGCTCTTTCTTGTTTGATCGAGATCTAGCTTCTTGTTTGTGTGTTTCTGTGTGATTCTCTCTGTTTCAAGATGGTAAAGATTCCTACTTTAATTAGAACCCATCAAAAACTATGATTCTGTTTCTGTTGATGAAGGGATTGTCACTCTTAAATGTCTTTTGAGCTCACATTTGATGATATTTGTTCTGTCTCATTTTACCAAAAAAAATATTTGTTCTGTCTCTGTAGATTGATTACATGTCTGATCCATCCATTGTTTGGTTTTAATATTTGAGATGAATGTTTGTGTGTCTGAAGCCTAAAAAGCTTATTTCTTTGTTCATTGTCTTTTGGACGAATGTGGTTATGTTTAGTATACAAGTCAAGTTACACGGGCAAACACAATTTTCTAAGGATGCTCTATTTGATTAGTTCTTTGTAATTGTCTTGTGATCCTCCTTCTTTCCCCGTCTATTTGACAATATAAGCATATTACATAATTATTCATACAGGCTCCTGGCATGAATTATTCATTACAGCTTTGGAGTTGTACTCTGGGAGCTTGCCACCGAGAAGATCACATGGGAAACTCTCAACGCTATGCAGGTATCATTTCTTATAGATAGAATCATAGAAGGATGAAAAGAAAGCGTCTCCAGTTGCCGACTGATCCTAAAAATCTCAAACTTGGGCAAATTTTATTTATAAAGTACATAATATGTTCTATCAGCTGAGCTCAAAATTGGATCAAACGTGTGTATTTTCAATGTGTAAAATGTGTGTGTGTATTTTAACAGAACAATGTTTAATTTTCCTTTTTTAAGAACCTTTGTTTAAGAAACTACCAATGAAGCATAGAAAGTAGGTGTTTCTTAACTAAAATTTTTAACTTAACATTTATTATTAAAAAGTCATTAAGAAACCCAAATGGGGTTATAGGGTTAATCATGCTCTTATTTAGGGTTGAAAGGAAAAAAGTTTTAAGCAGAACAAATTCAAACCAAACAGAACCAGATTAATTTGAAAAGCCTGATCCCAAAACAAACAAACCACACTTGATCAAGGAAAGGTTCAAGGCTGATCCCAAAACAAACAAACCACACTTGATCAAGATAGAACTAGAACATTGCGTGAACAACAAGAAAATTTCAAGGCTGATCCCAAATCAAACATTACACACACTTGATCGAAACAGAACAAGAACAATTCGGGAACAACAAGGAATGTTGAAGGCTGATCCCTAAACGAACACTTCCCAGATCAAAATAAAACAAGAACAATGTGCGAACAACATGGAAAGTTCAAGGCTGGTCCTAAAACAAACACAACACGCACTTGATTCAAAATAGAAAAATAACAATGCGTGAACAACATGGAATGTTCAAGGCTGATCCTAAACGAGCACTACAAAAAATGAAATAAAACGAGAACAATGCGTGAACAACAAGAAAATTTCAAGGCTGATCCCTAAACAAACATTGAAGTAACTTGTGTTTTATTTTTATTAGTTGTTTTTTACGAACTCTCTTAGCTTTGAGAAGTGGCTTTAATTGGCATCAAAACAACTTGTGTTTTAAGGTACCAAAGGAGTGATTAGGTTCACTCCTAACGTGATATAAGAAACCCAGATAGATAGATTCCAAACTAAAAATCGTACTGTGGATAAACGCAGTGCTGTGTCTAGGTGTTTGGGGGCCTAAGCCTAGAGTAAATATATATAGAAATTTTATATGAAATATTTTTAGTCATCGATATGCAAAATAGATGTGTTTTAGTTTGCTTTGGATCTCTAATGGTATATCCATTTTCTATATTTATTTTGCTAATTCTCATTGTTTAGAATTATTTTCCTTGAAAGATTAATAATAAAATCCAGCGTAAAAAAAAGTTACAGTAAAAACGTTTCCATAATTAAGAATAAATATCTATTACATAAAACTTTACAAACAATTATGTATTTAATATTTATAATTCATATGAAAAATTGAACATATTATTTCTTATAAGAATACACACTACATAGTTTATTAAACCAAAAATACAAGATTTGAAATTATTTATGAAGATTTTATAATTATTTAATTAAATATGTGCTTATTTAGATATGTTAAATGGTAAGCTTATAAATGTATAACTACAATGGTAAAAATAAAATCATACCAGCTAAAAGAAGTTATAATTCAAAGTCTAAAAATTAAATAAAGAAAATAATAGTTTTACGAAGATAGACGATAAATTAAATCTAAAAGTCTAAAATAATATGAAATAAATCTAAATAGCATAAATAAATTATTGTTTAGTCCTAAACTAAGAGAAGTCTATATATATACAATATAACCAATTGAAAGAGCGATTAAAATGGGGCCCCTAAAATGTGTTATACAATTGGGGTTTAAGGCAGTTGTCTTTATCATAAGAAGGTAAGCACACCTCTGGATAAACGCAGACGTAGAAGATGACAAAGAAGATAGGAAGGATCAACTTGAAAGACTGGGTTTAAATGCAGAGCTCTTGTATGAACTTGAGCGATATAATAGATTGAAGAAAATAGTTTATTGATCGTAAGTTTAGAGATTGCGGCAAGGCTACATTCCCCCGATTTCCATAAAACCGATTAGACAATGTAAGCACAATTACTTACTTGGCTCATAAATTACTAGTATTAACCAATTTCAATATCAAGTCTTTATTTCAATTTTTACGAATACAAACAAATATCAAATATTAAAATAAAACAATTATTTGGCGTCGTTAGTTGTAACCTATTATTTATTATATTTTCTTACTTTTGAATAAAAAATTATCTAAAATGCAATTCTTTCAAATAGCATCTTTTAAAAAAAATTTTATTAAAAGAACTAGAAAAATTAGCGAAAGATATTTCATTAAAAAGGTAAAAGACTCTTTTACGTATTTCTTTATGAATAATAAATATAAAAAAATTTAAAAATAATTTTATTGTAGTTTCAGACTATATGTTTTCAAATTCAAACTTCTTATTAAAAAAATTTGAAACTTATTTAATTTTACAAAAAAAAATTCAAATTTTATTTTTAAAACTATTTTTAATTTTTATTTTGAAAATTTTAATATTTATTTTGAAAAGTTTTAAACCCCACCCCAAATTTTCACTTCTCTTATGAAATCTATTTTGACAATTTTCTTTGTTGTGTATTTTTTTGGTGAAAAGAAACTAAAAAAGAAACATTCTAGTGAATTTCTCTACTCTAGACGATGGTAGAATAGTTCTTTATACAATAAATGAATTAAACAAAGCTGGTTTATTTATAGAAATTTTTTTTAGGTTTTTCTTTTATGAATGGATGTGGATGAAAATCTTTTTAAAAAATATTTTTTCTCTCTTTAAATTATTATAGGTTGACCTAAAACATATGAGAATTTATTTGTTATATAAAATTAAGATTTTTCGAATTTATGTGCAAAGTTTAAGTAGTTTTTTTTTTAATTCAAAATTTTATTAAATCTTTTATAATGAAACACATCGTGGATTACAAAAGCTGGCTGGAAATAGTAATATCTCCGGAATCAATAGTCCAAAAAAGAGAGACGATAATAATAAGGTAGGATAATACGAGAAATGGGCATTAGAGAGCCACATGTACTAAAGCTGAAACTGATGGACTGATCATAACACGCAGACATTTATCAGGAACATGAGACCGAAGATAACCAAAGAACCAATGACATAGGCAACCCAACCCTGAAGGGTACACCAAGCCAAAACAGGCCCAACATCGGTAAAAGCACGTGCGAGGATAAACTTACAACCAGAGACTGTTGCAAACCGGAACCAAGGCAGAATCAAGTCAAAACCAAACACCTGGGCTCAAGGATCCATGAACTTGAAATGTTAAAAGGAAAAACAGCAGCGAAGATTTACAGGTCTTACACGCAGACACTCGTTAAGCAGAATAGCGATCTACAGAACTAAAATTGGTCACCTCCTCACAAGAAAAGACCTGCAAATCAAACCCATTGCTTCGTTTTGAAACACTCACCCAATCCATAGTGGATAAAGAAGAGGTCTAGAAGATACCTCCACAGCAAGTATACCTCACACCGACGAATCCAAAAAAAGTTAGAACAAGGCGAAAACAAATTGACCATAACAACAAGCGCCGGAAAAAAACAGAAGCACCACAACCCATATCTAAAGCAGCCCTCGACTTGACAACAACTGATGAAACCCCACACTACATAAAGGAGGGTCAGCGACAAAAGAATCGCGAAAGAACCATAACAAGAGGTTTGAGATGAGTCACACCAACGAGAAAGAGACCCTCATCCAAAAACACCATAAACCATATAAAACCTAGATCAAAATTAAAGAGAAAAAAGAGATCTTCTCTCACATACGTCTAGGCCTGGGATTTATTATCCGAGATCCGGATTCGATCCGAGATCCGCTCCGGATCCGCTCCGAAAATAGGATATCTGGGGTGCCCGGATCCGAATCCGGATAGTAAAATCTTGGATCCATCCAAACCGGATCCGGATATCTTAATTGTTAGGTCCGGATATCTGGATCCGGATCCGTACTTTTAAAACACATTAACTTTTTAAATTTCATTAATATTTATATTTTATATAATAATATTTATACAGAAATTAATTTTGTAATATTATATTATAGTTTTTACAATATTATAGACATATATATATATATATATATATATATATATATATATTTATAAATCTTGTATAAATATTTCATTTATGTATTATTTTTAAAATTTTAGTTTTCAAAAAAAATATTTTTTAATTATTTTTGCGGATCTGGATATCCGCGGATAATAGAATATAGAGACGGATATCCGAAATCCGGATATCCGGAAACCACAAATCCGGATCCGGATATTAAATCCACGGATCCGACGGATCCGGATCCGGATCCGGATACCCTAAATTTCCCGGATATCCGGATCCGTCCCAGCCTTACATACGACAATGAGGAGCATGGCCAACCACAGAGAGAAATCGTCGACTATGGAATTTTCTTTTTCTTTTCTCTCTTGTGTGGCCGGCTTCTGTAATGATTGAACAAGTTTACTTCAAAACTTTCTTTTTTCTTTTAAGAAAAGTTTAAGTAGTTAAATAAACGAATAACTTTTAAATAATTATCAAGAAATTTATAAGTAGTTTACAATTAACAAATAGTAAACACAACAAGTAATCAGCAAATATGTTATTTTTTAATAAATAGTTAAAATTACAACTATTTGTTTTTATATAAATCCAAATTTCCATAACTAAAACAAGTCGGACCAAATAAATATAAGAAATGGCAATTACTTGTCTTACGCACAGAGTCGTTGCTTGTCTGAATGACAAAAATAAAATGAAAATATGATACGAAACTGCACCTAGTGCAAAAAGAGACATGCTCAATGACACGATGGTAACTTAGAGCCTTAGATACTAAAAACCCATATGTGTAAGAGCTCAAGTGCTCAACTTAAGCTGCCCAAGTCATCAAACAACATCGTAGAATGACAGAGGAGTTATAGTGGCTGACGACTCGGCCTTCTGCTCCTCAGCTAGAGCCTCAAGCTCAGCACACTTTTGCTTCAGCTTCAGTAACTTCTCCTCTGTTACTTGGAGTATGGCTAAACCAGACACCTCTTTCTCCTTCATTTCTTTTACTTGGTCCAGCTTCTTCTCCAACCAATCCACACTAAACCCTGAATCTTTCACATAAGTCAGTGCAATCTCTGCTCCGATAAGATCCTCATTGGAGAGATCTTCAAGTGGTTGACACAGTGTCTCGATTAAGCTGAGAAGGGAATTCATGCAAGAATTTCTCAGAAGTTGGTTCTTTGCACGAAACCTTACTGCAATGTCTGGATGTCTCTCAAACAGTCGCCTCACAGATTCTACCTGCAAGTGGAGACAAAAAGAAAAATGAAAATGTCTTGTAAACAAGAATATGTATACAGAGAGCTTACTTGTGAAGGCAAAACATTAAACCCATTGACATCCATGCTTTCATTTATCGTTGAAGTTTCCTTGAGAAAGACGCAAGAATCTTTATTTCCGACAGTATCCGGAATTGGCCCTTCAAGTTTCACACTCTCTTGCCATTTGTTCTTTCTCAGATCGATGACATTAACTAACATGAACCTGGCCCAAGAAGACAATTCTTGTTTGCATGACAGCATTTTCATTCTCTCAAAATATGCATCCATAGGGACCTTAGCTTTGTCATGATCGATCATAACTCCTATCGTACACATTAGCTTACACAGAGCTTCTATGTTCTCTTCATGTGGATCCTCCTGATCATACCCGAGCAACTTTTGGATGCATGCGTGCATGATTCTCTCAGTCAACATCTTTTTCTTGTATAACTCACCAATAAGTCTAATATTACATAGCATTCTCCTCCGAACATTGAGTCTCTTCTCTTCTCTTTCCTGCTCAGTTTGTCCTTCTTCACCAACTCTACCAACTCTACTGGCCTCCTCCTCTTCTCTCTCTCCTCTCTCTCCTCTCTCAAACTCCTTTTGACATTTATTGAGAAACAATCTTTTGAAGCTAATCTTTTCACCATTCCACTTGAAGTCAGGTAACGCCCCAGACAGATGAAAACACAAATCTGCATACATCTCACAGAAGGTAGGCTCCATCAAGGCTTTGTCAAATATCTGTGAAACTACACCAATAAGCGTAACAGCGTTGTCGATGTTGACACTTTTAACTTGCTCCAACAGTTTCTCAAAGTTTTGCGGGGTCAACTTGTTCAATATGCCCTTAAATTTCCATTGTTTTGCTTGTTCTACAACTGCACCTACTTGGTATTTTCTCTCGGCTTTGTGCAGCACCTGCACAGGAGTATGGGGAGAAGAAAAAGGTCCTTTTTGTTGGCCCAACTGAGGATGAATCTGAGCCCCCATAGGAGTTGCAAAACCATGTCCCTGAGCCTGATGCATCGGATGTGATGGTGGTAGGTCCTGGAAAAACACCTGCTGCTGGATTTGAAGTGTATTTCCCGTAGATAATGTCATCTGAAACGAGGCTGGAGCCACATTGGGAGGCTGCATGTGCATATTGGGGCCACCGAAATGCATAGGGTGAGGAACCTGAGGATCCTGATCAGGTGTCTGCAACGAAGGAATGCGGATATTTGTAACTGGTGACTTCTGCATATGACTTGGAAGGGATATATGTTGGACTTGGACATCTGTTTTTTCACTTGATGGACTGTTCCCCTCTTTCTTCAGCTGATTATCTGCAGCCTTATTCAGTAAATCCTGTTTAGGTCCCCAAACTGTCACCTGCATACAATGTGTATATTTAAGAGAGGAATTCAATAAAATAGTGGAATAGAGTCACCAAATTAGTTGAGATTAAAAAAAAACAGTGCATCAAGCTACTCAAACAAAAATACAAAGTGTGGAACTGTGCACGTTTCTGCTCATCCATATAGGAAGGTGCTAAGCTAGTTCGTACATGAATCTAGAAAACCAATAGGGCATATGATTTAGGTTATGTAGATGGGATAAATCAAACCAAAAAAACGTAAGGAAGGAACAGAGCAAAATACCTTCATTAAGTCAGGACCAAGTGAAAAAGGATCTCCAGGAGCTGAAAACATTATTAAAAAACATACATTTATAGATGTACAGAAGAATCTAGTCACGCACTAACACACCCCAGAAAAAAAAAAAAATAGTCATCCTACCTTTAGCTGTGTTCAAGGTGGTAGACTGCGAAGTAGGAGCCTTTGGAATAGCTCCACCGGACGCTCCTGCAACTATAAGTATATAACAAAAAAAAAAAAAGGTGGAGCTAACCAAAAGGAGCAATGTTGAAAAACACCTTTCCGTGATCAAAGATCATACCTTGAGAACGAGACTGTACATTGGGACCATTGTGATTGTCCGGAACTGAATGATTCACCCTAGGCTGATGCCATCCTTGAGCATTGTTAGGCTTCTCAAGACTGCCACTAGAAAAAAAATACCCAAAAAGGTTGAAACATTCTCGAGCCTCTCTAGTTGTAAAGAAAATGAAAAAGTCAACGAATTGATCGAATACCTGCGTTTAGAGGATGAGCAAGGATCAACGTTGGTGGAAGAGTCGGTCACAGCTCCGGTGCCGGCTCCCCTACCGTAACCGGCGGGGGAAGATCGGTGTGGTTGTTGCTGCTGCTGATGGTAGCCGGTGGATCGCCTAGTTCTCCGGTATTGAATATCGCTTCTGTCGGATGTTGACTGATTGTAGGACATCTGAGACCAAGTAACACGTTAAGACCGAGAACTCGAGTGATTAGTAGAGAAGAAAAGGTCACCTTAGAGAGCTGAAATCTGATAAGCTAACAGTTCCCTCGCATTCATTCTTGAGAAGGTAAAGTCACTCGAGCATAATTAAAGGAAGAAGAAGAGTTCAGAGGGTCCCTTTCTACTTTTAATTTCGAAACTTTTTTAAAGCAAAAATGTAAATTACATATATATCCTCAACCCTGATATACCAAACTATATAAAAACATACTACTACATGTAATCTTTTATAAAATATTTGTTAAATAATTTTTTTTGAAAAAAACTGTTTTTTAATAATATGTATTTTTAAAGATTTTATCAAACTAAAATTGTAAAAGCATTTAATTTTATCAATTTAAATATGATACATACTAAATGACTCATCCGCACCAATGCGCGGAAATGAATATAAAAAAAAACTAAAAAATATTTTAGGTAATATTTTATTAATTTTAATTGTATTTGTTTGTGTATTTTTATGTTATTTTAATTAATTTAATTTATAAGTTTTTTATTTGCGGTGTTTTAATTTTTTTCTGCAATAAATTTAACTTAGCCATGATACTTATTTCTAAATTCGAAGATCCTCAGTGTAAAAGTTAGTCTTAAATATGTTAACTATTTTCAATTCACCTTTTACGAGGTGTTTCTCGAACTTCATAATTAACAAAGTCATTGTCTTTAGTTATTGCATGAAAAATATTCTTTTTCTTCAATTTTGATTTTAATAATTGTAGGATTAGCAGAAGTTGAAAATGTGAGTTTTAAAATGATCTTATCATTAATAAAAACCATCTCAACAGAAACATCTTCTTTAAGATATTTTTTCTAAAACCTCATGATGCTTATTTATTTTGATCGTGCATATCTGTAAAGAATAACGAATTTTTTTTATGGAACCCATGGGAGTTGTTTTCCTACAAACGAAATACATAATTTTTGAAAATTTTCTGTGAACAATTAATGATTGAATGATAGTTTATATTTATGTTGATTGTTAAATTGTTTAGATTTATGAAATCAGTTGTTTATTTATATAGATTTTGGATGCATTCAAATAATATTAGGAGTAAGGATTTATAGTGTAAAAATAAAAGAAAACTCCATAAAATTGTGCAGATGTTTTTTTGTAAAAATAAAAAAATTGTATAACTACAAAAAGGTATAAACACATAGTTTCCTTTTTATTAAGAAAAGATATATTTAAGATATATTTTATTTTTAATATCCCAAGATACTTTTTAAAATATAAGGAAAAAGTTTATATAACTTGAATTTGTATACAAGGAAAATTTGTTTTTATTAGTCACATGTGTCAAATATATTAAAATATTGTATTTGAATAGTAAAAATATTACATTTTTATACAAAATTCCTTTTTCACAATTTTATTAATAAAAACGAAAAAAAACAAAAAAATGTATAAATATTGTCTTTTATATGAAATTCCTTTTTGATAACAATTTAGTTATAAAAGCAAAGTATCAAATAGAAAGAAAAAAATAATATTAATAATGGTAATTATAATAATAAACTCAATTTATTAAAGGTATCAACGTAATAAACCATCGTAAAATTTAACGTGAGCGCGCCACGTAAGAAAGTGACTCCTCAAATAATATTATAGAGATTTCCTATAATTATGATATTTTTAAAATATTTTATACACTATAATATCTTTTAATTTGAAAATATATTAAATGAAACTTTATACTCATTTGATTTTATGATTATTTGTATTTTGATATAACAAAAGAAAATTAAACTGTTGATCAAAACAATTTCAATGTGAGAGTTTTAACAGTTTAGTAATTTATAGTCGTTTTTTTTATTTTAAATTTAACATATCATAATGTAATTGTTAAATTTGTTTTAATAATATAAAATTAAATAAAAATGATAGAATATATATAATTTGTTAACAAATCTTTACTATTCAAAATTATTAATTTTCATATATATATATTAATCATATTAGGTAATTTTGTATCTTTTATTTACGAATAAAAGAATAATAACTTTTTTGTAGACTACTAATTAATTTAATGGTTATTTAGCAAAAACTATATTATATGTTTAGATGGACGAACTAAATTCTCTAAAGATTTTAAGAGTCATTATAGTAATATATTACACGCATTAGGTTAAGATCGGCGCCTTGCGCGGGATCAACATTATATATGTAAATTATTTTATGTATTAAATATTTTTACATATTATGAAATAATAAATATATATTAAATAATTAAAAGTCAGTAACTACTAAATATATAATTAAATTGGTGCGAACATATAAATAAATTTTATTAATCAAAAAAATATTTTTTTTTTATATTTGATAGGATATGTAATTAAATTTAAATGATACTAACATAGATAATATATTTTAGTATATTTTTAATATCAATGTCTATTAAATAATGATTTCTACTCATATAGTTTTTTTGATCATTTGTATCTTTTATAGAAAAAAATTTAAATTACTGATAACAAAATTTTCAATGTGGGATTAATAGTTTTAGTAATTTATAATTTTAAGAAAATAAGTTGTCAATGATCGTTCAAAACTTTTATCAAAAAAATTGGTCAAAGTAAATTTTGAAACTAATATATTGTATTTTATGTGGTTTATAGTTTAATTTAAAACGATATATATATTAATCTTTATAACTAATTAAATTAGACTTTTTACTTATATAGTTTTTGTAATCATTTGTATTTTGTCATAACAAAAATTTTAAACCATGGATCATAAAATTTGAATGTGAGACTTTTAACAGTTTTACTAATTTATAGTCGTTTGTAAAAATTCAAAATATAACATATACATAAAAATCTAAATTTTTATTATATGGTTATTGTGGTTGTTTAATTTAATTATTAGTTTAAAATTAAACAAATATGATAGAAGATACACTATTTTTATCAAATCTTTATTATTCAAAATCATTAATTGTCATATATACTTTAGCCACATTAGTCAATTCCGTAAATTTTATTTAAGGAAATAATAAAGTACATTAATGATGAATTTATTGTTAGTTTAATAAAAAACTTATTATATAACTAGATGAACCAACATATTTCTCTAATGATTCTAAAAATCATTTTAATGATGACATGTGGCTACAAAAAGAAGTTGTAATGCTTCTCAAATAATCAGTATTTTTAAAACCGGACCGGAAGCTGAACCAGAAATATTTTGGGTCACAGTTCAATATGGTTCGACCGGGTCAAATCTGGTTCAATAATATGATTTAATATTTTTTTAGTATGTAAATATAAAAGTAATATTAGTAAACATGATGCATAGTTAAAATATAAATCAATTTTGAACATAAAATATTATAAATATAAATTAGTTTCTTGTTTATATGGATGATTTATAGATTTTCGATAGTTTTAGTGGTTTTTATTGGTTTAATAACTTTGAAAAATAATCCAGCTATGTGGCCGGTTCATGGTCGAACCAATTACTAGACCAACCCGGCTATATAACCGGTTCACGGTCGAACCCGGTCCAACCATCAGATCGGTCCGATTTTAAAAACACTGCAAATAATATATAGGGGATCTCTTACCTCACAAGTTGTAACGATTTTTAAATAATGTATGCCAGATTACATTTGATCAAAAAAATATATATGTAAAAGAGATTACCAGTCACATGTTTCTTTTTCTCCTCATTCTCTCTTTGTATCTCTCTTTCTTGTCTTTCCATGTTCTTTTACTTTCTTCAACGATTTACGAAATTTATCTCCCTCTTTCAATGTCTCTCTTTCTTTTTTCTTCTTTTCTTTTTCACCTTTTTCCACAATTTTGAATTTAATTGAAATCTTAATTTTGGGTTCATTCAAATTGCGGTGCATACGAAGAATTATGAAGTTTTTCTTTGGTTTATGTTTCAATTTGAAGAATAAACTGTGGCGGCTTCGACTTACATAACAGCAGAAGAGCATCAACCGTCAAAGATGACAAAACGATGTCCGGAGAATTCTGTTTATTTACTTAGTTATTTAGGTTTCATCTTCTACTTTCAACATTTTTTTGTATTTTTCTCAGTTTTCTTTGATTTCGGCCATGTTCCTTTACCTATCACGCGACATGCGACATGCGACTGATCGCAGGTGGTTATTCGTTTTGCTGTTGCGTAACACGCGACTTGCCATTGGTCGCATGTCACAAGTCGCAGGTTGTTGTTCGTTTTGATGTCGCGCGACTGATCGCACGACAAGTCGCAGGTTCCCATTCAAGTCGTCTGAAAAAACAGCGACTAAAAATTAAGAAAATTTTGATCGCGCCACTGGTCGTACGTCGCAGATCGCACGTCGCGCGACACAGAAACGAACATAGTTTTAGTTGCAGGTCGCAGGTCGCAGGTCGCAGGTCGCAGGTCGCAAGTCGTAGGTCGCGCGACACATAAACGAACGTAATCTTAGTCGCATGTCGCGCAGAACAAGGCCTTCACCTATATATTTGAATTCAGTAGAGCTGGTAGCACTCAGTATAACAACTTCACTAATGCAGTAATATGGTGTCAGAGCATCCTCAATAGCGAATTCTTCCATGAAATTCTCAAAATACATATATGTGTATGTTTATATAAACATTATTATTTAATTGTAGGTATTATAAAATTACGAAAAACCCAATCCAAAATATCTTAAATGAAATATTTTGAATTGGGTTTTCAAGATGAGTGTCGATAAACTTCATTCTCAAATATCAACTCCAAGCTTGACTTGTCGGTGCTAATTCTCTTCAATCTTTCATTTACTCCGGAATCTGCAAACTTGTAAAGATTCTAAAAACGACTCAAAATATATAATATAGACTTTAAATAAGGTTTTATATCATGGTCAAAACTTTAAAAGACCATGATATATCAATAACTGAATAGAAATATTTTGTTATAACTAAGTATAACTCAATAAAACTGTATTAGTATAACTGGACGTTAATAATTTCAGTTTTTATATCCTTTAAAATGTTTTCATTTGTTTCGGTTGAAGCAGGTTTGCCGGATTTTGAGTATTGGGAGCTATTGAAACGTTTGGATGAGCAGTTTCATCCCTTCTATCTTGAGGGAAAGCCGAGTCTTCTTAGGAAGGACATTGATTTTTTTCTTTTTTGGATCAAATGGAAGGACATTGATAAGATAACAGTTTTCTGGCATTCATTAAGAAGAAGCCAAAGAAGCTCAAGCATAGTGTCTAAAAGAAAAAAAAAGATGACTTCAGAAGCAAAAACTCCTTTTGAAAAGGAGGTTTAGGAGTAAGATTAAATAATGTTGTTTTTGGAATAATACTCTGAACTAGCATAAGTGCCTTACATAAAGTATGAACTTGAGACTAGTTCTGAGACATCAAAAGGAAAAAAAAGGATTCATCTACAAGTCTACAAGGATCCTAGCAAATCAGCAAACAACATCACTGAACGAGAGAGGAGCTCTTGCGGCCAAAGCCTCCACCTTTTCCGTTTGCAGCTGAGTTTCAAGATTCAAGAACATTAGCTTCAGCTTCTGCAACTGTTCCTCCATTGTTTTCAACCTTGCCCCAGTACCCTGTTCCATCTTCTTCTTCTCAGTGACTTCATTCAGCTTTGACTTTAGCCAATTCAATTTGAAGCCGACAACAATCAGATCAGCAAGTGTGTCATCAGCATTTCTCAGATCATCCTCAGAGAGTTTATCTGGTGACTGGCACAGAACCTCGATGAGGCTAAGGAGTTCATTCAGGTAAGCTCTTCTGATCTGTTGGTTCTTTGGACGGAAGCCTAATGGCTAATGCTATGTCTGGGTGTCTTCTGAATATATAGCTCACCGACTCTACCTGCTAGCCATAAACAACGTTAAAACTTTGTTTGAAAAGAACATAACCAGTGATATGCACCACTTATTATTTTCTAAATAAAGGTTTTCCCCATAAAACTAAGGCATTGGGACATATGATATATGCATGCGGTCCCATTCAATTTTCAGATGAGAGCTTTCTCTCTAATAACAATAGAAGACGTTATGACGTTATGACGTTATGACGTTCTTACCTGAGAAGAAAAAACCTCAAAACCATTGACATTCATCGTTTCCTTTACTGGTTGAATCTCCTTAACCACATTATTACAGATCTCAGTAACAGATATTACATTGTTAAACCCCCTACGTCCACCACCATTTTCTACTGTCTGAGAGGCAGCCTCCAAGGACTTCACTTGGTGTAGAGAACTTCCATTCGAAGCAAGAGATAAAGCCTCATCATCGACATCTTCTTTAGGTGCGCTTCCACCGCTAAAAACCTCAGTCTCACCGTTACAGCTTACAACATGGATTGCCATTGTATGAGAAAGGTCCTCCAAAGCGTCTGATTGGCTAAAAGGATCATCATCATCATCATAATCATCAGCCAGATTGTCTTCGGATGCATCACTATCATCTGAGGCTTCTTCAGACGTACCATCATCATCATCATTTGAAACAGGAGAAGAAGCACCATCATCATCAGCCAGATTCTCTATGGATGCATCAACATCATCTGGGGCTTCTTCAGACGTGTTATCATCATCATCCGAACCCTCCTCAGCTCCATCATCATCATCATCATCATTATCAGCAGCTCCATCATCAGCATCTGACAGCTCCTCAGATGCAGCAGCAGCTCCTCAGATGCAGCAGCAGCATCAACATGTACATTCTCTTTAGAAACATTCACAGTTGTTTGGACAACTTGACACGAAGAGTCTCCCTCAGCTATGTTGGCAGATGCCTCCGCAATGTGGTTTCCTACTTTGCAGCTAAGTGGTTCAATAACCTTCACGGGTTCCTTTGGTACAACAATATCTGGCAAAACATGTATCTCAGCGAGGACAATGCGTCTGTAATTCACCATAAATCTTTCATGTGTATACAAAAGTTTAGAAAGCGATAAAAACTCTTCAAAACCATGAATGCTATTCTTTGCATCGAAACAGCATTGTGCTCCTGTCATGTCCAAGAAACTGTCTCATCAAAGTGATCAAATGAACTTGAATTTTGATAAATAAAGATTGAAACTTTACTCAAGCAAATATAGAGATTCTACTACAAAAACTTGAAACGTAAATAACAAGCAGTCACCTAATGTTTTGTTCGTATAACGCTAACCCTTGTTGACAAGAGTGAAGGTAACCCTCACGTCTCTACTCCATCCTGGAGGCAGAGATTCAGGCTCAAGTTCAAGATACAAGCACAAGTAGTCTCCTTTAGGACAAGCAGAGAGGTACCTTGTACAAAACAAAACCCGTATAAAATCAAATCACAAACCCAAAACAGAACAAGAAAATGTGAGTAAAAAGGTTTCTCTAGTCTAGGTTACCAGTCGCAGCCGGCGACGGAGTAGGGAGGAGAGTAGCACGTGTTGCCTAGACAATAGGATATGTTTGGTGAAACCCAAGTGAACTTCTTCTCCATTTGCTGCTGTCCCATTAATATGAGTCAGGAATCGCAACGATGTTTGACTCTGTAATGAGAGGGTTTATGGTTTTAAAGAAAGAGACATTGCTAGGGATAATCCGAGGCCCGGCCGAGACACACATGACGAAACCATAATTAGATTAATCTAATTCAAAACCGAAATTAAGCCGGTTTTGGTTTTAATCCTAAACTTATTTTTTCGTCCTTTTGATGTAAGATTTTTGTTTCAAATTATAGTTCTTGTTTTTACATTTTTTTGGAGAGAAAACAAGGGATAAAAATGATTTATTAATCACTTTTTTTAACAAGATTTATTAATCATATAAAAAACTAAAACTTTAACACTTAAATGGACAGCTAAAACAAACTATTTCTTTTACAAATTCTACAGAAACCAAATTTCAAAAAAGTTTGATTTGTGTTCCTAAACTGTATTCTATGGTCATTTTACCTACTTTTATGTTCAACAAAATAAACATTTGTAAATTTAACTTTGATTTAATAGAAAGTTGATGTTTTGAGCTAAGGGAGAAAAAAATAAGAACCAAAGACATCCTAAAACTTACACCGTTCGAAGCCTAACGTGTAATAGTAACTGGTAGGCATGGGCGTTGTATACTGTACCCGAAGCCCATAGTGTAGCCCGAACCGAAGTATCGGTTTTGGACCGGTAGCGGACCCAAGGAAATAACCGATTGGACTTTGCAGCCCACACATTTCGGCTACGGGCCGGGTCGGTTTCAACCCGAAGTCCAGACAGGTTAACCGAACATACCGAGCATTTTATATGCGTGTCTCATATATACATACATTCATTTACACATATACACAAAACAAAAACTCTTCGTTGAACGCGTGAGCCGTGAAGCGTGGCCGACGAACCCTAGTTCCCAAATCAAAAACTCATCGATTATTGATCATCATCATTAACAATTTTAAACTGGCCACTATAAATGAATTACCCTCTCCATCTTCTTCTTCCCACGAGCAATCGAGAATCCAATCGAAGGTATCTCTCTCTTTCTTCAATTCTTCTTGTTCTTCGAATTTTTTTATCAGTTCTTTGTTGAATTAACTCGAATCGATTATGATTTTGGTTCGTAATAGTTACGAACATATGTTTTTGTGTTTGTTATTGATTTTTAGTTTACGGTTTTGCAGATGGACTCAACATCATCTTTTGACCGACAAACCCGAAACAAAAATGATACCGGAAACATTCAAGCACCTGATAGTACCAACACGAGGAAAGAAACGGAGAGGGCTAGTGGAGCGACAAGCAAAGTGAAGCGTATTCTCCCAACAAGATCTGACGTTTGGCACCATTACACGAGGACTAAAGAAGATCGAAACAAGTGTGTATGCAACTACTGTCAGAACACATTTTCGTGTCTCACAAGCTCAGGGACATCCAATCTAAGGAGCCATCTTTAGAAATGTAAGAGCCATCTTGTTTGGTCGGCTGGACAAAACGATCAGCAGCAAAACATTGATGATGAAGGGAAACTCAAGAAAGCAAAGTTGACTGACGGTCAGTTGAGAGAAGCGACAAATCAGATGGTTGTCATAGGACAATTGCCGTTATCATTTGTTGAAAGCGTAGCATAGAAACATTTTTGTCTCAAGGTTAGTAATGTCTTGATTGTAAATTGTGACTAATGTCTTCAATTTTCATGTTTAATTGTAACCAATGTCTTCTCTTTTCTATGTTGTAGGTTAACTTTGGGTACACTCCTCATTCAAGAAGAACTGCGACTAAGGACATTATCAAGATGTATGTGGAAAAGAAAGATGCCCTCAAGAAATGGTTCTTGTGTAGCAATCAAATAGTGTCTTTGAAAACGGATATTTGGGTCTCTCCAACTACAGGTAATCATTTATACATTTGACATCTTTTGATTCTTGTATACATACTAGAAAGCTGATCATGGGGTTCTTACTGTACAATGTTTACAGGTGCGAGTTATATGGTCATCACAGTTCACTACATTGATGCTTCATGACGGTTAAAGAAGCTGATCATAGGGTTCACGCACATCACGGAACACAAAGGTCAGACTATAGCAAATGTTCTTCTGGAGTGCTTGTCTGAATGGGAAATAATAAATGTCTTTTGCATAACCGTGGATAATGCTACAGCCAATAGTTCAGCTTTGAGGATGTTTCAGAGTAGTTTTGCTTTAGGTTATGATCAGGCTTTTGTGTTAGATGGGGAGTTTTTACACATGAGATGTAGTGCCCATATCATTAACTTGATAGTTAGGGATGAAATGGCTGAAATAGATCAGAATGTGGTTTCTATCCGCAATGTTATCTCCTATGTTAGATCGCATACTAACAGGTTGAGATCTTTTGAGCTAAAAGTCGACTCTGGTAAGATTACAAGGGGGAGTCTACCGTTGGATGTCAAGACAAGGTGGAATTCAACCTATCTAATGTTGACAACAACTCTAAAGTTCAAGGTGGCTTTCGATAAGATGGAAGCAGAAGATAAGCTCTACAACGATCATTTCAGCGAGTTTGAAAATGGAGAAAAAAGGGTAGGACCTCCTCAGCTAAGGGATTGGAATGCTGTTGAAAGTTGTGTCGATTTCTGCTCATCTTCTACAACTCGACACTGGTGGTCTCGGCTTCAACTTCACTCAATTCCCATAGGTGCTATGGTGAGATTGTAACCATTGCGACTAATCTGGTAGGACTTTCCAGCAGCTCTGATTCTGAGATGAGGTCTAAGGCGACATAAATGCTCAAGAAGTTTGAGAGGTATTGGAATGGCATGAAGAATATTAACATGATGTTAATTGTGGCCACTGTTTTCGACCCCAACAACAAGTTGGAGCTTGCAAAGATGTGTTTTGAAGAGTTATATGGGTTAGATACAACTGACTACAAGGAGATGTATGAGTCCTTGATGTGTCTCTTGAGGAGTTTGTTCAAAGAGTACAGTTCAAGACAAGAAGCCAGGGTTGATCCATGTGAACAATCATCTCAGTCTGACCACTCAACTCAGCCGAGAGACCAAAGTGTTGAAAGGATGGAGCTTGTGGACGACTTTGTGGGTTACAAAAGAATGGATGTGACGTACAAGCAGAAGCTAAACGAAATAGGGGTTAGAGAAAAGAAGGATGAGTTGGAAACATACCTTAAAGAGTCTGTGGAGCACCCTGACCTGATGATTGGAACGGAGTATGATGTACTCTCATGGTGGAGAAAGAACTCAGTTAAGTATCATGTCTTGTCCGAGATTGCTCGGGATGTTTTAGCATTACAAGTCTCGTCAGTTGCTTCAGAGAGTGCTTTTAGCACTTCTGGTCGGCTTCTAGAACCACACAAGAGCTGTTTAACCCATTACGTGGTGGATGTTTTGATGTGCACAGAGCAGTGGATGAAGCAAGACATTAAATTGGAGTCAAGAGTGCTTTCAAATCCTCAAATACTAGCTGATCTTGAAGAAGTTGACAGGCTTGAAAGAGGTAAAATCCCATACTTTTAAATCTTCTTTTCTTATAATATGAATGTTAAGTTTTTAGTGATTGGTTTGAACTTTGTGTTTTCAGAGTATGGAGACACAATAGTTCCAGAAGAAGACTTTGTTGTTGCTTAAGAAGATCATGGCTACATGAACACTTTTTTTCTTTATCTCGGTTTGAAGTTGTGTTTTTTCCGGCAATTTGAACTTGTTTTCGGCTTGAATGTTATTTCTAAGTTTAGACACAAAGATATCTTGTTTTGTTGTGTCTAAGACTTGTGTTTTATTGGGATTTTGGTGTGTTTGAACTTATGTTTGCCTCAATGAAATGTTCGGATGTTTGGTTATATATGATTGTCTCCGGTTTTTTCGGTTAGTTTGGTTATATATGAATGTCTTTGGTTGTTAAAAACCGAAACCGAACTGATCCGAAAGTGTAATTGGACTTCACCGGATTTTGATTGCTTCACCCGAACTGATCCGAAACGGTTGCTTCCGAACCGATACCAAACCGAAATTTTGGAAAAACCGAATGGTACTTGTACACTTAGTTCCGAAAATCCGAAAAACCGATATAACCGAACCGAAATTGATCGGTGGACCGAACGCCCAGGCCTAGTAACTGGAACCATACTAAACCAAAAGTATTTTTTTTACTATAAAGATTTATCGATTCACTGAATATACAAAACAAACGTTATCTACTAGGAACATGACACGTCTCCATCACAAATGAGATGTGTCAATCCAAAGATCCATCGTAAAACATATGTCAGTCTCCAGCTTCCACGTGATGCACATTAGCGGTACGTAACGCCCGATACAATATATATTCTATGAAAACACATCTAAGTAGTGGCTAAAGCCGAATAAACAAATTAAACCATACAATAAGAAGAAAAAAAAGAAGAAAACGTACGGATAAACATATGGAGACTTACGTTGATGCGATTGGTGTGGACACGGAAGCTACAACAACGATGGGTAAGCATAACAAAAAGAAGTTGAAGGTTATGGTTGCGATGGATGAAAGCAAGAATAGCTTCTATGCGTTGGAATGGGCAGTGGAACATCTCAGAGATGTTATTAGCGCAGAACCGGAAACCGATCAAGCAGGTGGTTTACTGACGTTGGTTCATGTCCATCCAACTTACCTTCAATATATCTACCCTTCTGGTGGAACTGGTGAAACAAGAAAAAAATCATCTCTTTTTCATTTGTATAAAATTTTCTATGCATGAATTATGGGAATTGATTCACATACATATTACGGGATTTGAATTATTCATAGCTTCGGCGGTGTATGCGACAGATTCAGTTCCAGAATCAATGAAGAAAGCACGAGAAGAGAGCACGATCAAGTTGTTCACACGGTCACTGGAGATATGTCGTGGCAAAATGGTGCGTGATATGTAACTACAAAAAAAGATAATGTATCCATGAGATAAGTTAAGGGCCTTTTCCACCACAGCGGATGGTTCCTCACAATGTCTTTAAAATGTCGTTATACATGACCACTAAATTCTCATGAGTTTTTTTTATTAAATTAGTTGAAAAATATGTTTATGGTCTCTTAAAATCTCAGGTTCAATCTTGGATAAGTTGATAAGTTACTCTCGAGATTTTGGTTTTGATGTTTTAGGTGAAGACATAAACGATGATATTGAAAGGAGATCCTAAGGAGATGATATGCCAAGCGGTAGAACAAACTCACGTGGATCTTCTTGTTGTTGGTAGCCGTGGACTTGGCATGATCAAGAGGTTACAACTTTGAAATTTGTATTCTCATAACATGAATCATTTGGTCAACGGTTTTGAACATTAGTTTGGGATGCATGCAGGGTCTTTCTAGGGAGTGTGAGTGATTACTGTGCTCAACATGCGAAATGTCCTATTCTCATCGTGCGACCACCTAGAGAAACCGCGACCAGTAGCAGCACTAAGGAACAAAGAGCAAGTGAGGAAAAAAAAATCATGTGACTATCACTTTTGTGTTTTGTTCTGGAATGTGATAATTTTCTTTTTCATTCCGTTTGTATATGAATAAAAATTTAAAAATGTGGTGTTACTTAAACAATTTGTTTTGCGTCCCAACCTTTCGTTTGTATGCCTTTTTAAGAAAACCGGTTTGATCATCTGTTTGACAAAATAGACAATGAAGAATACGAGATGCAAAAGGAGAAGATAATGAAAGGGTATAGATTCACACAAAGGAGCTAAATTCGAGATGGAGTGCTGGGTGCATGAGAGTTGACCCTTCAGAGTTTCAGTTTCGGGTTCTTGAGCAAGCTCAACTAAGCTCTTCTAACACATCTCATTTTTCCCCGGTTAGATCAAGAGGATCAAGTCTTGAGAGAAGTCTGAACTTGAAAAGCTTTAGGTCAATATATATAAGAAAATTCTCATATACTAGTTGAGGTTTCCGGTCAGTGGGTTCTGCTTGTTGTAGTTGTTCATGTGTTAATCTGTTTTTTTTTTGTTCTGCTTCTCATCACTTTTGTTAAAAACTTGAAAATTGATAATAATATCTTAACATTTTTACAAAAAAAAAAAACTTTCATGTGAAATGACCAACTTAAATATTTTTTGTTATGTAAGATGATGGGCTTAAATGAAGAATGATCTTGTTATGTGGATGCTGATAAATTAGATGGGCTTCTAACCTAAAACTAATTGGTGATAAGTGGAATGACCCCTCTATCTTATATATTACTAAAGATCCCTTCCAACATCCGATGTGAGATACTTTGTGTCTAATACGTCCTTTCGAGATGATGATTTTTTTAGCGTCAATCTCGGAATACTCGGATAAAGATCGATGGACCAACTTTAAACCAGATCGATGTGGATCGGTTCAGACTGCGTGGATCGGGTTCTGATACCATGTTAAGCTAGATGAGATTCCAACTTAAAACCAATTGGTTAGAACCTCATCTAGATTAACATATACCTTACTCTACAAGATGACTTTTTGCCCTGTGATATTTTCAATATTTTGTAATTCATTGAATCAGTATAATATTTTGTAGTCAATATTTTGATGTGTTAACAAAAGAAAAAATAGAAAGTTCATGTCCCATTAATAATTTTGATTTTATAATTGTAAATAACAAATACTCATCAAAGTAAATCAAACTAAACCGGTTTATAATCCAAATTAGAAAACAATGGTACGTCTTTTGGAGATGTTCAGTTTCTCGAAGACTGGAGAATGAAGCTCAAGGCATGAAAGACACATGTTGGAATACGTGTGTAGCCAGTGTTGTTGAACACTACACGTGGGGCTGAATCCAGATCGTGATCTCCATAATAAGCAATTAATTTTATATTAATTACTAAAAATCTTTAAACGTTTTGAGACAGCGTATAAAAGCCCGACTCTAAAGTCCATTTTTCTCATACATTCTCTATAAAAGTTTTAGTCCTTTGAGACAGCATACAAAGGCTTGACCACATGTGGATTTTCATAGATTTCTATACCATACGATGAGTTACTTTGAGAGATAAGATTTGTTTCTGATATGTCTAATCTGTGGAGATGTGGGATACTTGATAGCTTCCTGCCCGAGAAACAAATATAGATTCGAATAGCCACTTAAGAGACATCCCTACTTATCCAATATATACCCAGCGGATGAACCGATAGAACAGACTACTGTCTCAACTGCTCCGAGTTATTCTATATATGATGTTTTTAGACGATAAGAACCTGGTAAGTTAGATATGAACTTTTTGATTAGATATAATGTATAATTTTTTTGTAGTAGTTTGTAACAGGTGATGTCTTTTTGTATAATAAACCATGATAAATAGTATTTCTATCAAATATATGTGTACTTGATAGGGGGACATGTTTTGTAGTGAAAATGGTTATCATTTTTCATAATTTATAATGTAATTATGTGGTCATATTATTCAATAACGAACATACTTGAACATACTTTGCTAGCTGCATATTTAATAGAACATTTCACATACAAGTTAGTCATCAACCATAATCCAGAAATTCTATCTAGGCATTCTAGATCTTAATCCTAATCATAAAAATGTATGTTCTAAATTTCCATAAGTTTGCACCAAATGTTAGAAAAAAAAAAAAAAAAAATTCCATAAGTTCTAGTGTTACTAACACGGTCAAATAATTACTTCATAGATTACGCAAAGTTACAACTATTTTCACTATAAAATATTTGATAGAATAATAGTTTCTATATATTAATAAAGAAACATTAAAAAAATTGTAACCTTAAATTTGTATTAATTGAAAATAATTTTGTTTAGGGGTCAATTAATTAGGATATCAATTTGACTTACATGGTAGCATAAAAATTAATTAAAAATTAGTAAGTCCAAAATTAGTAAGTCCAACATTCAGTTGTTACAAAAATTTATATTAATCTAAACATAAATGTATATGATATGATAAATTAAATGCTCCACGATATTATTAAATTAATACTCGGTGATCTTATTAATTAAGATTATTTTTTAAAATGGTTCAACGTTAATTTATATTGTGATGCAACATAATAATTTTTTAAAAATTTTTTTGTAAGATATACTCTTAGTCTGTATTACTTGAAAAATAATTCAAATCAAAATTTGATATATTATGGTCTAAGTATTGCATTTTTTTTGCTATAAATCGTAAAATAATTATTTTTTTAAGTGTTGATTTTTTATTAATAGTAAAGAGATACACTTGTTCAAAAAACTTTTGTTAATAAAAAAAAATATTGTTCGGTTTTCAGATATTTCTCGCCTATAGAAATTTATATAAAGAGTAATACAAAATTAAGTTGTTTTGTTATTACCAAACAAACTTATATATCAAAATATTTTTTTCTTGCAACACAATTCTTTATAACTTAAATTATAAAATTTATATTGAATATTAAGAAAAAACTTTGGCACCTGCCTAATCGTTTTACATAGTCTAGGAAAACATTAATAATGAACTTTCGTAATAGTTAATGATAAAATCATGTTAACCTAATTTTTATTCTATACAAAGTATCAGTTGCAAACAAATAATAATATCATCTTTCTATATTTGGACCTTAAATATAATAATAGTCGATCTGCAAAATTTATGTTATCTTAATGTGGTCCATAACCAAACTATACTACAAATTATAAATTATAAGCATAATCTAATTTATAACTGTTTTTTTAATATTTTAATTTTTCATCTTATGTTGTCCAAAAAAAGTAAAAATATGATATTATAAAAATTAAATGTAACTTCAAAATCAAAAATATATAAATTTTATTTCTTAATAAGTTAGTAAAAATATATTAATAAGATAATTTAATCAGCGCAAATCCTAGTCTTTTATTGTTACAGATGGTTTATCGTACGTACATACGAACATCAGTTTTTACAACACAATCACAAAAAATGTATACATCAATATCACATCAAAAAGTTAGTACCTAACTTACTATGTGATTAGCATCTAAGACCACCTCCATCAGTAAATGGGTACTTAACATTAAAGTAGTATTTAATTTTGTGATTTGATAGCTTAAGGACTCATGTTAGTGTATTTAATTTTTCATCCTCCATTGGTAGAAACCACATTGAGGTTCCTTAAATATTTTTTTTTTAAAGTAGAATGATTTAAAATAAAAGCATACATAAAAGTTTTAATAAATATTACACAAAACATATTAATAATACAAATACAAATCGTGAACGAAAAAAAAACGATTAGCTGAAATCTTGAGGAGTTCCAAACTTTTGTCATATATTCTCAACCAAATCAACTTTCAGTCGTTGATGTATTTGGTTATCACGGACTTCATTCCGAATGGTCAGCATGCCCATAACATTATGGAGATTTGTAGGCATCTGTGTTGAAAAGTTTAAATCGACATGTGAACTTCGGCTTGATTCCGGTTGTTCGAAAACTGATACATCAGTAAGAGTGTACTTGTCTCGTTCATCTTCCACGATCATATTATGAAGAATGATACATGCTCTCATTATCTTTCCAATTTTTATTTTATCCCACAAAAGAGCTGGATTTTTGACAATGGCAAATCGAGCTTGCAAGACCCCAAAAGCACGCTCGACATCTTTACGAACAGCTTCTTGCTTTGTAGCAAATAAGGATGCTTTTGGACCTTGCGGCTCTCGAATAGATTGGACAAAAGTAGCCCAGTTTGGATAAATACCATCTGTGAGATAGTAAGCCAAACAGTAGTTATGTCCGTTAACAGTATAATTGACTTTTGGAGCTCGACCTTGTAATATATCATCAAAAATCGGTGATCGATCAAGAACATTGATACCGTTTAAGGTACCTGGAGGTCCGAAAAACGCATGCCATATCCAAAGATCTTCTGAAGCTACAGCCTCTAAAACAATAGTTGGTTTTCCTGATCCACGTGTATATTGACCTTTCCAAGCGGTCGGACAATTCTTCCACTCCCAATGCATACATTCGATGCTTCCTATCATCCCGGGAAATCCGCGCTCCTCTCCAGTATCAAGGAGTCGTTGAAGATCTTCTGGTGTGGGTCTTCTTAGATATTCTTCTCCAAATAAATCTATGATTCCTTGTACAAAATGTTCCAAGCATAAAAGCGCGGTGGTCTCACCAAGTCAGAGGTATTCGTCGACTGCATCAGCTGGGCAACCATATGCCATCATACGAATTGCTGCTGTTACCTTTTGTAATGGAGAGTGACCGAACCTTCCAGTAGCATCTCTTCTTTGTTGAAAGTATGGAATTTCAGCGGAGAGTCGATCAACAATTCGCATGAACAAAGGCTTGTTCATTCTAAAACGGCGTCGAAACATGTGAGAAGGATATGTTGCATCTTCACTAAAATAATCGTTCCACAACTGCATGTGTCCTTGTTCGCGTTGTCTTTCAATGTAAGCTCTTTTTTTTTGGACTTTGCAGCTGCTTGACGATTTTCATGGTGAGTGTAAAGTTGCTCGAATTGTTCGTCCCAAAGTTGATCAAATGCTTCATCCAAAATATCTTCAAAATTGTGTGAAGAAGAAGAAGAAGACATTTGAAAGTGAAATGGTAAGAGAGAGATGATAAAAGAGAAATAGTTTGAGAGAATATGAAACGAGAGAAAACGTTTGGCACAATTTGAATCTTACAATGCAGCAAAAAAAGAGAGAAAGAAACCGTTAGGCACAATTTGGAGAATACAATTTTCTAAACATGCTACTACATTATAAAGGAAGAATATGAAACGTATGGAACTTTAGGATTCACATGCTACGACTTTTGAAAGTTGTTTGTTTGTGTCACATGCTTCCCTGCTGTTTCTTTTCCTTTTCTTGTTTGCTTGTGTCACATGCATCTCTCTCAACCATCAACCTGCAAAATTCATATGTATAGATCACTTACACAACAAACGTCACATGCCACTCACTTTATTTCTTTTGTTGTTTGTGTCACGAGAACTGAAACTCAATATTATACATTGAAATTCAATATCATAAAATAGAAACCAATATTATACATTGAAACCCAATATTATACAGACTCGAGAACTCAAACTCAGACATAATATGAGACACAATATCATACAGACTCGACATGCATATCACAGACTCGACAATATCAGAAACAATATCATACAAACTTAGAGACAACATCATAGAAACTCAGACACAACTCAATACAAACTCAGACACAATACCGTACAAGATCGA
Organism: Brassica napus; assembly: GCF_020379485.1. Classification (NCBI taxonomy): domain Eukaryota; kingdom Viridiplantae; phylum Streptophyta; class Magnoliopsida; order Brassicales; family Brassicaceae; genus Brassica; species Brassica napus. The sequence goes on from NC_063449.1 coordinate 27,975,666, forward strand.
TCAGAAACAACATCATACACGCCCTCAAACCAACAGATCATTGATCAGCTTGTTTTTCAAAGCTTGCTCTGGTTCAGTTAATGGCTCAGTCTTGCCAAGTAGCATCTGAAGCAATTTTTGATTGTTAACCTTCTCTCTCAATGCAAAGTCCTTTTGCCTCATGTCCCACATGTTCTCAAGGTCCATACACACCTTCCCTTCTGCTTCTTCAGTGTTAGCCTTCCTCACAGCCGCTTTACTTAGTCTCTTTGCAGCTTTGACACCCGCAGGCCGGACCTCCACACCATTTACGTCCTCTTCTCTAAGGCTACATGGAACTGACGTTGATGACTGTCCTGTTTGGTTATCAACCTTTCTTCTCTTAGATGACACACCATTTTTACTCGCCAGACCTCCACACCATTTTTGATCATGCCTCAGCTCCAACCAAGCATGCTCAAGTGTGAACTTGCTCTTGTAATCATTGAAGAATATCTGATGAGCCAGCTTTAAAACATCATCCTCACTTTGCCCACTAGATTTTTGTTTAGTTGCTGCATCATAGCACCCTACAAACTTGCACACGCCCTCATTAAGCTTCCCCCGCCTCGATTTACAGCCAGTTGAGTCTCTCTTCTGCAAACCAGCAACCTGTGAACTTGCCTCAAAATATGTAGCAATTCTTTTCCAAAAAGCCATTGCTTACGATAGGGTCTTTAGATGTATTCAACCAAGCACTGATGAGCACCTTGTCCTCAGTTGGTGACCATTTCCGCCTTTCTTTACGGTCACTCACGATGTCTGCTTCTTCATTTTCCTCTTCAGGCCATACAGTACCATAGGCAGACGCATCAGAGACAGAGGGGTATGGTTGTTGACTGTTTAAAAGGTTTTGAAAGCTACAAGGAGCCGTAAATGGATCCATAGCGAAGGGGAATGAATTAAAAATGGGGAATTAGAGCTTGTTCTGTTTTATGAAATGCAATTTGAAAGGAGAAGAGATATGAAATGAGAAAGGGATACTTGGTCGTTTTTAAAGCAAACTTAATGAGAGTTTAGTAGGTGTTAAGTGTAAATGGTCATCAATGCACTTAAAACTAAAAAATCAAGAAAGTCAATGTATCTACCTAAACAATTGCCATCAACTACATGATCCTAAAGTCCATTTAATTCTAACCTAAACCATGTCTAACACGCATTAAAGGATGGACAGCTTACCTCTGAACCTGAAGAGATGGTTTGACATCTTTGATGAAGAGAGTCTTCAATGTGAGATGTCTTCTCCTTTCCTGTATCTTGCTGCTCTTTGGAGGATCTTTGTCTTCAATGTTATCTGTCTTCTCCTTTACTGTCTCCCACGCGGCTAAACCATCCAAAGCTGCTACGAACTGTCCTGTTATCAAAACCGAAGACACTTGGTTAATTACAACACCAAAATCATCGGATTCGACAACCATAAACCTCAAAGTTGTCAGAGGAGTTGTCGAGTTGAATCAATCGGTTCCGAGAGTCACTACCTCTAAGTTGGAAGAGACAGACGAGATATCGAAGGCACCGGTGGAAGATCAGCGACTCGGTGCCGATAAAATCGATGGAGGAGATGGTGAGGAGTCACAGCGAGTTGGCTAAGGACTTGCAGAGCTTGGAGTCGCTGATCGAGAGGAACTTGAGGATGGACGAGAGGAGGAGCCACGACGTCGTCGGTATCGGATTTCCGGGGCTGGGACATCGTTGGTATCGGATTCGGCGCATTACTCCACTGCTGTCTCCTCTTTGTCGTCGTCGGCGTTAAATCACGAAGAGGAGAGACGGAGAGACCGAGCCATCATCAAGCTTTGGAGATTTCATCAGAAAAGCATCTCTGATTCTTCGATGACATCGAAGAGAGCACCGCCGAGACAACAATAGAGAGAAAAGACCACGCATTTTTTCCTTTCGTAGAAAAAGAATCAACCAATATGAATATGCCACGTAGGAGTTCTTTACCACTCCTATAATCACTCAATTAAGGAGCGGTTCAGCTTAATAAATTCATTTTTCATTTAATTTTTTCTCTTTAATATATCAGAACCTCCTCTAGATGCTACCGATGGAGGTGCTCTAAGAGCACTTCCAATGGAGGTTCTACCCATAATTTTTAGAACCTTTGCATGAGGTTCTTCCCAAAAAAATGATCCCCACACTTACATACACTTATATAATGTATAAATATACACGTATAAATGTTTAGAACTCCAATGGATAGAACCTCCATTGGAGGTGCTCTAAGGGCATCTCCATCCCTACTCTATTTTTTTTTTCTAAAATATAGTTAAAATGATTATGGAGTAAAGAATGCTCCAACCTAACCCCATATCTCACTCCATAATGAATAATGAAGTTTACTCCATAAATGGAGTAATCTATTTTTTTTTTTGTTCATCACTCCATTATAGAGTGGGAAATGGAGTAGGATTGGAACAATTTTACTCCATTTTCACTTTTACTCTATTTTGAAGGAAAAAATGGTGTTTTACGTTGGAGATGCTCTAATAACGCCATATATAGAGTAACATGGAGCAGTTGAGACAGTAGCCCCACTCCGTCGATTCCTCTGCTGGCTGTGTATTGGGTAAGTACGATGCAGTGTGATATCTAACACCATTCTTTAGTGGACAAGTTTGTGACTGATAGGGATCTCTTGCTGATGAGTACAATATTCAGCACATGGACATAAACCCAGATCTTGTTTAACAGATTCATTGCTGGTTGCATTCTGGTTAAGATAAATATGTACAATATAAAACAAGTTCTTAGATTAGTTCCCACTCGAGTCCGAAATAGAATTTATTGGTAAAAATGTAGGATATGTATGCGTAACAGCACTTCTAATGGGGTTCTACCCATTAAAATTCTAAACATTTATATGTATATATGTATATATTATATAATTGTATGTTTGTGTGGAGACCATTTTTTTGGGAAAAACATACATTTATACTATAAATTATTAAAAATGGTAAAAGTCCCACATTGAAAATTTTGTCATCAATGGTTTAACTTTTTTTGTTCAAGCAAGATACAAATGATGATCATATATCGTAGGGGTGAGCATTCGGATACACGTTCGGGTTCGTATCAGGTATTTCAATATAGAAGCATAAAACCCGTTCGGATATTTCTACACTTCGAGTCTGGTTCGGGTATTTTATGTTCGGTTTTGGATATTTTGGGCCGGGTTTGAATATTTAAATTTTGAAGAAAAAATCAATAAATAATTCATTGTTCAAGTTTTTTTGTATTTAAAATATATTTTAACTGGTTTTCTAATTTTTTAAAAAATTAAACTATTAATAGATTTGGAGATAAAACTTTAAAAATAAAGAGACACCAATTTTGTTGTTGTTTTAAAATTTTAGATGCAACTTTTGTTAATGCAAGAACCAAGAGCTTGATATATATTTTAAGTGAGTAGCAAATAATTTTGTCCATAATTATATGTATATTATCTAATTTTTACCAACAAGCATCATTAATATAAATATTTTGAATAAAATGAGAAGTAAACTAGAAATATAGGGTTAAGTATACTTAGGTTTGGTTATCTTCAGATATCCATTCGGGTTCGAATATTACCCGTTTGGATTCAAAATTACCCGAACTGGTGAAATAAGTAATTTGTTTTGTTGTTCTAGGATTAGATGATATTTAGACCGAACTGGTGAATATATACTAGACATACATTTATATTTCAAGTCTGCAGTTATATATTTTATAAGAGCTTGATATATTAGATTTGAACAATGATCTGTTAATATAGTTTACCAGTGATTTTTTTCAAAATTTTGGTTCTTAGATATGTATCTGGAGTGAAACTAATTTTTACAGATGTCCATTTTTTTAATTTGACACTAATTTAATTCATCGAATTCATAAAAGAAGTTAAAAAAGAAACTTAACTCATATCAATAAAACAAAAACGAGAATGAAAGCATAATTTTATAGAGGTAGAAAATGAACTCACTTATAGAGAGTCAATAGTAAACAAATCGAGAGAAGAAAACCTAATCCCGTTTCGTCATGTTGCCTATTTGGTTTTGGTGATTTGTGTCAGCCGCAAAACTTAATTTTCTTTTGTGCATATGAAGTCTTAAAAATAATTAAAATGAAATGTAATATGTTAACTCTTCAACAACGATGATATATTTAAGATACCAACATGTATATTCATCATTTTATAATAGATAAATATTATAGTGTTATAAAATGTTAAAACTATTTAATAAACAAACATTATTATAAAAACGCGCATGCGCGCGGCTAATCTTCCGGTTCTTATTATATTTTAAAAAATATTTAATTTATAACACGGAAAAGACAACCGAACAGGTACACATATATTTGTTTGTGTGACACAGTGTTGAATCTCAGGTTCATAATGTTTAATATCAGTCTATATATTTTAAATGGAGCTAATTGTTTACATCCTTTTGGTCTCACCACTCACCAGGAAAGATTGGAAAAGAGAAGACAAATGCCATAGCATATGCATATAGACCTTGAGTTTCTTGAAGTTTTCATCTCATTTGCGCCATGTTACTAGAGGTCCCTAAGGTCAGGGAGAAGAGCAAGCATTCACTGCTCCTACTGAGAACGTCTGTGATCATGTCATGGTAGCAACCAGAGCTCTCACCAAAGATGACTTCGAAAAGACTATTTGAGATTTTGAACTCTCTTGATGTATGGAAACTGCTTAAGAATTGCGAAACCATCGTTTGATATGGTGAAGGCTAGGATCAAAGAGGAGGCTTGAAGACTTATCTCTTCACAGACTCGACCTCTTACGAGTCTACATCATCTTGCCATAATGTTTGATCTCTCTAAGAACCGAGTCCACATCATCATGACCAATATGATGATCGCTGAAAAACTCCATGAAAATTGGGACCAACCTACACGTTGCATTGTCTTCTACGATTTCCAGCACAACAGGTTTCAAACCTTTGCTTCCAATTAACAGAGAAACTTGATGTTCTTGCAGAGAGCAATGGAGGCTAGGACCGGTTGTGGCGGGCCTGGATCTAAGCTCAAGAAGAGGAGACAGTATGCAGGAAGAGCATGCGGTGGAAAGTAGCAAGACAAAATGTCGTATACCCAAGGAAGACAAGGTTACAATGGAGATGCAAGATCTGGTTACGGTGGAAACAAAAACAGATGATCATCTGGGCTTGGTGGTCAGACAAGAGAGTGGTCTGGTCAGAACCTAGTGACTGGTGGGCATGGAGGAAGGGAGGTAACATGAAACAGAGGAATGCAGATATATGGCACGAGCCGTATGTTAAGTCGTAACCGAGGTATTTGTGCGTAAGCTTACTTTGATCGCATTCAGTTGCTTATAAGCCAAAGGAGGAGAGAAAGCATAAGTTTTTGTTGTACATCTGCTTCTTTTTAAGACCAAGAAACAGTGCGGTCATACTTCTAAGTTCTGCTTTATTTCTATCGTTTGGTGGTTGAACCAATAGATGCTGTCCCTTTTCTTCTACGTAAAAATGGATTATATTTTTTGATCTTTTTGCTTATGCTAAGAGTTGCTCTTTTATGTAAGAACTTGTTGACCAATGATGAGAATATAAAACTCTGCAGGGCCTCTGAAAAGGGGTTCATAAGCCCAGGATAAAAATGTCTTCTATAGGAACCCCATGAACAAAATCAGGACTAATTGACAAAATCACATGGGGAGCAGAAGATGATGAGGTTATGAAACATGTTGGTGACAAACACATGCCTTTTTTTTGTCACGAAAACTCTTATATTAAACTTAAATATTCAAAAGGGTTAAACAACTACAACCGGAAGTAAACTCGACGGTCAAACGATAAACGAAAACTATTACAACAATACGAGTGATAGAGGTGTTAAAGGGGTGAAGATACGCATAAAGATGCTTCACTTGAGACCCTGAAACTGATGTTCCGAAGAACATACTAAAGTCGGGATATGAACCGACGAAGAGGGGCCCTATTGAGAGGGTTTTGAAATGGTTGGCAAACACAAACACTGGTGATGACACACTCTCCTTTGCTTCAACTAAAAAATAATTGTCTAGGAACAGTGGAGACTAAGCTCGTCCCGAGTTCTCAATGGAACTTTGTCAAAGATAAGGACTGATAGGCGGCAAGAACAGGTGAGTGACTCCAGAAACATAGCTAAAAACCATAGAGAAAGGCCTCTTTTGCCTAGATTTGAATCTACTACTCATGAACTTGGGGCTAGGTTAACCCTGTACAACATCACAACTTGGGGCTAGGTGAACCATGTACGAGACGAGACGACAAACCGTGGACCGGCATGATGCTTCGGATGAGGAGCGATGTCTCAATTTTATAACATCCGACAAAGGGAAGCACTTAGTGGGCCATGAATGAGTGGACTTTCGTAAAAGCCCTTCACAAACCCATAAATAGGATAGGCCCGGCCAAAAACATATGTCGGGGAGTCCATAAGCTGTATCGGCGGTGAGATGTGACGAACGAGTGAAGCTAGCGGTGGAGTAGCAGCAGATCTCTGAAGGGAATGGAGTGACGAGGCGAGGCGGCAGAGGTGGGGAGATGCTCTTGACGATAATCCATGAGAGGACGCGAACTGAGAACAAACTGAGAAAGTGAACTCCAATATTACCGTATGGGAATCCATAGCTCTCATCGAGACCTGAACTAAACCGCAAGCCCATTACAAAACTTTGAAAGCTCACGTCAAGAGATCTGTTGGGATGAAGCTGTCTGAGGGAATATATGACCAGCGGTTCAAAAGGTTGAGATGGTGAAGAGACGTGATGGAGGAGAGGAGGCTCTGGCTGTACACCAAGCGGAGACTTCACGGTTCTGAGAAAATGAGCAGATCTGGTGGTTCTAGATCCGGTGCTCCTGTTCGCCTTGAGAGGATGAGAGGTGACAAGAGAATGAGCGGTGACGAGCGGAGGATGAGAGACAGCGACGGTGAAGCGATTCGTGGAAACCATTGCGTAAGAGACGACGAAGACACAAGAATTGAAGTTGGAGATGACGATGGAAAGAGCAGGGAGCGGTGAAGAGCAGCAGGCTGAGCAGAGGACCCGACGCCGGCATCCAGGGGCACGACCGGCGTCGAGGAGGAACGGTTGCGGCGCGGCCTCGAAAATCGGGACAGAGAGCTTCCCTAGGGGGAACTCAGAAATTTTCCAACTGTTCTCAGTTAAAATGTGATTTGATGATATACTACTCTAACAAATAGAGAATTCAATAAGGTACTTCGCCAAAACCTCAGTAATAGTTCATGCATTTATGACGACAAACACATGCCATAGCTTAAAAAAAAAGTGAGATGCAGTGTCGGGTCATGAGGTCGAATTAGGGGTGTAAGGGATGATTTCGCTTCGGGTCGTGGAGCGTTATCTATCCCGGTGGTTGTAACAATACAGTGATGTCTCAGTCAGCTAGTGTTGGGTCCATCTAAGTGATTCAAGGTGATAGTAGACTTCATCATTGTATTTGGTCTAAGACTGTAGAGGTCAAAAACCTTTGTACTATGATTTGGATTAATGAATGATATGTTGAGCAAAAAAAAAAGTGAGATGCAATGCTCAATGACGACCTTTATGAGATAATTTCTTTTCTTTTTTTGAACATTGAGAAAATTTATGACACAAGTTCCCAAATATTAGTTCTGACTATTATTAAAAATGGAGGATATGTATGTGTAAGAGGATTCGACAGAAAGACAAAGAAACTGAAGTGTTTGATTGTAAAGACAAAGAAACTGAAGTGTTTGATTGTGTGATGATCATAAAGTCTAATATAACTATGAAACGGGATATTTTCTTACAACGTAGAAGCATACACACAAGTCTACCATGTATTATTTGATATTATGGGATCTTAATCAAATATTATATCTGTTGTTCGAATTTACGAAGAAAATGTATATTCCCATAAGTAAATTGTAGATTTTTTCAAAGTGACTTTATTATTTGTTGCCAAATAAAGTGTTTTATTTTCTCCCTTTTCATTTTCTAAAAATATTTATTTCTCCACTCGATATTTTATATTAAATAAAAGTTTGCAAAGACTTAATAAAAATCTCAAAAATGGCAGTCACCAATAGAAAGTAAAATAATATTTAAGGAATTTGACTAAATTTTTTGTTGACTAAATATATGCGTTGACTCAAGTCACGCAACCCACACGTAGACCAAACGTGCGTACTAGCTCAAAGCTGGTGGCTATGAAAGTTTCCTATCTCTATTTTAATATTTTCTCTCTCTGCCAGCCAACATCCATTGGAGCTCCTCACAGGACGCCGCGAGAGAGAGACATCCCACCACGACCATTAGAGCGAGCTACTCTCAAAAATTTCAAATCTTTCGACTCCATTTTTCTGAATTCTCTCTCCTCTTTCTTGAAACAGGGAAAGAGAGAGAGAGAGAGAGAGAGGAAGAAGGAAGCAGAAGATTGTAGAAAAAAGATCAATGGAAGGTTCAGGGACATGGCAAGGATTGACCCTCGTGAGTATTGTGACATGGATCTGTCTATCTTCCTATCTGAGATTGACCCAGAAGGTTAGATCTCTTGTTCAACCATGGGTCGCTCGTCAAGTCGTCGGTGGCGTTCCCCTCATCCTCGAAATTCAGGTGCTTTATTGACTTTTCATTTGGATCCAAACTTCATTGACTTTTTCATCTGGGAGATTGATAAAGTTTCTTTCTTTTTGCAGAAACATCAGAGTGGAGTGCTGGATGCTCTCTTCTCAGGGCTTTCGTGTGTTGTCTCTGTGCCCTTTTACACTGCTTTCTTGCCTCTGCTCTTCTGGGTAACATCAAAGTTGGAAACTTTAGTCATAGAGATGGCTTGCTATTGTGGATAGGATCATAATTTTGATATTATCTTTACAGAGTGGACATGGTAGATTGGCGAGGCAGATGACTCTATTGATAGCATTCTGTGATTACTTGGGAAACTGCATAAAGGTATTAACTTTCTGTAACACATTCTCTTAGTTTAGAAGTTTCAAAGAAGGAACTTTCCCTTTATATAGTCTTCTGTATTTGTAGGATGTTGTATCAGCTCCTCGCCCTAGCTGCCCACCAGTCAGAAGGATTACTGCCACAAAAGATGAGGAAGACAATGCAATGGAGTATGGCTTGCCTTCTTCGCATACTTTAAACACTGTTTGCTTATCCGGGTATGTTATCCACAAACTCTTTACCCCGCTTCTTGTAGTTATTTCCTAGCTAGTGATTAATGTCTGCTCTCAACAGATAGATCCCACGGTTGACAATGGCATCATTTTGTGCTATCTGTTTGCCTTGTCGTGAACAAGACACGGATCTTTCCTAAAGCAAATAGTTGATGTGGTATATAGGTTTTTAATACTTTGTCTCCTTATTGGTTTTGTGTTTCAGATATCTGTTGCACTATGTGTTGTCCTCTTTTGAACATGAAGAATCGTCCATCCAATACTATGGATTTGCCTTTGCTTGTCTGTTGGTAGCCCTAATTGCATTTGGTAAGATCAATCATACTCATACCAGAGAAATGCACATACACATACCTTACAAGTATTTGATTCCTCAGCTGACATCATTTCTTTTCTTCCTAGGAAGGATTTACTTGGGTATGCACAGTGTGGTCGATATCATCGCTGGTCTTGCCATAGGAGTCCTTACTCTCGGTCTTTGGCTTACCGTCAATGAAAACATTGACGACTTCATTACCTCGAAACAGAATGGTAAGCATCATTGCTCGTAGTTTCACTAACACTCCTACTTGCAAACACCAAATAACAGAGAAGCCATTTGATTGTGCAGTTAGCTCCTTCTGGACTGCTCTAAGTTTCTTGTTGCTCTTTGCTTATCCCACCCCCGAGAACCCAACTCCAAGCTACGAGTATCACACCGCCTTCACTGGGGTTGCACTAGGAATTGTGAGCATTCAAGAGATGCTATATAGTGCAGTTTTGTAAATGGTTTATTCAGAGAGTAGCCTTAATCAATGGTTTTGAATGTCTTAGGTGACTGGCGTTCAGCAAACATACAGCCAGTTCCACCACGAAGGGGCTCCACGAATCTTCTCACCAGAGCTTCCTGTTACAGCCTACATTGGGAGAGTCATGGTGGGGATACCAACGATACTCTTAGTGAAATTCTGCAGTAAATCCCTTGCTAAATGGATCTTGCCAACAGTATCCAACACACTTGGGATTCCTATAAGATCCACCACGTACATTCCCAAGCTCAAGCTAGACAAGGGATATGCAAATGGGAAGAATACGGACGAAACTAAGAACTCGGTTGGGTATTCACAGAAAATGTGCGAGTTCTTGAATCAGGACTCGTTTGATATTGACACGGGTATAAGGTTCTTGCAGTACGCAGGGCTTGCCTGGTCTGTTGTTGATCTTGTTCCTTCCATGTTCTCTTACTTAAACTTGTAGTAACAGTTTCATTCTCTTGTGTTATATAATATTAGTGTTGCCACTTGTATATCACTTGACCATATAACAAAGTCTCCACTGCTGTGGCTTTAAAGAACTTCATATTAGTCATGTCTATATCAAAAGGGTGCAAAAGCAGTAATTAAACGGAATGATTACAAGAAAATATGTTAAAAATAATCTCTCACATGAAACAGATTTTGATGCAGAAGGGAGCTGAACAATTTAAGCCAAACACAAACATTCATGGGGGGTTTTAAGTTCATTGACCTCGTCGCCTATATTACACTATTCCAAGGCTAAATCGATTTTAAAGAGAAGCAAGCTGGAACACAAATGCGTTGTACCAACTAGAATAAGCAGAGATCTTCAAAAACCAACAACCGGGCTATGCAGCTGAGAGGAGGTGACTTCTTGTTTATAGGAAGTAGTCGGGTGTCCTTCGGGTCACATCTGGTTCTCCTCTCCTTGGGGCTGGTTCAAACTGTTTCACAATTTAGACTCTCTTAATTAGTCCTTTGAATCCACAGAAGTCAAAATGAAGATTTCTAGACATACCTGAATGAAGTTGTGGTTCCTGCAGTCATCAACCTCGAGGATGGAGGCCATGTTTCCGCAGCGATAGCAATAGTTTGGTGCACTGAAGATAGTAACCACCTTTTGCTCCTGTCAATGGGAATAGATTTTTAACATAGTTAGCAAAGAATCTCAGGTTTGGCTAGTCTATGCAGGGAAGAGGAGTTTGATTGAATTACGTGTGCCCAGTTGAACCCATCCATAACCAGCTGATGCGCTCGAGCAATCAGTTTTAAGCTGTTAGAGTGGTTGAATTGTTCGGAAATGTCCTATGGAAACAGGAAGGAAAAAAGAAAGTCAGTTACACACTTATCTGGAACAAACAAAGAAAAAGGAGATTCAGGACATTTTCTGAAACTGCGGCTACGTAATTCAATACCTGACCAAATGTATATCCGGCACCACGAGGAGAGATTCCCCACCCACATCTGTCATCAGGATCAGACCATAATAAGTCGCACATCGGCCCTTCATGTGGAACTTCTTGAACTCGATCGAAGTTCCTAATGTTGTCAAGGGTCTCGATAGACGGCGACAATCCACCGTGAAGGCAGAATATTTCCGACTCCACCTGCAAACAGGAGATATGATATGAGATGGATACCCTCCTTATATGTTGGAACTAAAACTCTTAGAAACACCACACTTGCTAACCAAATATGCTAACACACGCACAAGCATGTGCCAAAAAAGCCATTCTCTTATATCGAATACTGAGAGCGCCAAAACGTCAGCAATGGGTCATCTATCGAAATATGAGAGCATGAAACAGATAATGTGTCATCTACACTATATGAGTATATAAATGTGCAGCGTTATGTCTTAAGCACTAACCAAGGCTGTCAGTGGGAAATAGTCAAAGAGGTCTGTGAATATCTTCCAAACATTTGCATTTCCATACCTGCAAGTACAAGGTCGCAATTTAAACAAACAGAAATGACCCAAAAGATTTTCCTACATGCGTATAAGGAGAATTACACGTCTTTGATTACCACTAATTACTAAGGTATGACAAAAATAAAAAATTACTACTGTGAACAGTCAAATGAGAATATCAGAGACAAATAGGACGTGCGGAGCATTAGTGAAAAAAGAATCATGGCATGAACAGAATGAGTAAGCATTTTATACAGCATAAAGATGTTGGAGACTCACTTTCGCAGGCATTCATCATAAAATCCATAAACTTGAGTAATCTGTCAGAGCGAAAAAAAGTATTAAACCATGAGTCAGATATAAAGTTTAAGAGAAAAGTACAGCAAACAAAATGTAGGAAAACCTTAACTGGTCCGTAAATCTATATAGCATAGTGCATACACATGAGAAAATTAATTGCAAGTATGATAGGGTCTCGTCTAAGATTTCAATGCCAGAAACCAGAAAAAAAATTATCCGAACACTTTATACCTCAGAAAGTAAACGTACAAGTAGAGACAAAAGTTAGTTTACCTGACGACTTTCATGATTTCCTCTAAGTATAGTGATTCGCTGGGGATACCGTACTTTCAAGCCAACTAGCAGCTAGATATGGAATTAAAAATATAGAAAGAGTATCAGCATCGTAATCTAACGGACATACATAAACGTTAGGAACAGAAACCACCAGTATAGACACATGATATTTGATTAAACAATATAACAAGACAAAGATGTCTTTATACTTCGAAAACAGATAATTATTGTTGAACAAAAAAAAAAGTCTGGAGATGGTATAAACTTGGTACCGTAACAGTTTCGACAGAATAATATCCACGGTCGACATAGTCTCCCATAAATAGATAATTGGTATCAGGGCACTGCAAAAGAGCGTATGATGGACATTCATTAGACAACCAATTGGAACCAGAAACGATATATAAGCACTACTTTCAAATACATACAATGAGCATGCACTCAGACTTTGTATTACCCACCCAGAATTAATAATTGCTAGAAAAGACGGGGATACTGAGTAAAATAAATTGCTTCTTTACAGCCATTATGCATCTCAGGAAGTGTTACAGATCTTACCATTCCTCCAATACGGAAAAGCTCTGCAAGATCATGGAATTGTCCGTGAATATCACCACAGATTGTTACTGGACTTTTGACAGGCTGCGTGCAGGGAAATGTATAATATATTAAATTAACTCTAGTTAAACCAAACGAATTGAGCGTGTACTTAAAATAAATTCAAGCTAATTACACAATATATACCACATGAGAATTATTACGATCATGAAGAGATGTATGATAAAGAACCAACCTGGACGTTGCTTTCATCCATCAAGATCTCCTTAGCTTTCTCGCATAATGCTCTGACCTATTGAAAACAAAACAACACTGCACATGGTAAGATCATCTTTCAACCACCTTAAAATTCCTATCTTGACATAAGCAGCACACAGAAAGATCATCTACAGCAACAGAGAAAAGACCTTTCTTTAACCCACAAAAGAACATACCATTTCGACATAATCAGATACTCAGAAAAAAAATATCTGAGTCAAAAGTTCACCCGAGAAAACTACAAAACGAATCCAATTTAACCGGAAAAAGGGGAACCTGTTGCTCGGAGAGAGGCTTGCACTGCATGAGCTGGGAGATCTGCTCATCTAGATCGAGTGTTGCGTCCGCCGGAACCGAATTCGCGCCCATGTTTTTGATACTGCGTCTTCTTCCGTCTAGTCAGATCGAGAAGAGAGATCAGGAGCCAGGAGATGATGATTAGGAGCCGCCCTAACCCTAAATTGGATGGGTGTACTCTCTCTCTCTCTCTCTCTCTCTCTCTCTCTCTTTCTCTCTCGCTTCTTGTGCAGAGTGAGGGGAAATCGAAATGGAGAGGGGCGCGTGAGAAAAGTGGCGAGTGGGGGGGTTTGTAGTCTTCAGGACGTAGCTTTAGTTTACCTTAATGCCCTCACTCTTTTGGAGGAAGACGTTGATGTTTACAAATCTGTTAATTTCTTTTTCTTTATTTTGAACTGTGAAACGATATATATATATATATATATATATTTTTTTTTTTTTTTTTTGACGGATACCCATAATAATTTAGGATTATGAATTTATGATGAATTATTCACAATATAAACTTTATAAATTAATATATATAATTAATGATTTTTTCTAATTATAAACTAGGTTTATGTAAACTATAAATAATTTGATAAAATATTTTTTAGGAAAATTTAGATTAATATATAATCTAACTAAAATCGTAAATTAATAATTATTATACACAATTTATGGCCGAATCGGGATCCGTCAGATTTGTAGTTTTACTATCCGGATCCAGCTCCATAAAAATAATTTAAAAGAAAATATATATTTTTAAAATTAAAATATTAAAAATAATTCATAAATTGAATATTTATACAACATTTATCAATATAAATATAAATGTATATCATATTACAATATTATAAAAGCTAAATCATAACATTATAAGACTATAAAAATATTAATATATCATATGTAAAAATTAATATGTTTTAAAAATACAAATTCGGATTCGAATACCCGAACTTAAAAATCAAAATATCCAGATCGGGATCCAAGATCCCGGATAATAAGTTCCAATCCTATACAAAGCGATGAAATTCGGTCAATTGTCCTGGGATGATTTTATTGTTAATTTTTTTTAAATGTATCTTGAATAATATTTTTATTATCGAGCTATATATTAAATGAATCTATTTGTAGGTATTAAATATATAAAAATATATAAATTAAGCTAATAATATAAAATAAATTAAAATCTATTAAATTTAAACTAATATATAATATTTTGCTTATTTTTTCAAATAAAATACTTAAAAAATAAATTTAAACAAAAACTCTTAAAATTAATAACTGTATAAATTGATAAATTATCTTAATTCTATTATTATTAATTTATAGAATTTTTACTTTAGATTTTCAGTTTTGTTAACACTTACATTACTTATAGAGGTCCCTTACTTATATTTAAAAATATAAGTATAAAATCTCATATAATCGCAGGTCAACAATATCAAACAAAAAGGTAATAAATCTTTCTTTTTTTTTTGGTAAAAAAGGTAATAAAACTATTTTCTCGCGTTGTGTTGTGTCCGATCCAAAAATAAGCAAAACAAGTAAATTTAGGGTTTTTCTCTCTTCTCCGAGCTTCTCCGTTGGGTGAACGACTACCGTTGAATTGATTTCCTCGTTTCGATTCGATTCTCTCTGCCGATTATTAAGGTTCTCTCTCTCTCTCTCCATAGATCCTCTCTCCTTGTTTATCCGCGAACGTATCTCTCTATTTTGAGCTTTTCGAAAGCCACCTTTTTCTGACTTGGTCGTTTGATAGATCTGATTGAGATTTTTTGAGGGTTTCATCTTTCCAGCTTATGGGTTTCGATAAAGCATCTTCCTTTATTCACAATCACCCATCTGCTATTGGATTACACTTCTCTGCTAACTAGACATTTGTGGAATTTGCCAGGTTCATTATTGTCAAGGATAACAAGTAACAGGAGCACCTGCAACCGTTTTGATTATTTAAAGTTGCAAGCTTTTTTTCTAGATTTAGGACAAACTTTCAGTTATGAGTGCATCATGGGCAGATGTGGCTGACTCTGAGAAGGCTGCTTCCAGGGCAAAGCCTGCTTATGTTCCCCCACATCTAAGGAACAGGCAGTCAGAGCCTGTTGCTCATTTGCCACAAAATGATCGTGGAGGGTATGGTGGTCAACCTTCTCGATGGGCTCCTGGAGGTGGAGTTGGTGGAGGCGGTGGCTACAGGAATGATGTAGGTCGTCCCGGCCAAGGTTATGGTGGACGAGGAAGTGGTGGATGGAACAACAGAGGTGGAGGCTGGGACCGTGAAGTTAATCCGTTTGGAGATGATGCTGATTTAGAACCCGCCGTTCTGGAGAATACTGGCATTAATTTTGATGCCTATGAAGATATTCCCGTCGAGACCAGTGGAGGAGACGTCCCTCCTCCTGTTAACACATTTGCGGACATTGATCTTGGGGAGGCATTGAATCTCAACATCAGGAGGTGCAAGTACGTGAGGCCAACACCTGTACAGCGTAACGCCATTCCGATACTTCTTGCAGAGAGGGATTTGATGGCATGTGCTCAGACAGGGTCTGGGAAGACTGCTGCGTTTTGCTTTCCGATAATTAGTGGAATCATGAGAGATCAGCACCTTCAGAGACCTCGTGGTTCACGGACCGTTTACCCTCTTGCAGTTATCCTCTCACCAACAAGGGAGCTGGCATCTCAGGTAACATAGAGAATCTACTCATTCTCTCACAGCATAGAATTTATTCAGACAAGACATATGCGTATTGTTTTAATATACACACATTGTTGACGTTTTGCTCTTTTTTTTAGATTCATGACGAAGCAAAAAAATTCGCATACCAAACTGGTGTGAAGGTCGTTGTTGCTTATGGAGGAACACCTATTAACCAGCAGGTAATTATCATGCACATATAATTTTTCTTTCGTCGTTGTCTGCCTTTGTCTCTGGATATTGTTTCATTCTTATAGGGCTGTTGTCTGTTTTAAGTTAATAGCAACTCACGGTTTACTGGTTTGGGTTCTTCTAGCTCTGTTCTTCCTTGTATCTGTCTCATTTTTGAAATTATGTTTTGATTTTGAAGTCAGCAGTGCATAATTAATATTGTACCGTACAAACTTTTCTTGAATTCTAGTTGGCATTGCCATTTCGCTCGTATCATCATTGCGTAATATGCAGAAGCATTGGAATTAATCCTGGTTACAGGTGTTAGTCAATCAATTTTCAAGCATTGATTTGTTAATTTCATCTTTTATTGTTTGTGCAGCTAAGGGAACTTGAGAGAGGAGTTGATATCCTTGTGGCAACTCCTGGCCGGTTAAATGATTTGCTAGAGAGAGCTAGAGTCTCAATGCAGATGATTAAATTTTTAGCTCTGGATGAGGCGGACAGGATGCTGGACATGGGTTTTGAGCCACAAATTAGAAAGATCGTTGAACAGATGGACATGCCTCCACGTGGGATGAGACAGACAATGTTGTTTAGTGCTACGTTTCCAAGTGAGATCCAGGTTGGTTCTACTTGTCCACGTAACACCCTTTTCTTGCTCAATTATATTCTAGTAAAGTCAGAGCTTAATCTGTCAGAGGATAATAGTGTTCTTACCCAAACAATGATGGTGAACCTTTGATGGTTTAGTTTTAGACGGGCAAGGAAGTCAAAATGCCTTTTGCGTGATATATGAGAACAACAGCCTGCATAATATTCAGCATAAGAAGATTTGGTACTTTAGGTTTATATTAATTCTTCATTTTTTTGTTTCTTGTACAGAGACTGGCAGCTGATTTTCTGTCAAACTATATATTTTTGGCTGTGGGAAGAGTTGGTTCAAGCACTGACTTAATCGCCCAAAGGGTTGAGTATGTCCATGAGGCTGACAAGAAAAGTCATCTCATGGATCTGCTACACGCCCAGAGAGAGACCCAAGACAAGGTAATGCGGGAGTTCCCATCTGCTGTTTACTTAGCCAAGATCTATTATCATAATCTTGACGCCCTGACTGTTGCTGGCTTTACTTTTCTTTTCATACACAGCAATCATTGACGTTGGTTTTTGTGGAGACAAAGAGGTCAGCCGACGCTTTGGAAAATTGGCTGTGCATGAATGAGTTTCCAGCAACCTCCATCCACGGTGATAGAACACAACAGGTTCGTTGATTGATAATGTGAACATCAAACCTTACTATTCCGTTTTTATCGATATACTCTATTCCAGCAATAGCTAAAACCAAACTGTTCGTTGATTGATAATTTCTTTAATGTTAAATGTGAATCAAACCTTGCTATCGTGAAGTAAAATATACACTTCACTCCAACTAAAGCTAAAGCAACCTATGTTTTTAATGACAAGCTGGTTCATATTACTGAATGACATCTTTCAAGTTCATTATCAAGAAGTTTGTTCTCTGTTGACTAACTCTGACTACTACTTTGTGTTATTATGCATTAAAGGAAAGAGAAGTGGCACTGAGGTCCTTCAAGACTGGGAGGACGCCCATTTTGGTTGCAACAGACGTGGCAGCACGTGGTCTTGACATTCCACATGTGGCTCATGTAGTGAACTTTGATCTACCAAATGACATTGATGACTATGTTCACCGCATCGGGCGAACAGGACGTGCAGGCAAATCTGGCATAGCAACAGCCTTCTTCAATGAGAAAAATGCACAACTGGCTAGGCAGCTCGCTGAACTGATGCAAGAGGCCAATCAAGAGGTGCCTGAGTGGCTCACAAGATACGCTTCACGTGCTTCATTTGGCGGTGGCAAGAAACGGGGTGGTGGTCGGTTTGGTGGCCGTGACTTCAGAAGAGAAGGCTCTTTCGGTAGTGGTGGTGGCCGTGGCAATGACTACTATGGAGGAGGAGGCTATGGTGGTGGTGGATACAGTGGTGCTCCAAGTGGTGGTGGATACGGTGGTGCTCCAAGTGGTGGCTATGGTGGAGGAGTGACCAGTGCTTGGGATTAGCCAATTAAGACTTGTCAATTTTGCGTCCTTTAAACCTGACTCTATTTCTTCTTATGTTCCCAAGAGAGCACATGTATTTTGCCCCTCACCTTTGAGATCTCTCATTCAAGAGATAGATATATAAACTAATCTTGCTTGTAGCCTTGTAGGTGAGTCTGTTTTTGTTTTCAGGCTATTTTTAGGATTTGGCCTAAAAAATAGACTAGTTTCTTAAGATTTTGATCTTGTTGGTTTCTTCTAACAAATTCATTTGTTGGTTTGAAATCCAATTTGTTCTTCTTTCTTGTGTTGTTGACAATCTTTCTTGGTGAAATACAATTTCTAGTTTGATTCTGTGATAACTTTATCATGCTTACAAATTGTTGCTGTGTGTGAACCAACCGCATATGAGAATACATGTCTAGCAATCTAGCATTGGATTCAGCTGCTATTGCTATTCATCTTCTGGATCTCTGAACTTCAAGTTCATTGTCTGGCATGCTTCTAAGTACACAGCTAATTTGCTCTCAACTCCAGGACTCTCAACAACATCTAGCCCCGTACTAAAGGTAAGTAGCTCCATACGAGGATTCTTTTCAGTTATATAACATACCATCACATAATATCTTAATGAGATGCTAAGAGAACACAATATGTTTTATTAACAAGCCATGGTACATCCACAACTGATAGATACGACATGTATAGTGAGTTTGGTTGTATTTATTAACTTTCATAACAGAGGATTATACTAGGTACCATACTGAGAAAGCTCCAGCCATCACTAGACCAAATTGCTTCTTATCTCTTCCTTTGACGCTTGAACTTGTGGGGACTGCTGCAATATTTTTTGTTTCTTTGTTATTTTTTCTTCTTGTTCAAAGAAACGGGATGGAATCATGTGTGCGCCATTTATAGTCAAAAGAGTAGCATTAGTACCTCTAGGTTCAACATTTTGTAAGCCTTCAGTGAATTGCTTAAAAATCTTGGCGGCTACTGAATCTGGAGGCAAATGTAGAAGCTCTTCTTGCAGAAAAAATGAGATGATAAGAAATATATAATTTTGTGACTATGTAAATCATCATCTTCTATGTTTCCAGAAGATACTGTAGAGGAGATTATGGTACGGAGTTTCTGACCTGGGCATTGTGAGATATTTGCAGGGACATGACAAGTGGAAGGAAGGCTCATTGCACGGTTGGCATCAACTTTGAACCCTAAACCAGGATCATCCCTGTCTTTGACAAGAGTGCAGAGACATCTCTTGGTCTGCCCTTTATTTATTTTTTCCTTGAGTGTGGTGCAACATGTTGAGTCTGGAGCTTTAGCTTTGCTAGTTACAAAAGGAAGACATGAGTAGAGATCAGACATGGAGTCCTGACATCCCTTTATGTCTTGATTCAAGTCTGATCTCACACCAAGAAACATGATTGCTGCTGTTATGAATAGAGCCAGCATTTGTCGATTTTGATTGTAACCCATGACTCTAATCATCAGTATATGCAACAATGTACTCTATATGCCATTTTATAAACAGACTTGTTTCTTATTGTATACATATGTTTCACTATCAACTTGGGATAATCATAGTTCTAATTCTGCAAGAAACTTATTTAAAATGTTTAAATAATGGCTACTAGTTGACACGTCTCATGTCTCAGTTGAAATTTGAGTTCTGAATCTTTTGTATTTATTGGAGGGCTAAATAAATATGTATAAGTTGTTGAGAGTCCGTTTTCACAATCTCTACAAGATATACACAAAGAAAGAGTGTAAAACATTGATACTATAGGATTTGTGTGCAGGGAGACTTGGAGCCACAAACAGATATTTTATTCTCAAGAAAGTGACTATAAACTCAAGCCACTATTTTCTTCAAGAATCTAAAGTTTACACTGTTACAATGACAAGCCATGGAAGAAAACATCTACATGCAAATAGGTAACACTAAGAGAAGGAAAAAAAACAAGGAACCATAAAGTGATCATACTTCTTACAGTGAGGTGAAAGGAAATAAACCTACGATATATAGTACATGGACACACGATCTACCAGACTACCTCATGTAGCTTAATCATCTCCACTGGGTCCAGTCTTTAAGCACCGGTTACAGCTTATGGTATCTCCATAAAATATTTGCTTCATCTGTGAGTTTGCAGCATCAGCGTCTGGTCTTAGGCATGCAGCGGAACTCAGCCAAAAGTGCAATGTGATCAGAAGACCATTCTGGAGATGGAAGAGCCGTGTCCTTCCTTAAGCTCTCTTCATCCAGCAGTTCCAATAACGATTCCACTGTTAATGTATCCGCTGAAACCATAAAAACGCAAAATGTTTATTGAATGAAAAGAAAAACTGAGTTGCAAATTGGCAGGCATTGGTGAGGAACCTGTGTAAAATATGTAATCAAGTGTGCCTATGAAATCCCTGGTACAGTTGGTAAACAAGGGTTCATTTGACGCAGGATCCATTCTTCTCCTTTGCTGCTCAGCAGTAAGGCTGCCTCCCATTCTTGCAAAGGACGAGTAAGCACTAACCTGCATGGCTCGCAAGGTGAGATGATTATACATACGTTACAGTTCTTAAGACTTTAAGCATGACTTCATGATAATAGTACCAACGGCAGCTGATGAGTTAGTTTGGTGTGAGGACGCAAAATTCCAAGAGGGTCAACCATCAAATCTGGGTGCATTGGATCAACCTTCCCCAGAGCAAGAAGTGAATGAGGAGCACTGAAAATATTTGGAAGAAAATCTCAATATTAATACAGCTAGAGAGCAGAATCATAATCTGATCTAGATTTTGACATATTGGGTATAGCACCTTGCTGGTACTGTATTGAAATCACCACACACAAGCATTGGAATATCTGCACTGGCAGCTATTTTTTCCAGTCCCTTCAATAATGTGTGAACCTGTTTTGAGCAATAACCAAATGTGACTTAGTAGTGATGCTAAAATCCGAAATCCGCAAAGTTTTTATTTTTTTGCAATCAACATAACGAACCTGCCAGAGCTTTACATCCTTCAGTTCATGAGAAATGTTTACATGTGTGTTAGCCTGCACTCAACAAACCAATAACATAGAGAAAAAATGATCACCAAGAGACAAAGAAGATGCAAAGAGATGCAAAACTCACCACACAAAGAAGCTGGCGCTTCCCAGGAATATCAGCAGCCTGGTTACCGAACTTTGCTTCCAGAACAACTATTAATGCTACATTGTCCTTCAAAAAGAAAGAATCTACATAAGTTTTACATGAAAATCAAACATGGAGAATGTGTGGAAACAAGAATGGCCCAGTAGAGAGCATCTTTGAATACCTTAACCAATCGATTCAAAGCAATTTTCTTCTGGGGCACAGGAATAAGAGCCTCAGTCAAAGATTGAGCAGCCTTGTTGAACTCAACCTGGATCAGCAGCTTGATGATTTAAGTAAAAAAGGCCCCAATATATACATGTAATAAAGTAGAATACTAAGACATACCTCGTATTTTTTAACATGAGAAAACCTGTCTCTTCTGTAAAAAGTAGCACATCCATCAATTGTGCTTGTGTTACCAACGAAGACCTAATAAGTACCAAGTGAATCAATAAGTTCTGTTCAGCACATTCTGTGAACATAAGTGAGCATGAAAGGTTTATGGGAGATCATAGAGAGGAGTCAAAACAAACCTCATTTGTTTTCCTTTTAAAGATAGCTTGGTAACCATGCTTATCCAGCTCGGGAGCGAAAAACTCATCAAAATGATCATTCTGTACCTGCAAGATGAAAGGAGGAGATTTTTATTTCTCTATGAACTACTCACACGAGTGTACTTGTTCAGAACTAAACCAAAAGCAATACCTCCTGTAGACAAACTATATCCGCATGGTACTTAACAATCTCCCGTAACAAATTCTGTCTACGGTATGTCCACGAAAGAGCCCATGTGGGGCAGTAACTGTATATCTCGCTACTAGCATACGCATCAGCCAATATATTATAGGACAGCAGAGTGAATGATCCCATAGACATAGGTCGGCCATTAGAATCCACAGCTCCACTAACAGGGATCATCCTGCGCGGAGAAGGCGATGGAGCTGGAATAACACGAGAAGTCAATATAGTACAAGAATGCCCCACGTTCTGTTTTGTCTCTGCATTGACCACTACACACTCAAACTTCAAAACATGCCCCACATCGTCAGCCATCGGTGTGTATGTCTTGGAGCGTCCAACCTCAACAAGTGTTTCCCCTCCTGCGCCAGTCTTTTGGGATATGGATGAGGGATAAACTGATGATGATGATCCGTTTGTTAAACTACTAACGGTGCTGAGGATGCTAGAGACAGAGCCTGAACTGTTCAAACGGAGCAACTCTTCTTCTTCACCATTTCCTTCCGCAGCAGCACGCTCGTGCAACACACGGTGATGCTGCCACGCGTCTGTGAAGCACTTAGTTGAACAGTGGTAGCTTTTGGTGACAGGAACCTTTGTCTTTATGCATCCTAGACACTGTAATGTGGCCTCCTTGGATGGATGCACACTACAAATAGCAACTTTCTTATCGCTTTGTACACGATACCTGCAAATAGATATCCAGAGAATGCATCTTAAAAATACAGACTTTAAAGATAGAATGAAACTAAACATCTCTCACACTTTTATATTTGAAAAAAGAACAAAGATTTGAACTTTAACATGAGACATATACATAAGCACATCAAGCATAAGCTAGTTAAAGAGTGAGACAAAGCTATTGGCATAGCTTACCATCTGTACTTCAAGAAGTGACCATCAAGAGGGGATGACTCTGGCACATCATCGGTGGTGGCGGTGTTATCCGGCCGCCGGAGAAGCACGTAAGGTGTGAGTTCGCAGCCAACAATAGGTACCTCCGACGGTAGATGAACTCGTATAACGCTAAGCATTGCTTATAACTGTAATTCTCAAAGCAATTCAACAGTAACGAAGCTCAAAGGCTGAGACTTTCTGCTGTATGTTGACGTGGGAGTGTAGAAGAGACCGTTTACTTGACCCTAAAATTCAACAGGATTGATGAACCCTAGTTATCCCAGAACCCTAGTGAGATCGATTGTTTCGGACAAACCAATATACGGTGTATTTTTTTTTCAAAAAGCATACAGTTTTTATGACACATATACAACATTATTTAACATCTATTACAAAAATAGTAAAAATAAAAAAAACTTTCTTTTGATATTTGAAAATTGTTTTTTTCTATTCAGTGTTTGCAAGCCAACATAATAATAGTAAGAAAATTATTAAATCTTTGAGAGTGTACAAAATACTTTGAACATCTCCAAAAAAAAAACTCAAATTCTATATTCGCAGTTCAAAGATGTTATTCTCCAAAATCAAAACTTCAAACTCAACTTCAAAACTATTTATATTTTATAATATGGTCTTTATATTTGTCATAACTAATTTAAATTCATATAACTTTTGTAAATAACTAGCACATATATAAACATATTACAACAATATTAATTAATAAAATATTATATTAAAATATAAAAGTTTAAATAAAAATAACTTAATTAATATTGAACTTCAAACAAAATACCATATTATTCTATAAAATGATTTTTATAATGCATATATGATCTATTAGTGCATTTCGAAGTAAAAATGGCTCTCTTCATTTTTACTCTGTAGATTACGAGCTAAAAATTGTTGAAATCGGATGATATTGATACTTGTAAATATATTAGATCGGAACAAGAAAATAAAAGAGAAACATAAAATATTGCTAAATGACTAATTTGTTTTCGATGATATTAATACTCGTGAATATATTTGATATGAGCAAGAAAGAATTGAACGAAAAATACATCAAAAACAACAACAACAATCATCATAAGTTATACAAAAAAAGTGGACAATATTTGAAAATTTTGAAGGTTCCGGATCAAACTTACATTACTATTAGTGTTGTTGTAATATTTAAATTTGTGTAATAGTTATGTCTTCATGTAAATTTTTTTTTTAAAAAAACTGTTAAGTTTCTTTTGTATATTATTGTTGACTAAATCTAGTTTAAAATATTTTAAATCTTATTTTAATCTTTTATTTAATTTTATGTGTAAAATTTAAAATCTGTAAAAAATATATATATATATTTATGAGATATATTTTTTTAAAGATTAAAAAAATAAATGAAAAAATATTTATGAATCATAAAAGTGATGTGTGATTGTAGGGACCAAAATGGAAATAAAAATACGAAACTTCAAACTTGTTTAAGGGAGTATGGATGATATTGACATCATGTGTTCGGCGTTTCTCTAGAGTGGATCCCCAAATGATACGTCTAAGGCAAAAGTGGCTTAGAAGGAGGTATGCAGGCCGATGCAGTCCGATGCAGGAGGGAGGATTGGGGGTAAGAAGCATAGCAGAAGTAAGTTTGGTTTTCTCGCTCAAGCTGATATGGCGTCTGTTTAGTGAGTCACACTCCCATTGGGTAAGCTGGGTGAAACAATACATCCTCCGCAGAGAATCCTTTTGGGATGTTAGAGACACGGTTCTGGGTTCATGGGTTTGGCGGAAAGTTTTGAAGTTGCGTACATTAGTGAAACAGTTCGTGAGGATGGAGGTTCATAATGGACAAAAATGTCAGGTTCTGGACAGACATATGGTACCCTCTAGGCAGACTAATTGAGATCGTTGGTAAGGTTGGGACACTAAATCTTGGTGTGACTAGAACAGCTCTGATTTGTGATGTAAGGAATGAAACAGGTTGGGTCTTTCGTAGATGCGGCGACAGACAGATGCGTGAGCTCGTAAATTTGGTTGAAACTTATTGGATGGAAGAGAATACTCACTTACGGGATGTTGTTTATGGCGAAAGAATGAGACTGAATTTTGCAAGCATTTCTCTACTACTAACACATGGCAGAGGATCAGAACCCATGGACCTAGTAAAGAGTGGAGAAAAGTGATTTGGTTCATGTTTGGAGTGCCGCGGTTCGCCTTTATAACATGGCTGGCAATAAGAAATAGGTTGTCCACTGGAGAACGTATGCGATCATGGGGTCAGGTGCAAGGCTGTATCTTCTGTGGAGAGCCAAATGAGACGAGAGACCACTTGTTCTTTGCCTGTCCTTATACTTACATGCTTTGGATCGAAGTGGTAGGTACTTTGCTGGGGAGACCGCCTGACCCTGACTGGGAAAACACGCTTCAACACCTCATAATTCATGGATTTTGAGAACTTGAGTACATTCTAGTGAGGTTGGTCTTTCAAACTACAGTCTACATGATATGGAGGGAGAGGAATGATAGAAGGCATTTAAAGAAACCAAGACAGTCAGGCCAATTGGTAAAGATTATTGATAAGACAGTGAAGAATCGAATTACGGCTACAGGTTATACGAAGAAGCCACGCTTAAGGGGTTTAATGCAAGCATGGTTTCGAGCACATATGCAGGGAAGATCTCTTAGTTTTCATTTAAAAAGTTTCTTTGTACATAAACATTCTTATAGCTGATGATTAATAAATTTAACATTTCATCAAAAAAAAAATTCAAATTTAAAGTTTTGAAGTTCCTTTTTGGAGAACAAAAAACTTCATATTTGAAGTTATAAAGTGTTTTTTGGAGATGTTCTAAATGAAAATGATGGGCACATATTTTTCTCAAATTATACAATAGTTTTTCCAGCATATACTCAAATGTAGGGAGTTTGTTTTAAAATAAAATTGGTAATTCTTTTCTGGCAATTAATTTTAAAATTTGTAGGCAATTTCTATAAGAACTTTTCATAAGGACACGAAAGGCTGCAGTGCACTGTGCAGAGTATAATTTTTTATACACCTATTCAACATTACAGCTATTTCAAAATAAAAACTTATAGGTTGATATTTTGTAAAATATTACATATTTTTGCCAAAAAGTAAAATAGCATATATTTACTATTTGTTTTTTTTTTAGTTAGTTTTCATTGCAAATAATTTTTGAGAGTGTATATGATACTTTTAATGAAAATGATAGCCGAGACTCTTTCCAATAAAATTTAATAAATTAGGCTTTTCCAGCATATACGCAAAGACAGAGCATCTGTTTAAAAATAAATTGGTAATACTCTTCTGGCAATTAATTTCTAAATTTGTCAGTAATTATTCTTGTCCAGACCATAATAAATATTCGCCTCCATCCAATCCCTCGTCGTCGTTTCCATCACGCGCTAAGATAACTAATGCCCGACACACAGTTTAATTCGTTACAGCCACGCCGGCACGCTTTTCTTTAGCGAAAACGGCAAACAACCTGAAAAAGAAAGCTTGGAAACAACAAAAGGTTCATCGAAATACAAATATCTCTTCCCATCCTTTTTCGCTTTTGCTCATTTCCCAGAAACTTTGCTTCGTGTGCGATCGCGAGACGAAGAAGAATTAGGGTTTATATCATCCGTACACCATTGATCCTTCATCTAGAGTCTATTCCTATTCGAGCTTCTTAAGGTCTTTGCTTTATCTCTCTCTCTCTGTGCATGGTTTCGTTGCTCCCGTCTATAACAGCCATGGCCTGTTCGATTTCCTCTTGCTTCTAGGGTTTAGTGATTTTGTGCATTTGTTTGTTTTAGAAGACGATTGTTCTCAGCTTCGTGTTAGTTCGTCGCTATTGTGTTTGCTTACGACCTTCTCTTGTTTTTGATTATTCGATTTTTAGCTGAATCGATCTGCATTTTTCAGTATAGGGATGTGATGACTGTTTCTTGTTTGGTACATGCACATATGCAACTTGTTTCTAACTTAAATTGATTACGATCTTCTCCAGGGCTTTGATCTACTCTAAATCGAAGAAGACGAAGCTGGAGGTTTGAAAATCAGTTGTAGGTTGTAATTTGCGAGTATGAGTTCATCATGGGCTGATGTTTCCGAAGCGGAGAGAGCACCATCTGGTTGGGGTTACGGGAACTCTCGTCCCTCGCGAACCAACTACGTGCCTCCGCATCTTAGGGGCCGTGGACCTTCACCTGGTAGTGATCGTGGGGGATATGGTGGTGGTTATGGTGGTCGAGGAGGCCAAGGTTATGGTGGTCGAGGAGGCGGAGGCGGAGGCTATGTTGGTAGAGGAGGAGGTGGAGGTGGTGGTTGGAATAACAGGAGTGGAGGTTGGGACCGTAGGGATACTGAAACTAACCCGTTTGGTAATGATAGGAATGTAGAGCCGGTTGCTGACGAGCAGGAGAACACAGGCATTAACTTTGAGGCCTATGAAGATATCCCCATCGAGACAAGTGGGGATAATGTGCCGCCTCCTGTTAATACCTTTGCTGAGATAGACCTTGGAGAGGCTCTGAATCTTAATATCCAGAGGTGCAAGTACGTGAAGCCGACCCCTGTGCAGCGTAATGCGATTCCCATCTTGGCTGCTGGGAGGGATTTGATGGCTTGTGCTCAGACGGGGTCTGGGAAGACAGCTGCGTTTTGTTTTCCTATTATTAGTGGGATTATGAAGGAGCAGCAGCGTGTAGAGAGACCACGTGGAGTTCGGGGAGTGTATCCTCTTGCTGTCATTCTCTCACCAACTAGGGAGTTGGCATGTCAGGTCTGAAATCATTGCTCTGATATCGATCTTTATTCTTCGTACATTCCAATGAAGATTTCATAAAAAAACTGTCTCTTGTATGATTCTTTTGGCAGATACATGATGAAGCCAGAAAGTTCTCCTATCAAACTGGTGTGAAAGTTGTGGTTGCTTATGGAGGAACACCAGTCAACCAACAGGTTTCTGTTACTGTTTGATGACCTCTGCCATTTTCACGTCTTATACACTTAGTGTGTGAAAGAAAGAGAGATTTTTGTGTGCTTTTCCAGGCTGTTACTGTTTAAGCTCTTAGTTTGGTTGATGACATGTACTGGCTAGGCTTTGCTCTGTATTATACCAGAATTCCTCCTGTATACGATAATTAAACTATTGTATCCTTCAAATGAAGAGCTTTAGGAGTCAGCTACATATTTCGTGATAGTAAGTCTGATGTTCTTGCTTATCTCTTTTTGTTTTGCTGTCCAACAGATCCGGGAGCTTGAAAGAGGAGTTGATATTCTTGTTGCAACTCCTGGGAGATTAAATGATTTGCTTGAGAGAGGTAGAGTCTCACTACAGATGGTAAAACACCTAGCACTTGATGAGGCGGATAGGATGCTGGACATGGGGTTTGAACCGCAAATCAGGAAGATCGTTCAGCAGATGGATATGCCTCCTCCTGGTGTCCGGCAGACAATGCTGTTCAGTGCTACCTTTCCTAGGGAGATACAGGTTTGTGGAACTCTTTCACATGTCATTTTCTGTGTTTTCTCCTTACCGGTGAAGAGATTCAGCTAATTCTTTCTTGTATTTTCACTGTTATGCTCTGCTTTATTTGCGATTATCAGTACATTTTTTTCTGAGAATAACTTTTCACTTCGTTGACTTATAACTTTTGTTGTTTTAGTTAAGACTTGCAATAAGTCTGGCTCTTAAAACCTCAAGATAGAAGTTACGTACTGTGCAGGAAATGCTCTTCCCAATTCTATATGTGCTTAACTTTGTTTTATTTTTGTGTGCAGAGACTTGCATCTGATTTTCTTTCAAATTACATATTTCTGGCTGTTGGAAGAGTGGGTTCAAGTACGGATTTAATAGTCCAAAGAGTAGAGTTTGTCCACGATTCTGACAAAAGAAGCCATTTAATGGACCTTCTTCATGCTCAGAGGGAGAATGGTAACCAAGGAAAGGTAATGCAAACCAATATAGTTGGTTTCTTGGTTCAAACTTAACATAGTTAATACTAGTTCTCCTTTCATTGCCGCTTTGTTCTATATGATGCATTCCGGTGCAAGAGCACCTTGACGTTCCGGTTAATTTTATTTTACAGCAAGCTTTGACTCTTGTATTTGTGGAGACAAAGAAGGGAGCTGACTCGTTGGAGAATTGGTTGTGCATGAACGGATTCCCAGCAACGACCATCCACGGTGATAGGTCACAACAGGTTAGTGAGTTGTTCATATCAGAAAATGTATAGTACAGTGCAACCAAACCTGATACCATATCGTGTTATTATGCATACAAGGAAAGAGAAATGGCACTGAGATCATTCAAGACTGGGCGGACACCTATTTTGGTTGCAACTGATGTGGCAGCACGTGGTCTTGACATTCCACACGTGGCCCATGTGGTTAACTTTGATCTACCAAACGATATCGATGACTATGTCCACCGTATCGGACGAACAGGACGTGCAGGCAATTCAGGACTAGCAACTGCTTTCTTCAATGATAACAACACATCAATGGCCAAGCCACTCGCTGAGCTAATGCAGGAAGCAAACCAGGAGGTCCCTGACTGGCTGAGTCGGTATGCATCTCGTGCTTCATTTGGAGGTGGTAAGAACCGACGATCTGGTGGGCGGTTTGGTGGCCGTGACTTCAGGAGAGAATCTTTTGGCCAAGGCGGAGGCGGAGGCGGTGGCTACTATGGTGGTGGTGGAGGAGGATATGGTGCCGTTCCCGGTGGTGGATATGGAGCAATGCCTGGTGGATATGGAAACGTACCAGGTGGTGGATATGGAGCCGTTCCTGGTGGTTATGTACCATACGGCAGAGGCGGTGGTGCTTACTACGGTGGAGGATATGGAACCGTTCCTAACCAAGGCTACGGCCCTGGAGTGGCCAGTGCTTGGGACTAACCTGTTGACTCCAGTTCTTCAACAAAACAATTAGTCCTCTCTCTTATCTCTATTGTTTTACTAATAGAGTGCATCGTATGTGTATGTTTGCTCTCTAAATGGTTATTTATGTAGACACGAGTGAGTCTTCACTTGTGCATGTGAAAGAAGCGAAACAAAAACTCCTAGTCGACTATTATTTTTCACGAGTTCTCTATAGTCCTTACAAAGCATTATGTTTAATCATAAACCATAACTTTTATTAAAAATGGAAGGATATATAAAAGCAACACAGGTCATTACAAACAATGACCCAACTTAAGAAAGTGAACTGCTTTTACTTTGGACCAGAACAACTTCAGACCTTTGTGTCCTCTCTATTACATACTTTGGTAGAGGTTTTGTCTAAAGAGTTCCTGTCATAATCCTATTTTAAAACCGGAAACCAAAAGAAAAAAAAAACTATCAAAGTGGTGGTGGTTAGCGTCTGGTTCTAGGCATGCATCGAAACTCAGCCAAGAGTGCAATGTGATTAGAAGACCATTCAGGGGAAGGAAGAGCTGTGTCTTTTCTTAATCCATCTTCATCCAGCAAGTCCAATAAAGACTCCACCATTAACGTATCCGCTGAAAACCAAAATAGCAAGATCTTCCAGCTTAGTTAACTTGTTACCTTTCACATGTAGGACAGGGTGAGTTAAGAAGTGGTGATACCTGTATAAAATATATAGTCATGAGTGCCGATGAAGTCCCTTGTACAATTGGTAAACAAAGGCTCGTTTGTATTAAGATCCATTCTCCTCCTGTGTTGTTCCAGTCCAAGACCCGTTCCCGGTCTCACAAAAGATGAGTAGGCACTCACCTGAAACAACTTTTCTTATCAAAGATCCACAAGAGAGGTAACATAAACGGTGAACAGAAGGAAAAAACAAAAATGTTACCAGAGGCAATTGATGAGTCAGTTTGGTTTGAGGACGCAAGATTCCAAGGGGATCAACCAATAGATCTGGGTGTAGTGGATCAACCTTTCCCATTACAAGAAGTGTATGAGGTGCACTGCAATAAATAACAAATTCCAAAAAAACAGATCTTTTTAGCTTTTCTACACCAATAATCATTAAAGAGCATATCGAATTTGATAAATTAGGTCAAAAGAATTTAACAAAAAACCTTCCGGGAAGGGTGTTGAAGTCTCCACATACAAGCATAGGAATATCCGCACTAGCAGCTATCTTCTCCAGCCCCTTTAATAAGGTATGAACCTGAACTCAAAAGAATACACACAGATACTGAGGTGTGAATACTAATCCTCTTGAGTTCAATGAAATTTCGACTTCCTCAGGATAGAGAGATACACATACCTGCCAGAGCTTCACGTCCTTCAGTTCTTGTTGTACATTTACATGTGTGTTTGCCTACAGCAGCCAAAACTGAGATAATTACACAGCTTTCACGCAGAGAGCAGGAACAGAAACAAACAAGTGAATGGGAAGAAGAAGAAAACTTTACCACACAGATAAGCTGGCGCTTCCCTGAAGAATCAACAGGTTGATTACCAAATTTTGCTTCAAGAACAACTATTAACGCAATGTTATCCTAAGACATGACATGACGATAACGGGAATAAGTGATGGTGTGATGTAAAACAACAACTCTCTAAGTATCAGCTGCGACTTATAGCATCTCAAAAGTACCTTAACAAGTCGGTTTAAAGCAGTTCTCTTCTGCGTAGGAGGGATTATAGCCTCAGTCAAAGACTGAGCAGCCTTATTGAATTCAACCTGGATTAACAACAGTCCCGTGAATCAGCAAGAGGACCTAAACAGATAGAGCGAGTAAACATTATAGAAGAGATACAAACATCATATTTCTTGACATGTGAAAATCTATCCCGTCTGAAGAATGTTGCACAGCCATCAATCGCACTTGTACTCCCGCTGAGAACCTATCAACGAGTAAGCTACGGTTAATAGACTCTCCAACATAAGTAGTGGGGGAATGGAATCAATGACCCAACCTCATTAGTCTTCCTCTTGTAGAGAGCTTGGTACCCATGTTTATCCAACTCAGGAGCAAATATTTCATGGAAATGATCACTTTGTACCTGCCAGATAAAGAAAGAAGAATGAACATTTTGATCGTTTATAATATGCTTAAACAAAGTCCATGTAAGAAGAACATACCTCTTGTAGGCAAACTACATCAGCACGATAGCCAACGATCTCCCTTAACAGATTATGTCTTCTATAAGACCAAGAAAGAGCCCAAGGAGGGCAGTAACTGTACAGGTCGCTACTTGCCGAAGTATCAGACAAAATATTATAAGAAAGAACAGTGAACGATCCTGCAGACTGAATCCGACCATCTTGATCCAAGTGACCCATCACATCAGCTCCATTTACAGGGATAAGCTTACGCGGACTCGGAGAAGGAGCAGGGATAACACGTGAAGTCAAAATCGTACTAGGATGTCCCACAACCTGTTTACTCTCAGCATTCGCCACAGCACACTCGAACTTCAAAACATAGCCAATATCATCAGCCGTCGGCGTGTACGTTTTGCAACTCCCGACCTCGACCAGCGTCTCTCCTCCACTCTTCTGCGAGATACTAGAAGGATAAAACGGCGTTGGGCCGTTACTGGCGAGGCTTAGATTAGACATGGAACCTGACAAGGTACCGGAGAGAACCCCCGAGCCGGTGCTGTTAAACCGGACTAACTCATCTTCCTCGTTCCCGTTCTCTGCCTCGTGTAAGGTCTTGTGATGCTGCCACGCGTCTACAAAGCATTTGGGAGAACAATGGTAGCTTTTGGAAACGAGGCTTCTACGCTTTGAACAGAATACACATTGTAAAGTGGCTTGCTGCGTTGGATGCACACTACAAATCGTAACTTTCTTATCACTATGTACTCGATACCTACAAATAAAGCAAAAAAATCGAAAGAGTGAACTTTAGATCAAACAAATTAGCAATTCTCTTAACGACCCAAATCAGAAATCTCTGAACTTTAGATCAAAGTTTCAAACTTTTGAGTAAATATCTCAACTTTAGATCAAAATTCCAAACGTTGAGTAAACCCCAATTCGCCAAATAATCCAAAAACAAGCAAATCAGACAAAACCCACGATCAGCAGCAGAGAAAGTTTCAAACTTTACCATCTGTATCTCAAGAAGTAGCCATCGAGGGGAGCTGATTCAGGGACATCGTCAGTGGCTGCGGACTTATCGGGGCGGCGAACAAGGACGTAAGGAGTTAATTCACAGCCCACGATAGGAATCTCGGAAGGGAGATGCACTCGGATCACGCTCAGCATCGCTTTTGCGTCGCACCTGGAGATTGGGGAAGAACTATAGAAGCAGAGAATCGTTTGGTTATTGATATGGTTTCGTGGAAAGGGAGATGAAATAGAGGGGAGGGTAAGGTGATCCACCATTTACTTTCACCTACAAACACGCCAGAGTAAACACCCCACCCCCCGAAACCCTAGATATCGTCTCCTCTCGGAATTTTAGAAACCTAAGTTGGATCCCGAACAAGAGAAGAAGAATCTGGAATCGAGAAGATCTTAGTCGTATAATAGATGAGGAGCTGGATCTTTGAGAGAGGTTCCAGGATCGAATTCTAACGGGGAAAGAAAAATCAGTGAAGAAACAAAAATAATAATCTACTCTATAACAAGTCATTGCTTAAATTTAAATTATTTGAATTATTCTAAGACAAACAAATCAAATAGATATTTCTATATTTACTCTAAAATTATCTATTCTATAAAAGAGAAGTCATGATTTAACTTATTTGTAATTTTTTTTAATTTGAATCACCCTTAGAAAGTTGTTAAAATTAACTTTTGTATAAATATTTAAATTATTTGAATTATTCTAAAACAAACAAATCAAATAGATATTCTTATATTTACTCTAAAATTATCTATTCTATTAAAAGAGAAGTCATGACTTAATTTATTTATGATTTTTTAATTTGGACCACCCATTAAAAAGTTGTTAAAATTAACTTTTGTATAAATATTTAAATTATTTGAATTATTCTAAGACAAACAAATCAAATAGATATTCTTATATTTACTCTAAAATTATATCTGAAAAAAATCTTTTTATATTTATTTATTTACAATATAAATATAAATATAAATATATATATATATATATATTTATTTATTTATTTCATTTTTATTAAAATAAACATTTTAAATATTTAAGTAATTTCTTGTTTGTCTAACATAAATGTATATTCATTTTTCGCTTAAACAAAACTTTTAAATATTTAGTTAATTTCGTGTTTATTTTAAAATAAAATTATAAATAAGTACATGTACAGTTTTGTATTAATCTGGGATATTAATTAATATAATATTTTTCAATAAATTTTTGGAAAAATGTTTGATGACTACATAAAGTATTGGCCATAAAATGGCTAACCATGCAAACTAAACAAAGATATACTTAACTACACGAAGTATATATTATGTTTGGCAACATTCATCAATTTTATGTTGTTACGTAATTAACATCACAAATTTAATTTCATTCATTCAAAAAACATGATATGTATGTCCGGGACCGTTTAAATCTCTATTTCCATCAATTAAAATGTGAAGTACCTCGCGGTAATTTACCTAAATTATCTTTTGACCCACGTTTTAAAAGTGTAAGAATATTTTTAACAAAATCTATGTTAGAAAATCTAATTTACAAAATCAATATGTTTTATAAATTTTGATAAGTAGTGTTTTTACGTTTTTATTTTAGTGTATTTGAAAAAAAATAAAGTTATATTATATTTATTAAATATAAAATTTATGTAAAATATTATTTAATTTAGTTTTTAATTCTTTTAATCTGTTTTGTTATGAATTTTTAATAAATTTTTGTAATTCGTTTGATTAATTGTTAGATATATACTTATTTGATAAAAAAATTATTATAAAACTTCTTTGATTACATTTTATTGATTCTAACATTTTATTTGGTTAATATGAAGTTATTAAGTTACTGAATTATTTTACATATATATTTTCACAAACAAAAATTTCAATCATTTAAACTTAGTAAAACTTTCATATTAGATTATTATTCTTTTATTATTTTTATTCTTAAAAGTATATAATTTATAATTATACACGCAAGATTATGTTTGGTTTAAGTTGACATCACATAAGTTTTAAACAAATAAAGTGTTAAATTGACAGCAAATAAATTAAATCAAAGAAGTATATATTACACAATTAATCAAACGAATAACATATTTTTTATTAAAAGTTCATAACAAAAAGATAAAAAAAATTAAAAAAATTCAATAATATCTCATATAACTTTCATGTTAAAAAAATAAAAATTAATACAATTATATAGTTTTAAAATACACTAAAATAAAAATGTTAAAACGCTACTTATAAAAAAATGTTAAAACATATTGATTTTGTAAATTATATTTTGTTAAAAATATTCTTACGCTTTTAAAATGTGGGTCAAAATCTAATTTTAGTTATAGTCGGATCGGTCATATTTAATTGTTGAAATAAAATATTTAAACGATCTCTAACATCCACATCATTTTTTGGATGAATAAAATTAAACTACTGCTGTTAACTACATAACATCATAAAGTTGAGAGATGTTGTCATGCATAACATATACTTTGTGTGGCTAGATATACATTAGTTTAGTTTGCATGGTTAGCCATGTGATAGCAAATACTTCATGTAGTCAACAATCATTTTTCCTAATTTTTTTGATCTTTCACGAGTAAAATTTTTCAATTTAGAATTGTGTATCACATGATTTAAAATATGAAAATTTTAAAACAAATAAATTAAATTATTGCAATGCGTACTATAAAATTGTTGTGTTTTAAAATGTTATTGTAAACAATTAATAATATGGTAAATATTACAATTAATCATGTAATGTGTAAAAATAAAATAATCACATGCACGGTTGTACGGGTCAAGATCTAGTTAGGCCTTGATTGGTATAGCATTAGTATTACCATTATGTTCTAGTTCAATGCTCTCATACGAAGCTTTTAAAAGAGCATTTACATTTATAATATATAAAACTAAAGAAAATATATAATTAATTCATTTTTTATTCTATAATATCATAAAATTATTTTTATATCCAAAAAATAAAATTTTGATTTCTAAAATTAATCTCCAATAAAAATATTTTTTTAAAAAATAGTATTTTACATTTAAAATATAATATAATTTATTTTAAATTTGAAAGAATATTTTTAGAAATAGATATTTTAATTAATTTATTTTAAACTAATATTTTTCGATATAAACATAATTTTAAAATTATTAAATAATGTAAATTAATTATATATCTTTTTAATTTTATATGCTAGTATATTATATATTATACACTATATACTAATTTTTATAATAATTTTAAACTTATACTGGTTTACCAATCATCCTATTAAACAGTTTAGCAATAGCATACAGCTCCTACAACATATTGCTTATATAGCAAACAGTTTAACAAAAGCATACAGCTCAGGCCAATTCAATGTTTTGGGAAACTGGACCGGATGATCAAAACACTTACGGTTTTGTCCGATTCTGAGCTGTATTAAAAATGAGATTTGAATTATATTTTGAAAAATTGATTAAAACTATTCAAATTCGCCAAAACCGGTAATTTAGTTCCAATTTCAAAATCTAAACTAAAAAAAATGGTTTTAGGGAAATCGTTTCCATTAGATTTTATTTTGAAATCTACACCATCTTTTATTTTTTTGGGAAAATACACTTGTCTCTAAATGGAAGGACTAAATTATCCAATATTAGTGTTATAATTATTTTAATACTAAAGCTGAAATCGAAAACGGTGAAGAGCGACAGCATGACGAACCGTTTCGTAGTAAACGAAGCCCAATAGAATTTACCACTGCGGAGTAAACCTATAATGGTAGTTAAGCCATCCGGAGCTGGAGGAAGAGGATTGGTCACTGCAAAATGAGAAACAGATATGTAAGATTGAATATCGTCGAAACAAAAACTAGTGTGTAACTAATCGAAAGTACCTTTCCGACCCAATCTGGTCCTAAAAATAGAGATGCAACTCTTCTACAGATCCATTGTCGATTCGGACAAAGAAGAGAAACTGCGTCCAAACGCGGTAGTTCGATAAGAATCCCACTATAATCGCCCTGTTCGGCTGAGGACTCAGTTGTACTGTGTCCGAACTTCCCTTGGGCATCAACAGGGCTTCGAGATGATCAACGTCAAGGGGGATCCCCCGTTCGTAACTCATCACCAAAATCCCGATAATGTGCTGTAAACCGCACGGTTTGATGATATCACTCAAATTACCCTTAAGGAGTAATTTATACTCTCTCAAATAAGAGGTCGAGTTGTAGTATTTAGGGATCGAATTCACATGGAGCTATGACATACAAAAGATCTAATAGTTATATGATTAAGCTAGGCTAATAGTTTAAATGTAAATAGTAGTGGTGAGCAAGGTAGTTGATTGATTGAGTTGTTTGGTGGAAGGATGGTTGTTAGATCTAGGGTTTCTATTCAGGTAATCAGGATTATAATGATATAGAGACTAATTGTTGTATGCAAGATATTAAAGAGCTGAACACTTATAAGAACAAATCGATTAGTGTTCGCTTTTTAGATTCGTCTATTGACTAGATCTAATGATCTCAACAATCGTTTGTCCATCAATTAGAAAGTGTCGATCGATGATTCTAGAGGAATGTCGATCGATACACCTTTCACAACGTCGATCGATTATTCTATTGGAATATCGATCGACACGCTTCTAGCAAGCTTTGCACGCGGGTTGATATATTACTTACTAGGGTTCCTAGATCAGTTATCACTTGTTTCTAGTAATCCTAGATAAATGAGGATCTATTCAAAGTAAAGACCAAGCTATCACTTGTGCCTAATGATTCTAAGATCAGGGTTTTAGTTCGCGACTCTAGAACTCAAGCAGTAAGAACATCCTATTGATGAATATCACAACCTAGCAATTCTATATTTGGGGCTAATCTCTCATAACCTATTTGAACCCTAAACCTAACAGGTGGATCTATTCAAACATGAAGTTTGTCACAAAAATCATAGATGAATAGATAATAAAACTGCAATAGAATAGATATAAAAACCAAAGGAGTTCCAGGAGGACTCTGAAGGAGTTCCTCCTTTCTCTCCTAACCTAGAACAAGAATAAAAGAAAGTATAGCCGTCAACAATGGCTTAGAAAACACATAAATAGGGGTTTAGGTCGTCCAAGGGTATTCTGATAATTTTTGGTTGCTTTTGGGCTTCAGTCGGTCATAAAACATGTTCAGTCCATATTCTGGCATCACCGATTCTGGCATCACCGTCGATCGATGGCAAGGGTGCACCTTCGATCGAAAGTCCTTCATCTCCTCGACAGCCTCCTCTCACGAGGCAGACTGACCACTCTTCAGTATAACGGGCATAACTTCTGCTATAGGATGCTGATTGAGCTCAAACCAGTGGAATTTAAAAGCTAACTGAAAGCTTTATCCCCAATCTAACGGTGGGAAGATCTTCATTCATAGCTAAACATCTGACGCGTCTATGCAGCTCTGCACTCAAATGACTCCAAAAGACACCAAAATCACCACATTCCTCCAAATCGTCCATGAACCTGTAAATACTCTAAATAGACTCTGTATCGTAGTAAATATATATTAAAACACTTATAAACCTGATGTTAGGAGTTTTCAAGGCTCCTAAGACAAATGTTGTAGTATAAATGATTGTCGAACCAATTCTAAGGGATTTCAAGCACTGAGAATGCAAGTACTTACTTAATCTAAGTGCAACCGATGATTTAAAGGGTTTTCTAAACTAATGATTAATACTAATGTAGTTTCAGAATAATAAAAACGGTAGATGAGTTGACTTTTTTAACTAAGAAAAATGAGAACTCATGGGTATAGGAATTAGACCTTGGGTGATCAAGTTTCGAACTAAGGATGGCAGACGAACAATCAAACTATCAACCTTAAGCTTAGACACGATCCTAAACAAACTCTATGTCTAGATGAATGTTCATTTACTAACACATTTCAAACAACAATTGTATTTGGTTGAATAATATGGAAGCAATCATTACTAACAGGTCTAAGACTATCTTAGCACTTCTAACAACAAATGTCTTTGGCAAAATATGCTAAAAGCTTAGAAGAGTTGTTTCAGGCATTTCATCGAACACTTTTTGGGTGGGAAATGCCTAAAGATCAACTTTTGAGAAGCTAACTCAGAAGATGCATTATGATTACTCTACTAGCAAGGTTTTGGAATGATCTACTCTAAAACATCATAGCTCTAACCTAATCACCCTTAATATTCCTAACCCATGAATTCAAATGGTGATTACTCACTACTCTTCATGATTCCTCTTAAACCCATTTTGGATTTCAGATTAATCATACAGAGGGATACAACAACGAATTGGAAACACAGAATTGCAATAACTAGATGAACAAAGATGATTCAAGAGATGAACTTTCCAAAGGTTTTTCTTTAGAATAAAAGATAGTCTGCCTGGTGGCTGCTAAAGGTACTTAAAACATAGGTTTTCAAAAGTAAAAACGTGCATAATAAAATGACCAAAAGGCCCTTGAGTAGAAATGAATTCGAGCAAACAGAAGGCGCGCAGCGACCTCCAGTAGTCGCTCCGAGAGGTCCAGGCTTCGGGAGCGACCTGGAGGGGTCGCTGCGAGACGTCGCTCCGGGTCGCTCTTCGCGAGCTCGTCTAATGATCACCTTTATCACCTCTTTTGAGCTCCAAATGCACCCAAATGTCTCCAAGAACTCCATGTGGTACTCCAATACTTGATAAAGACTCATGTATGCAAAATGCAACCTAAACATGGCTAAATCCTAGTCTATATGATCAAAATGCACATGGGTGAATGGATAAAACAGTGGAAATATGCAAGATATCAACTCCCCCAAACTATTTCTTTTACTTGTCCACAAGTGAACTTTCTAGAACTCATAGGGAGAGAGGGTTGAAGGTGGGAGCTCATAGCAAAATGAAACACTACTAGCACTCAATTCAACATCTAATCCAACGTGAGCACACTCTGTTATTACACTCTAGCTTCTCTAGGCCTATCTCAACTCCTTTTGCCCTTACACTCATCATCAAGCATCCAAACATTCAAATCAACCAACTCTCACATTCATTAAGCATAAAACATCAGGTGAATTCTTGCAAATGGTGAATTGGTCCAAATCATTTGGTTGGGTAAGGGAAGGCTTTTTACTCAAGTGAGTCAAGAGGTTCAAGATATATGATCTTTAAGGTGGTTTACTCTCGAAACAAGTAGCCTTGACATTGCACATAATATATCTAAGAAAGGGACCAACTCATGCATACAATGCTCAATCTCCATTGTTCTACCTTGTTCCCAAACATACAAGTTACACAATCACTTCCCAATGTCAAACCCAACTCCCATCTCTCACCAAAAGATCTCAAGAACACTTTGCATATAAAACTATTTTTCTTTGAAATCTATAAAGGATTTTCTCAACTTCTAAACAAATCTTAGCTCTAAACAACTTTGCTAGCCCCTTTTTTTTTTTTTTGGGGGGGGGCAAGACTTTTCACAAATTGAGCTAGAAGTTTCTCTACTTATCCCTTAAAGACTAGTCAATTAAACACAAGAGTTCACTCTTTTCCTTCAACTTTCTCAGACTCCCAAATCAAACTTTACAACACTCACCCTCATCCTATGGCTAGACAATAATGTGCCTAATCTAGCAAGAATGAAGATCAAGCATTGTCGTTCCCGATACTCTCAACATTATGTGCATGTAAGACTTTCCGAAAAAGGCCTCACTCATCAATCAATGAAGGCTTAAACAGAGGAAGGGATTTTGGGGAGAGGTCTACCACTAGAGGTTGTCAAAAAAATTGGCATAAAGGATGTGACAACTCAAGTGTGTATATCCATGATTCAGTACACAAGGGACCATGAGCAAGATGCATTAAGTTCGTTCAGTTCAAATAAGGTTGTAGGGGCGGATAGCCGGGCAGAGCAGTCGCATGTCTTCCTCGGTGACATTACCAGCTTGCTTCCGTGGGTAGAATGCATGGACGAGCATCCTATAGAGGTAGCATACAGACGGGTGCCGGATATGTGAGTTCTTGTCAGCCCCGGTAGAGTGCTTGTTTCCAGTGATTAACTTCCAAAGCTTAGCGGGGAGGTTTTCACACTTGGGAAGGGAGTAGTCTGCCAAGTCTTGGAAACCCATGACTCTTCCAATGTCTTTGAAGTTCATGTTGTACTCTCTCCCATTGACCTTGAACTTTATTTTGCCCCATCCTTGCCTCACGTGCGGAGCGTCATGGTAAGTGACCTCAAGGGAAGACAAGAACTTACAGGAGACATCCCGGTAGGCAGGGCAGGCCATGGTGAGGAGTTGGGGCATCTTCAGGTTCCCCAGCATTGCCTCAATATCAGAATCGAGACCCACCTCCTTCAGCAAATCAAGGTCAGCGAATCTGGTTGGAGTCCAAGTTACCCCATTCAGCAAATGATGATACACCTCTTCCTCAGATGGAGTTTTCGCCCTATCTCTATCATCAGCAACCTCCTTCCCCTTGGACATCTTGGCCCTCTTTGTAGGAGCCTGCTCATCTGCACTTTCATCGCCACTCTCCTCATCTGCGGCAACTGCTATACTCTTTCATGCCCTCTTCTCTTGCTCTTTTGCCTTCTTTGCAGCCACGGTTTGCTGTCGAGAAGTCTTTTGTGTCCTAGAACCAGCTCGTTCCGAGGCTAAAGCCTTTCCTCTCAATGAAGACTCTTTACTTTCAGGTTCTTGCCTCTCAGCATCCGACTTTCCCTTAGTTTTCCTAACCATTGTACCTGAGAAATACAAAACTTGGAAAGGGGTAAGTCGATTGACTTTGCAAATGTAAACTTCAAGAAGCAACGTAAAGAATCACAATTCTCGATCTTTTCATCATGTGAAAATTACAAGACAAGTAAAATTCAATAATCAAAGTAATTCTATATTGAGAGGGTTCTCTAATCAAACCTTTCAACACCTTAACATACTAACTCACCCACTAACACACTCAATTAGGATCAATTTCGAAAAGCCCCAAATCCATGAACCCTAATTTTGCCAAAGTTCAAATTAAGCTCAATTACACCATCAATTCAACAACCCAACTTGATATATAAGCTTTTCCTAGTCTATTTTACCACAATCAAGCAAGAAAATGACGAAATTTCGATTTTCAAATTCTAGGGTTCATGGACCTACGAATTTGAATTTAAAAACACAATACCTTGCTTTGGATGAAAGGAAATGGGGAATGGGTGGTGAGGAATAGACTGTTGGGGGGAAAGCTTGGATTTAGAAACAAGAACTAGGAGATTTGGGTGAGAGTTGAGAAAGTTAGAAGATTTTTGGTGTGGGTTTGTTTGAGAGAGTATGAGTGTTTGTGAGGAAGGGAGAGTGAAATAGATGAAGGTCGTGGGTATGGGTAGGTCTAGGGTCGTCCGGTTAGGTTTAGGGCTGGTTAACTCGAATTAAACCGGACAAAATCGAAGAGGTACTTACCTGGACCGGCTCGGGAGCGACCTGGAGTGAGTGCTCTGATAGGTCGCTCCGGGTCGTTTTCTCGCGTCGTGATCAACAGAAAACGCGAGCGACCTCACGTGGTCGCTGCGAGACGTCGCTCTGATCAATAGAAAATGCGAGCGACCTCACGTGGTCGCTGCAAGAAGTCGCTCTGATCGAAAGAAAACGCGAGCGACCTCACGTGGTCTCTGCGAGACGTCGCTCCGAGAGCGATTCTCGAGCCCCGGAGACAGAAATGCGAGCGACTTAGCTGAGTCGCTCTGATCACGTCGCTCCCAGTCACAGAAAATACGAGCGACTTGGACCAATCGCTCTGATCACGTCGCTCCAGCTGGAGTGACCTCGTGGCGTCGCTGCGGAACCTCGCTCCCACGCTCGATTCTTTGCATTGACCGGATCGATGAACCACCTGAACACTACTTCAACACTTTTCCCTTTTTTTTGTATGAAATATGATGAAAATGAAAATACCAATGCAATATGTACAAGGATACGCATGGGACTTCCTCCCAAGTGAGCTTGTTTTAAGTCTCTAGCTTGACTTTGCCTCCTTTTGGATTAGGCTGGGGTAGGATCAGACAGTGGAGTTGAAACTCCATCTTCCTCAGGTGCATCTGCCATGTAGGGCTTAACCCTTTGCCCATTGACTGTGAAGTCTCTTCCATCAGTTTCCACAAAACTATTGCTCCATATGACTTAACCTCTTTGACCTTGAAAGGGCCAGACCACCTTAACTTAAGCTTTCCTGGAAACAACTTCAGCCTTGAGTCGTAGAGAAGAACTTGATATCCTTCTTTAAACTCTCTCTTTAGGATATTCTTGTCATCGAAAGCTTTAGTCTTCTCCTTGTAGATCCTTGAGGTTTCAAAGGCATTCATTCTTATCTCATCAAGCTCATGTAGCTGAAAAAGCCTTTTCTCCTTGGCACTCTTGATGTCAAAGTTCAGCAACTTTACTGCCCAAAGTGCCTTGTACTCAAGCTCCACTGGTAGATGGCAAGATTTCCTGTACACTAAGTTGAAAGGTGTGGTCCCCAGAGGTGTCTTGTAAGCTGTCCTATAAGCCCAAAGCGCATCATCAAGCTTAACTGACCAATCCTTCCTTGTAATCCCCACAATCTTCTCCAGAATGAACTTGATCTCTCTATTAGAAATCTCAACTTGACCACTTGTTTGAGGATGGTAAGGAGTTGCAACCTTGTGCTTAACACCGTTCTTCCTGAGAAGTCCCTCAAGCAGTTTGTTGATGAAATGAGACCCTCCATCACTGATTACAACTCTTGGAACTCCGAACCTTGGAAAGATGGTGCTCTTGAACATCTTGATTACCACTCTTGCATCATTGGTGGGACTTGCAATAGCTTCCACCCATTTTGAGACATAATCAACAGCTACCAGGATGTACTTGTTGCCATGTGATGATGGAAATGGCCCCATGAAGTCAATACCCCACACATCAAACACTTCAACTTCAAGGATTGGATTCTGAGGCATCTCAT
Organism: Brassica napus; assembly: GCF_020379485.1. NCBI lineage: Eukaryota > Viridiplantae > Streptophyta > Magnoliopsida > Brassicales > Brassicaceae > Brassica > Brassica napus. Next base: position 28,019,920 of record NC_063449.1, read on the forward strand.
TCCTCTTGGTGATGTTTCCCCTCCTTTGGCATGAATCACACCTTGAAACAAAGTCTTGTGTGTCCTTGAACATGTGTGGCCACCAGAATCCAGCTTGTAACACCTTAGCAACAGTCTTGAAGGTAGCAAAGTGGCCTCCATAAGATGATCCATGACACTGTGTAAGGATCCCATCAATCTCCTCATTAGCAACCACTCTCCTATAAAGTTGATCTTTGCAGAGAATGTAGAGGTAGGGCTCATCCCAGTAGTATCTCTTCACATCCTTGTAGAACTTCTTCTTGGCATAACCCACAAGATTCAAAGGCTCTTTTCCTGTGGCTAGGTAATTCACCAAATCAGCATACCAAGGTTCTTTCTCTTCTGTTGCCTTGACTTCTTCAAGCTTCCTTCCAGTCTCACAAACTGCTATCACTGCTCCAATAGCCATGATCTGTTCCTCAGGGAGTCCTTCATCAATTGGAATGCCACACTCCACTCTCAGCCTGGACAAGTGATCAGCTACACCATTCTCAACTCCTGGCTTGTCCTTGATCTCTAAATCAAACTCTTGCAGCAAAAGAATCCATCTCAAGAGCCTGGGCTTTGCATCCTTCTTCGCCAAAAGGTGTCTCAACGCAGCATGATCTGTGTAGACAATGACTTTAGATCCCACCAAGTAGCTTCTGAACTTCTCAAAGGCAAAGACAATGGCTAGCATCTCCTTCTCTGTTGTGGCATATCTCATCTGAGCATCATTCAGGGTTTGGCTCGCGTAGTAGATCACATGGGTCTTGCCATCTTTCTTCTGCCCCAAAACAGCTCCCACAGCATAATCACTAGCATCACACATGATCTCAAAGGGGAGATCCCAATTAGGTGGCTGGACAATTGGAGCACTGATGAGTTCACCTTTCAGCTTCTTGAAGGCTTCTAGACACTCCACATCAAAGCTGAAGGTGGCTTCTTTGCACAGCAGCCTGGTCAATGGTCTAGTGATCATGGAGAAGTCCTTTATGAATCTCCTGTAAAACCCAGCATGACCAAGAAAACTTCGGATGTCTTTCACTGTCTTTGGTGGGGGCAAACCAACCATAACATCGATTTTGGCCTTATCCACCTCAATCCCCTTCTCTGAAATCTTGTGCCCCAGCACAATCCCTTCTTTGACCATGAAGTGACACTTCTCCCAGTTCAGCACAAGGTTGGTGTCTTCACATCTCTGTAGGACCCTGCACAAATTTGACAAACAAGCAGAAAACGAAGATCCATAGACAGAGAAATCATCCATGAACACCTCCACAACATCCTCAATCAGATCAGAAAAGATCGACATCATGCACCTTTGAAAGGTGGCTGGAGCATTACATAGACCAAATGGCATTCTTCGATATGCGAAGGTACCATAAGGACATGTGAATGTTGTTTTCTCCTGATCATCGGGATGTATGGGGATTTGGAAGAATCCTGAATATCCATCAAGAAAACAATATAATGGATGATTTGCAAGTCTCTCAAACATCTGATCAATAAATGGAAGTGGAAAATGATCTTTTCTAGATGCAGAGTTCAGTTTTCGGTAATCAATACACATCCTATGCCCAGTGACTGTTTTTGTTGGTATCAATTCATCCTTGTCATTTTTAATCACAGTTATACCACCCTTTTTTGGCACAACATGCTCAGGAGATACCCATTTAGAATCTGAAATAGGGTAGATAACACCAGCATTTAAGAGTTTAAGAATCTCTTTCTTTACAACATCCTTCAGGTTAGGATTTAACCTTCTTTGATGCTCGATAGAAGTCATTGATTCATCCTCAAGATGTATCCTATGCATACACAAAGAGGGTGATATTCCCTTGATGTCATCAAGTGAGTAACCTATTGCTTTTCTAAATCTTTTAAGTGTTTTCAAAAGTTCAGATAGCTCAGTTTCAGTAAGTTCACTACTCACAATGACTGGATAAGTTCCATTAGGACCAAGAAATGCATACCTTACACCATTGGGGAGAGGTTTAAGCTCCACTTTAGGCGCCTTAAGCTCGCTCCAGTCGTCTTGCTGGGTGTCCCCTTGTTGAATGACCGAGGCTTCCTGATGGACAATTTGAGGCAGCTCCTCATACTGATCCTTACTACCAAATCCTCTGTGTGAATCCAACATCATCCCATAGGCAGCACTCTCCAGGTTCTGAATCACTTCAGCTGGCCTCTCTATCATCAAAGCATGCTGTAGAGGGTCTTCTAGTGACAACTCTTTAAGGAGCTCATTAGCAAGGGCATCCATCTCTTCAATGTAGAAAACTTGCCCTTGAACTGTTGGTTTCTTCATTACCTCCTTGATGTCAAAGTGAAGAACATGCCCTTTACCCAAGTAGAGATCAATCTTGCCCTCTTTCACATTAACAATTTCTCCTGATGTAGCTAAGAAAGGCATTCCAAGGATTAAAGGATCTGCAGCTTCCTCACCCATCTCAAGCACCACAAAGTCGGTAGGGATTTCATATTTTCCAACCATAACGGGGAAGTCCTCCAAGATACCCACAGGGTACTTCACTGAACGATCAGCCAATACCAGAGACAGTCTACACTTCTTGTACTGAGTGAAACCAAGCTTCTTAGCAACAGATAAAGGCATCAAGCTGACACTAGCTCCCAAATCGCAGAGACATCTATCAAATACCATGGGTCCAAGAGCACAAGGTAATGTGAAGCATCCTGGATCTTCTAGCTTCTTTGGAACAACAAGCCTCTGGATGATGGCACTGCACTCATGAGTGAGAATCATCATGCCCTCCATCTCCTCCTTCTTTGCAGCTACAACATCTTTCAGGAACTTGCTATATTGAGGAATCAACATGAAAGCATCAATGATGGACATTGTGACTTGAACTTCACTCATTTGCTTCTCAAATAGAGCTTTGTACTTCTCTAGCAGCTGGCTCTTGAATCTACCAGGAAATGGTAGTTTGGGTTCATAGGGAGGATGAACAAAAGAATTCTCACTTGCTGGAGCAACAACTTCACCATCTTTCACTATTTTCTTCTCTTTCCCAACCTTTCCTTTACCTTTTGCTTCCACAATCTTCTCCAAGATTTCATCATTGATTTTCTCATCAACAATCACCACTTCATCATCTATGTTGATGGCAACCCCCTCACCTTGTTTCTCAGCATCCTTGGTGAGAGCTTTCTGAGGTGACTCCTTACCACTCCTGAGGGTGATAGCTTTCATGGTCTCCTTGGGGTTTTGCTCAGATTTTCCAGGTAAAGAACCTTGTTGGCGATTTTGTTGAGTGTTCATGGCAGCAAACTGGTTCTCCAAAGTTCTGAACTTGTTGTTGAGCTTATTGTAGCTTCCATCAATCTTTGAGTGAAGGTTCTTCAACTCATAGCCAACATGCTTCTCACTTCTTGTCTGAGACTCCAAGATTTGTTTTAGTAGGGCATCAGTGCTGCTGACTTGAGGAGTAGAGGTAGAAGTAGTAGGTTGTAGTTGGGCAGGTTGTTGTCCTTTGTTGTTGAAACCATGAGGAGGGTTTTGTTGAGGATGATAGTTGCCTTGCTGGTTGTTCCGAGGCTGATAACCACTCTGTTGGTTGTTGGGGTAAGATCTCTGTTGGTAGTTGTTGTACTGAAATTTTGGCTCTTTTTTGTACCAGCTACCATTGTTGTTGATGAAGCACAGCTCTTCTTGCCCTTCCAAACCATCAACTTCCTGGACAACAGGTGTGGCTTCTTTGTTTGGGTTACCAACAAAGTGCAGCTGCTCCTGGGTGGCCTTATCAGCAATGAGAATATCAATCTTATCCTGGAGAGCCTTTAACTCCTTCCTCGTCTGCTTGTCATCTGTTCTACTGCCTCTGTCGTGGTCTCCACTGTAGACTGCATCACTCTTGACTATGTTGTCTACCAACTGCTCTGCATCCTCCTCTGTTCTTCCCAAGAAGAACCCATTTCTAGCTGTATCCAATCTGGCTCTGTACTTAGGAAGAGCTCCTCTGTAGAATGTGCTCAGCAGGCTTTCCTTAGAGAATCCATGATGAGGGCATTGAGCTTGGTAGCCTTTGAATCTCTCCCAGGCTTCACTGAATCCTTCCAAGCCTTTCTGTTGAAAGCTGGAGATCTCATTTCTTAGCTTAGCAGTTCTTGAAGTAGAGAAGAACTTCTCCAAGAAAGCTTTCTTGCAGTCATCCCAAGTGGTGATTGAGTCGCTTGATAGAGACTTCTCCCACTGTCGTGCCTTATCCCCCAGAGAGAAAGGCAATAACTTCAGCTTTAAGGCATCCTCAGACACACCATTGGTTTTTGACAACCCATAGTAGCTGTCGAACCTGTCCAAGTGATCAAATGGGTCCTCTAGAGCCAAGCCATGATACTTGTTGTTCTCGATCACGTTGAGGAGTCCTGATTTGATCTCAAAGTTGTTGCCTGCTAAAGCTGGTGCTCGGATTCCCAATCTATGACCATGAATGTTGGGGTGGTCATAAGTGCCAATGGGTCGAGCTGCTCGCTGTTGGTTTTGTGGAACATTGTTGGCATCATTTTGAGGTATGTCTCCCATATCAGTATCCAATCTCTGCAAGTGAGACTGTTGCTCTTCTTCTCTTCTCTTTCTAGCACACTCTCTCTCTAAAGCTCTGATGTCTGCGGCTCTTGGAACTAGGTTTGATGGACCCCTGCTCCTCAAGTTCATACACCTGTAAATTAAAGGGAAGTGAAGAAGGAGAATCAGTAACAAAAGAAAATAAAAATGACTTAGTCTCAAACAAATGACTAAATCTCAATGTTCAAATCTACTCAGAATTTGGCAACGGCGCCAATTTGATGTTAGGAGTTTTCAAGGCTCCTAAGACAAATGTTGTAGTATAAATGATTGTCGAACCAATTCTAAGGGATTTCAAGCACTGAGAATGCAAGTACTTACTTAATCTAAGTGCAACCGATGATTTAAAGGGTTTTCTAAACTAATGATTAATACTAATGCAGTTTCAGAATGATAAAAACGGTAGATGAGTTGACTTTCTTAACTAAGGAAAATGAGAACTCATGGGCATAGGAATTAGACCTTGGGTGATCAAGTTTCGAACTAAGGATGGCAGACGAACAATCAAACTATCAACCTTAAGCTTAGACACGATCCTAAACAAACTCTATGTCTAGATGAATGTTCATTTACTAACACATTTCAAACAACAAATGTCTTTGGTTGAATAATATGGAAGCAATCATTACTAACAGGTCTAAGGCTATCTTAGCACTTCTAACAACAAATGTCTTTGGCAAAATATGCTAAAAGCTTAGAAGAGTTGTTTCAGGCATTTCATCGAACACCTTTTGGGTGGGAAATGCCTAAAGATCAACTTTTGAGAAGCTAACTCAGAAGATGCATTATGATTACTCTACTAGCAAGGTTTTGGAATGATCTACTCTAAAACATCCTAGCTCTAACCTAATCATCCTTAATCTTCATAACCCATGAATTCAAATGGTGATTACTCACTACTCTTCATGATTCCTCTTAAACCCATTTTGGATTTCAGATTAATCATACAGAGGGATACAACAACGAATTGGAAACACAGAATTGCAATAACTAGATGAACAAAGATGATTCAAGAGATGAACTTTCCAAAGGTTTTTCTTTAGAATAAAAGATAATCTGCCTGGTGGCTGCTAAAGGTACTTAAAACATAGGTTTTCAAAAGTAAAAACGTGCATAATGAAATGACCAAAAGGCCCTTGAGTAGAAATGAATTCGAGCAAACAGAAGGCGCGTAGCGACCTCCAGTAGTTGCTCCAGGTTTCGGGAGCGACCTGGAGGGGTCGCTGCGAGACGTCGCTCCGGGTCGCTCTTCGCGAGCGACCTCGCTGTGTCGCTCCGGTCACGTCGCTCCCAGCTGGAGCGACCTTATGGTGTCGCTCCGGAACATCGCTGTAAGGTCGCTCTCGTGCCTCCGAGCGATGGAGACGCGAGCGACATCGGGGTGTTACTCTGGCCAAGTCGCTCTAAAAGGGTGTCACAGCGACTTCACAGTGTCGCTCCGGTGAGGTCGCTCCCATGCACTGCTCGTCCAATGATCACCTTTATCACCTCTTTTGAGCTCCAAATGCACCCAAATGTCTCCAAGAACTCCATGTGGTACTCCAATACCTGATAAAGACTCATGTATGCAAAATGCAACCTAAACATGGCTAAATCCTAATCTATATGATCAAAATGCACATGGGTGAATGGATAAAACAGTGGAAATATGCAAGATATCAAAACCATGGCTAAAAGTGGGTAAAATCCATGGTCTATCAACTCCCCCAGACTCTTACCCTTTTGCTTGTCCTCAAGTAAAACACTGATATCACTCAAATTACCTTAAGGAGTGAATTACTCTCTCAAATAAGAGGTTCAGATGTAGTACTTAGGGATTGAATCCACAAAGACTCTAGGATTACAAAATAGATTATAGTCTTTAAAATAAGGCTAGGTTAAATGGTTATAGGTTTTAAAGCAGTAAATGAATTGGTGAGTAAGATTATTGCTCGATTGGTTTGTTTTGAGGTTGTTAACAGTTGGGAGAATAGCTAGATTCAGGTATATTATCAGGTATGATAAGTAAATTAATAAATTAATATGGGTTTTTATGGGTCTATTGATATTAATTGTTCTTGAATTCAAACTCAAATATAATCAATTTAATAATCTAATCTGGATCTCGGATTTCAACTATCGTGTGTTAATCGCAAGAAAGTGTCGATCGATGATTCGTTAAGAATATTGATCGATACACCTTTCAAAATATCAATCGACAGAACAATCGATGCGTCAATCGATGCTTCTTCCAGAAAGCTTTACGGACAGGTTTGATTTATATTCTCTAACTTAATAGATCAACTCTCGTTTGTATCTAGTCAGCTAGATCATACTAGTTTATTTTCAGGTATTGAGTCAAGCAATGACTTGTTCTCAATTAATCCTAAGATCTAAGTTTAAAGGGTGATTAATCCTAAACTTAGCTTTAAGAACAACCTAGATGAAGAACTATATTTTTAAACACCCTAGCAACAGTTTAAGTGACTTTGTGATTCATGGGTTAGATAGATTAGGGTGATTAGGTGGATATTTAGGATGTTTATTGCTTGATTAACAATGTTCTATACTTGCTAAGTGTTCTTAATGCTAGATTACACTTGATCAATATCATCTAGACCTTAAGCTATTTTACGCCCGAAAGGTGTTTGTTAAAATGATTGAATGAACGTAGTATTGTCTTTCACATATTTGGCCAATGACAGTTGATGTCCGAGATGTTTAAGTGATTAATAGGCTTGTGATTCATGCATGCTTGATTGCGTTAGCCAACGACAGTTGATGTTTAATTCATGATTAGCATATGGGTTTTTGCCACGCAGTGGATTAATCTATATTGAAGGAGATATAGACCTATAGACTTGTTGATTGTTTTGTTTGAACATCGTAGATTGAACTTTGATCACCTTATATCAATTATATTTGCACAAGGATCCATCCTTAGCATTTGATTGAATACTTGCTCTTGTTTCTTGATTGGATTTGAGATCACCTTATTTATATTTCTAGGATATTAGTTTGTTACGAATCATCGATCTTCTTGTTTGCTTAGATTAATGAAGCTTGTGTATTCTTGGTATTATAGATCATTAGTTCATTGTGGATTCGATCTTAAAATGCTACAATGACATATTATTCGATTCTGGTATTGTTGGCACATTAGGTTAATTGGTGTGTGCTTAAACGCAATAATCAGTAACTTAAAGAAATTATTTGATCTTAGGTAAGAAAAGAAGAAAATAAATTATTTGAGAATGGAAATATCATAGGTGAATGTGACATTCTGACTTATGCATGCATTCGTTTGTTTTGGTATTTTTGGTTATGAATAGTCTATATTAATTTAGGATCCTATTTGAATTATACGTGACATTTTTTTCTGAACTTATTAAACATGATGTTGCTTAGACATTCTGACTTATGCATGCATTCGTTTGTTTTGGTATTTTTGGTTATGAATAGTCTATATTAATTTAGGATCCTATTTGAATTATACGTGACATTTTTTTCTTAACTTATTAAACATCATGTTGCTTAATATAGACCTAGATATATATATATATATATATATATATATGATATTATCCATGATGTTGCTTAATATAGACCTAGATATATATATGTGTGATATTATCCTTTTAGACTATCACTACAAGAAAACACATGCTTAACGACGAAATTTAACGAGGAAAAACAATCCTCGTAAATTTACGTCGAGTTTACGAGGAATTTACGTGAAAAACTAAAGTCATCGTTATTTCCTCGTAACGTAACGACAAAAGTGTTTCGTCGTAAAGTGGATGTAACTTTACGAGTATTTTACGAGGAAAAACTATTTCCTCGTAAATACGACGTAAAATTTGCGTGTTATTTACGAGGAAATAGTTTACGTGTATTTAGCGAGGAAATTTTTGAATCCACCAACTTTATAGGTGTTACACGTTTTTTTGGCCCACCTAATTAATTTTCGTCGTAAATTCATAGGAAAATTACAACTACCGGATTCGAATTTTCCTATAAATATGGATGTTTGAACATCATTTTAAACACACCAACAACAAAAAACGTGAAAGAAAAAAAATGGCTGGCTCCGGGACTATTTACGAGTTGCGGAAGTGGATGTATATGCATAGAGATGCTAACGGGAGAGTGACGAAAGAATACCTTGCGGGTCTGGAGACATTTATGCATCAAGCAGATTCAACACTGCTCGCCCAAGAAAGTGGTAAGATGTTCTGTCCTTGTCGGAAATGCAACAATTTGAAACTGGCAAACCGTGAAAATGTTTGGAAGCATTTAATAAATAGAGGTTTCACGCAAAATTACTATATCTGGTTTCAACATGGAGAAGGTTTTAATTATGATCAGAACGAAACTAGTAGTAGTAATAGCAATTTTCAGGAAAAAGAACCGGTTGATCATCATTTGCATAATGAACATAGTTACCGTCAGGAGGAGATGGTAGATTATGATAGGGTTCATGATATGGTAGCTGATGCATTCGTAGCTCATGATGAAGATGAAGAACCTTGTATAGGTGCAAAAAAGTTTTACGAAATCTTAGATGCGGCGAATCAACCACTTTACAGTGGTTGTAGAGAAGGTCTCTCTAAATTGTCGTTAGCTGCTAGAATGATGAATATTAAAACTGATCACAATCTACCTGAAAGTTGCATGAACGAATGGGCGGACTTGTTTAAAGAGTATTTGCCAGAAGACAATGTGTCTGCTGATTCTTATTATGAGATTCAGAAACTGGTTTATAGTCTTGGGTTGCCTTCGGAGATGATAGATGTTTGCATCGACAACTGCATGATCTATTGGGGAGATGATGAGAAGCTAGAAGAATGTCGATTCTGCAAGAAGCCACGATTCAAGCCGCAAGGACGGGGACGTAATAGGGTACCGTACCAAAGGATGTGGTACCTACCAATTACAGACAGATTGAAAAGATTGTATCAATCAGAGCAGACTGCTGGAAAGATGAGATGGCATGCCGAGCATACTCAGACGGATGGTGAGATGACTCATCCATCAGATGCAAGAGCCTGGAAACATTTCAACAAAGTACATCCAGATTTCGCTAGCAATATCCGGAATGTGTATCTCGTATTATGCACAGATGGATTTAGTCCGTTCGGAATGTCAGGGAGACAATATTCATTGTGGCCAGTCTTTCTTACTCCATACAACCTGCCACCGGAGATGTGCATGCAACGGGAGTTACTATTCTTGACCATATTAATACCTGGTCCGAACCATCCAAAAAAGTCCCTGGATGTTTTCCTACAACCACTGATAAAAGAGTTGAAGGATTTGTGGTCAACAGGGGTGAGGACGTATGACTGTTCAACGAAGACGAATTTTACGATGCGAGCGATGCTTTTGTGGACCATAAGTGATTTTCCTACCTATGGGATGTTGTCTGGATGGACTACACATGGGAGATTAGCTTGTCCATATTGTAATGGAACGACAGATGCGTTTCAACTGAAGAATGGTAGGAAGACAAGTTGGTTTGATTGTCACCGTCGATTTCTTCCCATTGGCCATCCTTACCGAAGAAACAAGAATTTGTTTAGGCACAAAAGGGTTGTGAGAGACACTCCTCCTCCATATCTAACTGGAGAACAAATTGAAGCGCAAATCGACTACTACGGAGCTAACGAAACAGTTCGTTGGGGTGGTAATTGGCATGTCCCTCGTAATATGCCAGATTCTTACGGTGTTCATCACAACTGGCACAAGAAGAGTATATTTTGGGAGTTGCCATATTGGAAGGATCTTCTTCTGCGCCAAAACCTCGATGTGATGCATATAGAGAAGAATTTCTTTGAGAACATCATGAATACAATATTGAATGTCCCAGAGAAGACAAAAGACAACATAAAATCGAGGTTGGACTTGCCGGATATTTGCTCAAGAAGCGAGTTACATATTAAAAGCAATGGACAAGTTCCCGTTCCGATATTCAGATTATCTTCAGAAAAAAAGTCGGTGTTGTTCAACTGGGTGGCATCAGAAGTGAAGTTTCCCGATGGGTATGTTTCGAATCTCTCTAGATGTGTTGAAAAGGGTCAAAAGTTCTCCGGGATGAAGAGTCATGATTGTCATGTCTTTATGCAACGACTACTGCCCTTTGCATTTGCGGAGCTACTTCCAACAAACGTACATGAAGCACTTGCAGGTACGTAGTGTATTATATCACAATAATTTACAAAATAATATATGTCTAACAATGTGTTTAATTTTTTTTTGAATATAAAAGGCATTGGAGCATTTTTCAGGGATCTGAGCACACACACTCTTAAAGAAGAAGTTGTGGAACAGCTTCAGGAGAACATTCCCATCTTATTGTGCAACTTGGAGAAGATATTTCCTCCCGGATTTTTTGACGTCATGGAGCATCTAGCTGTCCACCTCCCATATGAGGCATTGCTTCGTGGACCTATACATTACGGATGGATGTATCAGTATGAGCGAGCCATGAAATATTTGAAGGGAAAAGCAAAGAACCTCGCCAAAGTTGAAGGTTCTATAATTGTTGTAAGTTTGACGGAAGAAGTTTCTCACTTCACATCGTACTACTTTGCGTCAAAAGTACGTACCCGGAGAAGAGCTCCAAGAAGATATGATGATGGTGGTGTTGCGCCAACATATGCAGTTGCTGGTGTTCCAGACATCTTTAGCCAGATTGGACGACTCGGTGGGATGTCTAAAGAGGTTTGGTGGTCGAGTGAACAAGACACTCATAGTGCACACACCTATATTCTACTCAATTGCGAAGATCCATTGATGCGTTATTTTGGAAGGTAACATATATTGACACTTCGAAACACATATAAGTATAATTAATTGTATAATTGCGAGAGATTCATTCCTATAAAATGTGATTTTACAGCCTATTTGTTTCTCAAGTCGAAGAAACATTTCCTGGTATATCCACAAGTGACGTAGACAAAAGGAAAGATCAACACTTCATTAAGTGGTTGCAGAATCAGGTATTAACTCAAACTTTTTTTTCATACATGATCTGTATTTCATTAACATTCTCTTTATTTTTGCAGGTTGATTATGACGACAACGATGCAGATTATCCTAAGTGGTTACACGAAGTAATTCAATCTCCACTTGTAAAGGTCACCACATCACAGATGTATTTCACACGAGGCTATACTTTTCATACATATGACTATGGTAGACAGCGGGCGACCAGTAACTATGGAATATGTGTGAAAGGGGAAACAGATTTCTACGGGATCTTGACGGAGATTATTGAAGTCGAATTTCCAGGGATACTGAAGCTGAAATGCGTCCTCTTCAAATGTGAATGGTTCGACCCCGTCGTCAACAAAGGTGTTCGGTCTAACAAATTCGGTGTAGTTGATGTCAACGGTGGACGAAGGTACAACAAATTCGAGCCTTTCATCTTAGCTTCACAAGCAGACCAAGTTAGCTTCCTTCCATACCCTCGAATGAGAGATTCAGGTATAAATTGGTTAGCAGTGATCAAAGTTACACCTCGAGGACGAATCATCAGTGGAGAAGAACCACCATTGCAAGAAGAACAGATAAATGAAGTCGAGGAACCTGAACAAGAAATTGATGACATCCTTCTCATTGATCCGCATAATCACGAGTACGAAGATCTTTCCGATGATGCCACAGACGAAGCTGTTGAAGACGAGTTTAATGAAAATGATGATGTTTCTAGTGATGACGAGAATGTCGATGTATCCGATTGATGTATGAATAAGATGAGAGAGTTTGTTTTAAGAATAAGATAATGTGGGGTTTGTTTTATGAATAAGGTAATGTGGGAGTTTGTTTTATGAATAAGCAAATGTGGGAATTGTGGTTTGGAATGGAAATAAAGATGGGGTTTGGAATATATGAAGTAGAAAATAAGGAATATGGGGTTTGGGGTTTGGGATTTCGGGTTTCGGGTTTCGGGTTTTGGATTCTAGGGATTTAAACATAACACTCGTTAATTCCATGTAAGCACAAATCGTCGTAAAGTCCTCGTATTTCAACGAGGAAATAACGACGAAATATAAAAATAAAGAACGCGGGACTCGTTAATTCCACGTAGGATGAAATCGTCGTAAATACCACGTAGGATGAAATCGTCGTAAAAACCACGTAGGATGAAATCGTCGTAAAACCCACGTAAAACCCACGTAAAACCCACGTAAGACAACGAGGAAATAACGACGAAACCTAAAAATAAAGATGGGGTTTGGAATATATGAAGTAGAAAATAAGGAATATGGGGTTTGGGGTTTCGGGTTTCAGGTTTCGGGTTTCGGGTTTCGGGTTTCAGGTTTCGGGTTTCGGGTTTCGGGTTTCGGGTTTCGGGTTTCAGGTTTCGGGTTTCGGGTTTCGGGTTTCGGGTTTCGGGTTTCGGGTTTCGGGTTTCGGGTTTCGGGTTTTGGGTTTCGGGTTTCGGGTTTGGGTTTCGATGCCACATCCAAACTGCGTTGTAAGTTTCTATTAATTAATTATATATACTTTAATTTTTTCATGATTTATATATATACTTTCTAAAAACCTAATTGTTAATTTATTTTTTCCAACAACAAAAATATAATTGGGCATTGGGGATCATTGAGAGGGTGAGGAAGAAGTTTAACGAGAAGGCGAAAGCTCGCTTGTTGGACACGGTCTCCAACTGGAAGGGTGACTGGATCGTGAAGGGGTATGAGCGTGGCAAACCCGCTGAGCTCACCACGGATGTGTGTGATGGCCTCATCCGTTATTGGCGCCTTCCTGATTCCATTAGAATCGCCCAAGCTTGCTCTAACTCCCGTAACACAGTCGATGAGCACGGAAACGGGCCGATGCTTCACACTACGGGCCAAAAACCCAACGCCGGTGTCCGTTTGGAAATGGTAATTAAATATTTTATTAAATAATTTTTTTAATATATATATTAATTTATTCTAACTTTCTTAAATGTTTTTTAGGCCAAAGAGACGGGACATCTCCCGTCTCTTATGGAACTTTACGAGAGAACCCACAAGAACAAGGCGGGCGTATTTGTAGATGGCAAGTCCGAGCAAATCTACAACGACGTAGTTGCTCGGGTTGAAGACCGTTAGACTCAGCTGACCCAGTAGTTTACCGACGGATTACCCGTCACCTTATCCACACTTGAAGTGGATAAGATTTACGAGGAGGTAAATTTTCAAAAAAATTAATTTTTTATTATTCATTTAATTTAACTTTAAATTTTTACTTACAATATTTATTTTTTATTTATAAGGTTGTCCCTAAAAAAAAGGGACGGACGTTGGGTATTGGTTCCGTCAACGATGTTCCGAGAGCGACATCGTCTTATGGTCAGCGACGGGATGATGAAGTCATTGAGCTGCGTAGAGAGTCCGCTCAGCTGCGTAACTAGTTGACCGCGACAAAATCTCGTATGGGTGGAGTCGAGGGCTTCTTGGACGTTATTGCGGCCACAAATCCGGAATGGGAGTCCATGTTGAGGAACATGCGACAACAACATCCCATTCAAGGCGAGTCATCCGACGTACATAACGAGGCGGATGTTACGAGGAGGAGTGATGAATTCTACCAGGCGATGAACGACCCTTAGTTTTTTTTTCGGTTGTTGTATTTTATAAATTCAAAACTTATTTATATATAAAATATTTTCATATTGATTTATTTTTATTTTAAATTTTAATTTATTATTAAATTAAATAATTTTAGTTATTTTTTAATTATATTTTAAAATTCTGTAAAATAATAAAAATGAAGTAAATTCGTAGCTAATGTACGACCTCTTTACGTGGAAACCTTACGAGGAAATAACGAGGAATAATAAACGAGTAATTTACGAGGAAACATTTACGAGGAAAGATAAACGAGTATTTTACGAGGAAAGTCTTTCGTGGTTGTTACGTGTATTTTGCGAGGAAACTCTTTCAAGGTATTTACGTGTAGATTACGAGGAACTTGTTTCGAGGTATTTACGAGGAAGTATAGCGAGGTCCTTACGTGGAATGTTGACGTGGCTTTACGACGAAATGCTCTATTTTGTCTTTACGACGAAATATATTCCTCGCTAAGTTACGACGAATTAGCGAGAAAATATGTGTTACGACAGATGAGTAACGAGCAAACGCGTTTCCTCGCTAATTCGTCGTAAAGCCTCTTTTACGACGAACTAACGAGGAAAACCGCCCTCGTTAAGATTATGTTTTCTTGTAGTGTATTTAATATTATTTCTATATAATTAGGTTGTTGTAAGCACCAAATTTACTAGATAGGCAAATTTGATATGTAAAGCAAAAAAAAATTACAAATAACATGAATAAAAAAAATACAACAATATAATACCGTAGTTGAAAAAGAACTAGGTTGAAGCAGAGTCAAAATTAGATCTCTTTCCTTAATCCTTTAAACGCCCGTAGTGTGCCGGTTTAATACGTTTAAGAATCCCTGGATACAACTGCCTATATCTTCAGTCTCACAGCACTTGAGAACCAAAGTCTGTCGAACATATTTCTATGTTATATTCTCAGACACAAAAAAAAAAAAAAATAGAAGAAAGTGATTTTGTTTGTCTTGGATGTCTATATCTAGAATGAGAAGAGGAATGACTATTATATAGTCACTAACCAAACCTTACGTTTGTCATAGACCAAACCGTAAACGTTGGCACAAAATGGAGATTCTCATCATAATTATATGGATGTGCATTTAGATGTAGGTTACAAAATCATAATCAATTTTGCATTCATACCTCCACTACTTCACATTGACCAATTTAATTAGCAAAGATATTTTTCTTTATTTTATTCAAACTTTATTTACCACAAAGTTTTTAAAAATAAAGACAAATAAATTAAGTAAAAACTAGACTAACAAGTCTAAATTCTTTATTAATTTCTTGAATCATTTACCAAATTTCAAAACCTGAAATTTAGGTTTGGTCCAAATATCTTTCTTTCTCAGTATAAACAAAGTTTTAAACTTTGCTTTATTTTCTCCATTTTAATTACAAGAGGATTCTCACCTCATATTTCTAATATGAATATTTTACAAATACTTTCACATTAGTCTTTCATTTCCCATTCAAAACCAACTCCGATTTTGACACACGAGTACACTACTTCATAGTGTCCAACATCTGGTTATTCCGACGAACGTCTTCGTCCGGAAACTTACCGAAAAAATGGTCTTAAACCATATCGTCAAAAACGAGTTCCAACAGTTGTAACAAATTTCTATTTTTAATATTATTTTGAGTTTTCTTAAATACTTGTAACCTAAAGAAATTATTCGAGAATGAAAATATCATAAGTGAATGTGTCATTGTGACTTATGCATGCGTTCGTTTGTTTTGTTTTTGATTATAAATAATTTATTAATTTAGGTTCTTATTTGACTTAGTAAACATGTTGTGACTTAATGTGAATGTAAATACATATGATAGTATCCATTTTAGACTATTTAAATATTATTATTTATTTTTTGGCATAGTTCAGAATTAGACGATGAAAACATAAGAGCATTTTTTTTGGCAAAACATAATAGCATTTTTATCGGGGGTATTTAGGAGGATTTTTAGGGGGGAAATGTGAGGTAGGTCCTATAAAATGGGAAGAAACGTAGTTTTCTATCGCGGAATAAGAGATGTTTGTTGTGGAGTTTTTGCACTGTTTAGCAGGCTCCACGACACGTGGATACCCGCGATTGGTTTTTTTTTTTAAACAGATAAAAGAAAAAAAAATTAAGAAACAGAACTGGGTTTCCGCGATGCTGATGCTCTAAGTCCGTCTTATTGATCAAAAAGAAAAGAAGAAAACATTGAAGTCTCTCCACTCTGGAGGAAACATAAAACGCATTGTTACCGAAACAACAGTGTTTTTCGTTCTGCTCAATCGATTAATTTCAAATAAAAAGAAGGGTTATGGCCTTGGGCCAAACGCATTGTTACCCAAACGACGGAGTTATATAGGTGAAATGAACCGAGGTTAATTTGGAACAACCAAAAAGAAATTATTCCTTTTTTTGAACCCTAGCCTCCGCGTTCTTCGTTTCATTGTGTTCTTCGTTTTTTTATTCACCATCTTTCTCCGTAAAATGGCAACAAGTGCAACGGACTTCCCACCGGATTCCATGATGCTTAAGGTTTTGTAGGTATCCGCCGGTTAAAAAAGAAGATTAGGCAACATCAGAGTGTGCTGGATCTGGAGATTACTCGAGCCTGTGAGAAGCAGCTCAGTATTATTTTTGATATCGGGATGGAAACCCTGAAAGCAGCTTGGATGAGTTTAGAGGATAATAAACTGAACGAACTAGCTGGATTGTGGTGAGGAGATGAAGAGTACGGGCTTCTGTCCTTATGGCAGCATGAAGGAAGAGCAGTACAAACGTGTATCTTCTCTCGGAAGAGATTTGGATAAGTACAAGGAAACGATGAGTAAGCGTTTGTGAGAGGAGTTTTGCTCTTAGGGAAGATTCGAATTTAAGGAAAAGAAGTTGGTACAAAAAGAGCTTCGAAAGTTGTCTTGAGACTTATCATCTCCAGAGAAGCAAACAACATCTCCTCAGAAGCAAACATCATCACCTAGCCTTACCCTTGATTATGCTGTTGAAAGCTTGGTAAGTCTAAATTATCTTGCTTCGCTGTTGAAGAGACTGTCAGAAAGGGAGTGCCTCAGGACACAAGATAGATAAAATCACACAAGCACCTGATCCTCATATTCATTCTGCTTTGGAGCCTATAGAGAACCCTCTCGCTGCAACTACTGACGTCAAAAATCCAGTGAAGAAGACGGAAAAAAAGAGAGGCGGAGGCTTTCTTAGTAAACATTGGACAGTCACTGGATGAAAGAATTGTATTTGCCAAAGATTGGTTGAAGAAATTACTAGATCCTACTCCCGGCCCCGGTAAATACTCAACTGTACTTAATTTCTATTGTTATTCTTATCATGTGTTATATCATTTAACTTTGTAACCAATTTTCCAGGTGTTTCTGCTAGTAAACATCTTCTGGAGAGAGAGAGAATCATGCTCTCAGAGTACGCCAGATTCTTTGGTAATGAGATCACAGTTTACACTTTAGCACTTTAGCCAGACTGGGATTTTGAAAATCTCAGTTACCAGCTGGATGTTCAGCTAAATTTTTTGCTTAAATTTTTTGCTTTAGGCTTGAAAAATTTGTCTTGATTATGGTGGTGCGCAAGAAATCTGTGGTTATGGATATTTCTGAACCACGTACGTAGTGACCTGTGAAAAAAGCGCATTTTTGTTGCTGCCAGTTTGAGTTCTACGTCTTGCTCACTCTTTACAAGACACACCACCTCAAATCCTCTATAAGGCATGGCATGAACGAAATCTTTGTCGCCGCTGATGATCACCACGAGTGAAAAATCCTCAGCTGGTCACTCATCCAGCTGATGGCGTTTGCAATGATTTTTTTGTCTGAAGTATCCTTGTTCGCCCTACCTGAATCTGGATCAATGATTCGGGTAGGGCAAACAAGGATACCTCCGACAAAAAAATCATTGCAAACGCCATCAGCTGGATGAGTGACCAGCTGAGGATTTTTCACTCGTGGTGATCATCAGCGGCAACAAGGATTTCGTTCCTGCCATCAACAAGATGACTTATAGAGGATTTGAGGTGGTGTCTGGTAAAGAGCGAGCCAGACGTGGAACTCAAACTGGCAGGGTCACTACTTACGTGGTTCAGTTCAGAAATGAGAGGATGTGTGAAGAAGAAGACCTTTATCCTAGACTCTTCGTTATCTGATGTGTGAACCTTTGGGAATTTTAACTTTGTTTTAGGAATGTGTAATAGAAAAAAACAATGGTGTTTGACAAGATTCTTTACCAGACACCACCTCAAATCCTCTATAAATCCTCTATATTGACCTTGGAGGCTTCGAAAAGAGTTCATGCACGTCACGTAGGATAATCCGTACTAACAGAGACAAAAAAATATATTAGCAGCTATACATAACATATTTTTTTTTTAATTTACTGCCTCATAAATGTGTTTAAAAGAAAACGTTACTAGTCACAGGTGTTAATGCTTTGACTTATCTGATTTAATTATCAAGATTAACGTTTTTTGTTTCATTGTTACAAATTTTCTCCTTAAGTGTAATTTAATTTAATTATTAAATACATGTGTGACCAATGAGAAAAGAAAAAGATATCCAAGTTTTAAGTATGGTGATACCATAGTTATATATAAAAAAACATTTTGATCTTTGAGAGATCAAGTTGTATGGATGGAAATAGATTTTGTGAGTCGACGCTCCAAATTAAGTTTGGAAGAGGTCTGCCACATATAAATCTGTTTGCCATAAGAAATAAAATGTTTATTGATACCGATCAAAATATTTATATTTCGTTATTGCTTAAATGCAAGTTGTAAAAAGATTAATCATGCAAAAACAATGAGAATTAAGACCATTGTGACTGAAACTGACATGAGTATTGTAGTTTGTAAAGTCAATATGGTTGAGAATAATCATATAAAATTATGTGGTTTTGACGGCAAAAATAATATCTTGTAATGAGATGTATATTTGCGAAAAAACAAAAAATATGTGTTTGGAAAATTCCAAAGCATATAAGTTGGATTTATAAAAATCAACTTGAAAGAACTATGAAAATCGTTGTATGTAAAATGTGAATTTTTAAGAACGAAATTTTTTTTGTTTTTTGAAATTGCTTTTTATTCATTTAAATCTAAAGGAGTTGTAGATTAACTTTCTAAACTCTTAAGAGATGTTAAATGGAAATATGCATATTTTGAGTTATCTCAAGAAATATAGGGGAAGCTTTGCTTACCATATAAAGTTATTGGCAAAAGGCCAAATGAACTTAGTGATAGTTATTACAATATGATTTAAAAAAAAAACTAGTGTAATACGTTAAGTTTTGTGTATAATGGTTAATTGTATCTTGAATAAAAGATGACAAAAATCATTAGACAATTGATCCTGACTAATCTCAAGAGATTATGTTCAATGTGATGACAACCTAGGATCTTTTTATTAAAGGTGTGTCATGAGATCAAATTGTTATATCATTAAAAGGAATGTTAAGTATGTCAAGTTTGCTGAGTCGTCTAGTGTCTAGAGTTATTTCTATTCATGTGGGGGATTGTTAGAACTCGGTTTTGACGAAATGGTTTTAGATCATTTTCGGTAAGTTTCTGGCGAAGACGTTAGTGGGAATAACCGTGGACACTATAAAATAGTATAACCAAATGTCAAAAGTGGAGTTCGATTGAATCAGAAATGGAATTCTAAAATGTGTGACTTAAATGTACACATTGGATATTGGGTTTGAATTTAGATTTAAATATGTTAGATAGACTTATGTCTAATTATTTATGATTTAAATCATATTCATGGTTATCTTTTATATTTGGCTAAATGTAAAAATGTATACCGATAGCAAAATAAATATTAGCATTGATTTGGTCGAGACACTAAAATTATTTTTGCAAGTTACGGTCAATAGTCGAAAGAATCATTCTTCATTATGATTATTGATGACACTTAATACTCCGTAACCATGCATATACGTTTTTTGGTTTTGAAAAGAAAAACCTAAACGTTATGTTTTGTGGTACTCATCTTTTCTATATAAAGCCTCATGGCAATGCAGAATAGACACGAACACGAACATGAAACAACAAAAGATTCTCCCATTATGAAATAATTATGTTTATTTTTTTATTTTTTGTGTACGAGGGTATAACACAAAATTAGGATCGATAGATTCTGTTGTCTTATGGTAGTAAAATAAGTCAAACATCTATAAATTAATAATGTTGGGAATACAGCAAACTATAATTTTTTTCTTAATTTACAGAGATATTAATTTATCGATATACTAATTCAGTACAAGAAAACACGCCGAATTCCGACGGAGGTTCCGACGGACATCAATGTCGTCAGACGTTTGTGACGGATTACCGACCAATTTCCGACGAAATCCAAAAAATTGAAGTCGTCGGAATTCCGTCGGCCATTTCCGACGAAATTCCGACGAAACAAGGGTCGTCAGAATTTTCCGACGACTTTTCGATGACATTCCGATAAAAAATGTAACCGTTGTAGTCGTCGGAAGTTCGTCGGTATATTCCGACGAATTTTCGACGACATTCCGATTAACAGTAAAGTTGTCAGAATTTCGTCGGAATTTTCCGACGAATTTCCGACGAACCATATGACCGTTGCCGACAAATATATATGACCGTTGTATAGCCGTTTGAGATTGGACAATACCGACGGAATTCCGACGGACTGCTTTACATCCGTCGGAATTTCGTCGGAAAGTCGTCGGAGGGCCGTAAGCAATTTCCTATAAATACAACCCCTCCTCATTCAACTCATTCACACTTCATTCTCTCTTCATTCTCTTTAGTCATAACAATTCCGTGAAAATCATGTCTTCAGAAGTTTATTATCGTTCGTGGATGGATAAACCTCATTTGGATCCGAACACCAATTTGCTTACGGAAGAATACGTTCAAGGGATTGGAGAATTCATGAGGCTTGTTCAACAGCAACCGGATGCAAAAAGTGGTATGTTAAGATGTCCCTGCTCTTCTTGCAATAATAATAAGGTTATAAAAGAATTTGATGTTTGGACTCATTTGTATATGAAAGGGTTTTCACGTAATTATAAAGTTTGGTACCTTCATGGGGAAACTGGTTATGAATATGGTAGTACTAGCGAACCTCAGCCTGTTAGTGAACTTCAGCCTGATATTAGGTTAGAAGAATCTAGAACGGATATAGATTATGGTGTAGGTACTGAGCAGATGGTACATGATCATTATAGAGGGGAAGAACCAAATCCCGAATCTAGGAGATTTTTTGACATGTTGGATGCAGGAAAACAACCTTTGTATCAAAATTGTAGAGATGGTCATTCAGTCTTATCATCTGCAACTAGATTAATGGGTATTAAGACAGACTATAATTTGGCTGAAGAATGTATGGATGCGATTACTGATTTTGTCAAAGGTATTCTACCTGAGGATAACCTTGCACCGGGTTCATACTACGAGGTTCAGAAACTTGTTGCCGGTCTTCAACTACCGTATGAAGTGATAGATGTATGTATTGACAACTGCATGATCTACTGGAGAGCGGATGAGACACGGAATGTATGCAAATTTTGTGGGAAACCTCGTTATCAGGAGACGAGGGGAAGAGTTCCGATCCCATTCAAAAGAATGTGGTATTTGCCTTTGACGGAAAGATTGAAGAGGTTGTATCAGTGTGAGCGCACAGCAAAAGCAATGAGATGGCATGCAGAGCATTCCACAAATGGTGAGATTAGACATCCTTCAGATGCGAAGGCTTGGAAACATTTCCAGTCAACATATCCAGAATTTGCGGAAGAGAGAAGAAATGTTTATCTTGGATTATCTACTGATGGTTTCAGCCCATTGGAAAGCATGGAAGACAGTATTCTCTATGGCCAGTTATTGTGACACCGTACAACTTACGGCCGAGCTTGTGCATGCGACGAGAGTTTTTGTTTCTCTCAATTCTCGTCCCCGGGCCAGATCATCCTAAAAGATCACTAGATGTGTTTCTTCAACCACTGATATATGAGTTGCAACAACTATGGGCGCATGGTTTTGAGACATACGATGTTTCGTGCAAAGAAAACTTTCAGATGCGGGCAGTACTTATGTGGACAATAAGTGACTTTCCAGCATATGGTATGTTATCTGGATGGACAACACATGGGAGGCTATCATGTCCATATTGTCAAGATGACACAGATGCTTTCCAACTAAAGAACGGAAGGAAAACGTGTTGGTTTGACTGTCACAGACGATTTCTACCACCTGATCATCCATACCGCAGGAGTAAGACTTCGTTTACGAAGAACAAGCAGGTGTTTGATGGTCCACCTGAGGAAGTTAGTGGGAAAGATTTGTTGAAGCAGTTTAGGTATTTTGATGCAGAAAGGACGCCAGATGTAGGTGGACATGAAAACATTCGAGTCAATGCGGTTGGAGAGCTACATAACTGGCACAAAAAGAGTATTTTCTGGGATCTGCCATATTGGGAGAGTCATCTATTGCGGCATAATTTAGATGTCATGCATATTGAGAAGAACTTCTTCGATAATCTGATGAACACAGTCCTTAACATCCAAGGTAAAACGAAGGATAATTTGAAGTCAAGGTTGGATTTAGTCGATATTTGTGATCGTTCTGAACTTCACGTTGATGAGAACGGTACGGCCCCTTTTCCCATTTATCGGCTGGATGGTGCTAGAAAAGAAGAGTTCTTTGATTGGATTACAGATAAAGTGAAATTTCCTGACGGATATGCATCAAATTTGGGGAACTGCGTTGATAGAAGCGAAGGAAAGTTTACTGGCTTGAAGAGTCATGATTGTCATGTAATTATGCAGCGCCTCCTTCCGTTTGCTTTTTCAGCATTATTGCCACGTAATGTTCATGAAGCAATTGCAGGTATATTATATTTTTACAATTTAATTTATTTTTATATTTAACAATTATGCTTATAAAAACTTAATACTTACGAAAATTATGTCTTTTATCTATGTAGGGATTAGTGTTTTCTTCCGCGACTTATGCAGCAGAGTAGTGACTGAAGAGGGTATTAATAATTTGAAGACAAACGCACCAGTCAGCATGTGCAACCTTGAGAAGATATTTCCTCCATCATTCTTTGATGTAATGGAACATCTTGCTATTCATCTCGCAAGAGAATTGGAACTTGGTGGTCCTGTGCAGTACAGATGGATGTATATTTTTGAGCGTTATATGCATCATCTGAAGAAGATGGTCAAAAATCAAAGCAGGGTGGAAGGATCTATAGTGGCACAGGTGATCAATGAAGAAACTGCAATCTTTGCTGAAAATTATTTTCCACCAGAAGTGCATACAAAACACCGAAGACCTGCTCGGCATGATGATAGAGGGGAGAGAGCAACATATCATGTTACTGTCCCAAGCATGTTCAAGGAAATAGGACGACTTAGTGGAAAATTCACGAAGCGGAGACTTACGGACACTGAGCACGCTCATTTGCAAACATATTTGCTCACCAACTGTGAAGATGTTCTACAATATGAGAGGTAAAAATATTTATTCATTTATTGTTAGATTAATATTCAATAAATTTATTTCATATTGATAATATTTTTGTATATAGTGTATATATGGCGGAGTTGCGTATGACTCACAGGCATGCAACAGAAGATGAGCTTCGACAACTTAGAGATAACGGATTTGCTGCGTGGCTTCGTAGTTATGTGAGTCATATATCATATTACCCTATGCAAATGATTAGTTTAAATTTAATATAAACTAATTAACTTTTCAATCATATATGTTTTTAATTTATAGGTGAATGATGGTTTGGCCAGAGGTCTTGTGTTCGATGATTGGATACGCGAATTTGTGCAGGAACCAAACTATGTGGTCAAATCATATCCTAAATTTTGTACGCGAGGATATGCATTCACAAGGAAAGGTCATTCTAAGACAACATATGATGCTGGTGTTTCATCTTCTTCCGGTGACGATGTCTACTACGGCAACATAAAAGAAATATTGGAAATCCAATTTCCTGGAATGGTTGGATTGCGTTGTGTAGTATTCTATTGTGATTGGTATGACACCACCCCAGATAGAGGAGTGAAGATTGATGCGTTTGGTGTTACATCAGTTCATTCGCGGCGGAAACTTCAATATTATGATCCCTTCATTCTTGGTTCGCAAGCTGATCAGGTATGTCAATCTATTCATAATTTTTTACCAATATAATTAATTAATGTTATATATTTTACTAATACTTGTATAATTGATATGTATAGGTGTGCTACATCAGTTACCCTCGGGTGACGTACAGAGACGATCCATGGGTTACTGTAACGCAAATCAACCCAAGAGGACGAGTGGATGGAACTTCTGATGATGATGAACCATTGCAACCAGAGTCTACCAGCAACGCCCAGGCAGTTGAAGATTTGGAAAATGTTCAACTCGTTGAGAATTTGACTGTGTTTGGACATGATGCTGTCGTACATTCGGAGCCAGAAGCCGAGGTTGGGGAGTTTGATGAAGATTCAGAAGATTCTGATTAGTTTTTTTTTTTTTTTTTTATTGGTCCGTCGGAAATCCCTCGCAATATACCGACGACATAGCGACGACATTGGGTTTCATTGAAATTTGGAAAGGTCGTCGGTAATTCGTCGGAATATACCGACGACATTCCGACGAACTTGTCCAGTTCGTCGGAATGTCGTCGGTATATTCCGACGAATTACCGACGACATGTGTTTCTAAAAAATTTCAATCATAAAAATCTATAAATTTAGATGCCAAAACTATGAAAATAACACATAATAAGTGTTTAGTATAGTATTAGATCGCAACCGTTCAAATATAACAACTCATTAAAATATTTATGTATGCATATCATTGTTTTCATAACATCTCATCTTAACATTATATACTTATACAATCATATTCATATAAGCTTACACTACAAAAAATGTTGTTGTGTAAAATCGTGTTATAAAACATTTTTATTGTTAAATCTTTATGCAAATACTATATATATTATCAAAGATTTGGATTTTGCATTTAGAAACTTGAAATCAACACCCTAAACACTAAGTCGTCGGAATTCCATCGGAATATACTGACGGACACATTCCGTCGGAATATACTGACGGACACATTCCGTCGGAAATTCAATTTTCCCGGGAGAACCAAACCGCTTGAAAATTTTCGCGAATCGGCATTTGGTATATTTTAATTATACCGACGAAATACCAACGAACCCGTGTCCGTCGGAATCTTCAGATATAATAACCCTCCTTCTTCCTTCTTCGTTATTTCCGCCTCTCTCTCTCTAAATTCCTCTCTCTACACCGGCGATTCCTCCCTCTACACCGGCGATTCCTCCCCCCAAACCGTAAATCATGTAAGAATCATCCCAAACCTTCTTTAATCTCAATTGTTTAGGGTTTTGGAAGTTAGATCTCGGGTTTTAGGTTGTTTGATTGATAGTTTAAGATATATAAGTTAGGATTGTTGTTTGGATTGTTGTTTTAGTTTTTTTTGAAACATTTTTTGATTTTTAAAAACGTTTTTTGATTTTTAAAAACGTTTTTTGAATTTTTAAAACGTTTTTTTTTTATTTTTAAAAACGTTTTTCAAGTTTCCAGTAATGAAATATATATAATAAAACGTTTTTAAAATTTTTTAAAAATAGTTAACAACATTTTTCTATATTATAATTTTTTTATAATTTTGTATACATATATATATATATATATATATATATAAATCATGTATAATAAAAATTTTAAAATTTTTTATAATTATTTATAAGTTTCCACTAATAAACTATGTATAATAAAACATTTTAAAAAAAAAAATTATAAATATTTAACAACATTTTTCTTCATTTATTAATTTTTTATAATTGTGTATACATATATATATATAAATCATGTATAATAAAAAATTTTAATTTTTTTATTATTTTTTATAAGTTTCTAGTAATAAACTATGTATAATAAAAGGTTTAATAGTTTTTTTTAAAACGTTTATAAAACCTTTTGTAAATATATAAATGAAAACATTAAAAATAGAAATGATTTGAAAATATGTTTGTTGTATTAATTTTTTTTTTAGGGCCGAGGATGAACCCCGCCCCGCAGCCCGTCTTCGACGTAGTTCGGTGAGCAGTTCCCGTGCATCGGGATCGTCTCATGACTCGGTTCCCGCATATATTCCCGCTCCAGCTCCCGCTGCCCCTCACGCTGCTGCTCAACAGGATCCGGGGGTCATTCCGGTTCATCTATTGGTTCAACAACCAGGTCGAGAGCATCTCCCGGTTCTCCAACCCAACCCACGACGAGGCCATAGCACTTGGTTAGTATTTTTTTATTTGTACCGTTATGTTTTTTTCCTTTAATTAACTTGCTAACTTGTATTTTTTTTAAAGGTTCACCAAGTCGAAAAATAGCATTAGCCGGAGCATCAACCAGATGATGTACTCCATGCTCCGTTTTGGATATCCAAAGTGGAGTGTGATCCCTTCCGACGAACGAGAGTTGTGGTTTCGTCAGTTTGCGGTATAGTAACTCTTCATTTTTTGAAAGTTTTTACATTTTTTTAAATATATTTACTTATTAAATTGTGTTTGTTTTGTAGCAAGAGTTCAACTGGCACTCCGATCTTACGGAAACAGTCCGTAAGAAATTCAACGAAAAGGCCATGGACTCTTATACAAAGCAGATAAACGCGTGGAAGACAGTTTGGCAGAAGAACAAGAGGTCACGGTTCATCAACGGGACGGTGTGGGAGCAGTTGATAGCTCATTGGGAGAAGGAAGAAACTGCAGAGACGTCTTCTAGGAACTCCAAGAACCGGAAGAGCGATCGTGGCGGGAAAGGTATGTATGTGCACAACCTCGGCGCTTGCTCTATGTCTACTAAGGAGGATGAACTTGTAAGTTTTTTTATTATTATTTATCTTTATATTTTTTAAATAAATATTTTATATATTCCTTGGCTAATAATGGCGGTTTTTTTAGATCGAAGCAAATGACGGTAATCCCGTTGATCGTCTCCAACTCATTAAGGTGGCTCACACTAACAAGACGACGGGTCAAATTCAGGACCCCGTGATCAAAGGTGTCGTTGATTTGGTGGAAGCTGAAATAGTATTTCAATCTCAGCCTCTCTCTGATGACGGCGACTCTACGGGAGCTTCAACCAACTTGTCTCTATTGCAAATAAATGAGATGGTTGAAAAGGTAATTTTTTTTATTAATATATTTTTTTTATAATGTCGATTACTAACTTGTCCCTATTTACTAACTTTAAATATTTTTGTAGGCGGTTCCTAAAAGGAAAGGAGGCCGTTTAGTTGGGTTGGCCCGCCGTGCTTCTTCGTATCCGGCATCTTCTTTGCAAGCTCCGTATGCCGATCTCATGATTCTCGAGGAGCTACATGACAAAGATGAACGGATTGGGGCATTGGAGGAGCAGAACACCACTATCCTTTCGGAGAATGCCACTATCCTTGCTGAGTTGGCATCCCAGAAGAAGTTCAACACCGAGATAATGCAGAAGCTAGATCGTTTGATGTCTTCGAGTTCATCTTAGTTTTTTTGGCTTTTTAAAACTTTATGAATGTTTTTTTTTCTATTTCGGTTTGTATGAATTTTAAGAATTTAAATTATATAATATTATTAGTTTTAAATTTCTGATTTTTTTAATTTATTAATATAAAAAAATATATAAAAATGCAAAATTAATTCGTTTTTAAAATTGGTATATTCCGACGAATTTTAGGCGTCGGAATATACCGACGGACAAATATCCGTCGGAATTTACCGACGAACCAATTTCCGTCGGAATATACCGACGAACAAATATCCGTCGGTATATTCCGACGACCAATGTCCGTCGGTATATTCCGACGAACCAACGTCCGTCGGAATACAACGAGGAATCCAATACGTCGGAATTATCCGAAGAACGTTCTCCGTCGGTACATAGTTTTTCCGATGAACTCTGGTCTCGTGTGTCCGCATCGTAATATCGTCGGAAGTTCGTCAGAATGACGTTTCTCGGTATTCGTCAGAAAGTCGTCGGAAGTTCTGACGAAATTCCGACGAATTTTTTTTTTCCGACAAAACGATACCGACGGACAGGTTCGTCGAAATCGGTCTATTCCGACGAATTTCTGACGATTTCGGTCATCAGAATCCCCCTGTTTTCTTGTAGTGATTGAACCAAAAACTTAATTTGGAACTATAAAATTATATTATTTTATAAAAAAAATTAGTTTATATTAATTTATAGAGTATTAATTTAAAAATGTTATACAGTATATATATATATATATATTCTGTTAAATAAGCAGGCAGGTTTATTAATCATGTTAATGTATCACGATCACCAACGATGCGTTTTGAAGGGTCACATTATTTAAATAAATAAAAACTAATATACCGAAATTAAGTAGGTAATGAAATGGTTTTATAGAAAAAAGAGTAGGTAATGACTTGTTTCACACTGAGATACAATACATTATACTATCAATTATCTACGTAGATTTTATAAATAAACTCAAACGTCCGAATTGGATGGCCAATGATTGAATTTTTAAATCACGATGTAGTATATTCTTGTAGTTTTGTTTTTTGAGCTGACTTCCTTTTCTTTGTCAACTCCTAATATTTTTTTCTCGCCATTTCAAATTGGTATCATATCATTCTCAGCGGGGGATAGAAAACACCAAATTGTATTATCTTTATATTTCGTGTGTCAACAAGTTGATTAATATATTTTCAACATCAATTAAATGTTAACGTAAGATAATAAACTTTCTATAAGAAAACGTACGATAAATTAATAATTAACGCTATGAGATATTAGGGGATGTCTCTGTCTTTCTTTTGTTGATTTTCGATTTGATTTTTTCTCTATTCAGAAAAACATACTCCCTCCGTTTCTGAATAAGTGTCATTTTGACATTTTTCACACAGATTAAGAAAGTGACTGAAATCTATGTAAATTGTTATTAATTACACCTCTCCGACCAATAGTTTTGAAATAAATAAAATTATTTATAAAATCAATGCAGTTTGCAATTAATTTTCAGCTGAAAGTAAGTATAATTTGCATTGAAATTATAAAGTGACATTTTTTGTGTAACAAGAAAAAATGTTAAAATGACACTTATTATAAAACTGAGTGATTATAAGACAATAAACTGTTCTTATCAGAAAGGTTGAAACTTAATCCGTTGTTCGAAAGTCATCGCATTGGGTTGTTGGCTAGTTCGAGGAAGCTCACCATTGAGTCATTGACAATATTGTATACTGCTTTTTGGCATAAATTATGATCATCTTTGTCCGATCCAAAACAAAAACAAACTATGATCATCTTTACTTTGTTGATAGGTTATTAACTCTAATGTTGAAAGGCAATAATATTGTTTTTGTTATGAAATAACTTATAATTTATAGTTTCGAAAAATTTAAATAAGAGTAGAATTTAATACACGTAGGAAGCAAATAACACTAGTATAAGGGAGAGAGTTTATTATAAGAAGGAAGAAGAAAATGTAATGATTCTTTGATTATAAACTCTTGTTCTTGTTTTTGGTGTACAAAAGAGTGAGATGAGTGATGGTATTTATAGTGAACAACAATACATAAAATAACAAAGATGGTGCTTAATTTGGTAAATGAGTGGGTGATCATAGTGTTTGATGAGTAGATGATCATAGTGCTTGAGTTGGTAAAGGAGTGGATGATCATAGTGCTTGAGTTTGGTAAAGAAGTGGAGGATCATTTCAAAGTTTATCTTATAACACTCTCCCTTGATCATCCATCTTGTATTACGTGGTGCCTCGTTAAAAACCTAGTCATGGAAAACCCAATGGGAAAAACCGTAGTAAAAGTAAAAAGAGTACAACTACGTAAGCTCCCCCTCGAATGAGTAGTCATAGAACCTTTAGAACAATGATAGATTTTCATCTCTCAAATTGTAACATTCTCTTTGGGTGTCTATCTTTTGTATGTTCTTTGTTGCCTCGTTAAAACCTTGTCATGGAAAAACCCAATGGGATAAAAAAAAACCATGATAAGGAAAAAGAGTACAACCACACTTACTATCATATTTCTTTCCCTGGAAACAATATCTTCAGGATATGCATTCCAATCAACTCTCTTCAGAGAATTAACTTAAGAGAATAAACTCTATTCATTTCTATTATGATATCTAGGGCCTTTAGACTTCTTGTCCATAATTCTCTTTTGACTTAGACAATAGTTTATTGGTCTATTTGGATTTCAAACCAAATTTCTTACATATAATCGTATAGAAATTCGTCTCGTACATACGAATTATTCATTTGTAACTATAGAAGTTACTATTATGATTTTCTTTCTTTTCATATGAAATTACATCTTTCAGTAATGAAAAAGATTAATAATTTTCTTAAATAACACTCTTACGTATGGTATTTCAGGACCAAACATATACGAGCGTCTTAAATAAAATACTTTAAGGATCTTTATGATAACATCTCAGTTTTAGATCTCCAGTTTAGAATACATAAAAACAATATAGTATTGTCAAGAGTTTTCTTTCAAAATATAATTTTTCTATAACTCTTCAGGAGTTTTGATTATATTCAAATCATGATTCTATTGATTTATAATCTCTTGATAAATACAAATGGATACATTTGTTAACCTTATAATATTTCATATATCCCATAAAATAGTTTGTTTCAATTCGATCGAATATGCAGAGTTCCCGGGAACATGATTTTGATATCATCAATCCTTCATGGATTATACTTTCAGGGATTAACATTTTTCAAGTGGATTGTTTTATTCAAGTTCTTCCTTTATTACCAGACTATAAGGAACTTGAAACTAGTTGCATCTACCATATGAAATTATGTCTCTTCACAATCAATTTCATATTGATCCTTCTTTGTGTGCAACGGTTCATTTACATCTCACTTGTTTTACACCTTTTAGTGTATGGACTACTGGTCCAAATACTTCTCTATTTCACAAGAAGTTTATATCTTTGTCTATTGCATCTTTCTGATTTGGCCAATCATTTCTTTGTGTACACTTTTCAATAGACTTTCTTTCATGATCCTCTTTCTCATTTATTATATCAACTGCTACTTTGCATGTATAATATCATCGACGTCAATTTTCTTATCGGTTCCATTTTGTTTCATACATGACATAACTTATTGAGATCTCTTCATTTGTCTCAGGTACCTGAATTTTCGTCAGTCATGTTTAATTTCTCTTATATTGCCTCGTTTTGACCATTATCAATATATGCTCCTTTTCATTTACGAGGATTTATCTTGGGAACCAATCTGTCTACCACGCTGCAGGCGTGACTAGCAGTTTGATATTGTTCTTGTAGAACATTTATTCTTATTGGAGCATTTACAGCTGGTATATGTGACTTGATCACTATATTTATATGGGTCGTGTCTGGCAACTGCATTAGTAAGTTTTGAAATGAATTATCTTTTGGACTTCTATTTCACATTGTGTTTAGCCCGAGGATCAATGATAATTCATTTCAACTTATTTTATTTTCCAGCTGTTTATTTTCTCCCCCTTGTGTTGGAAGTACTAACTCACTTTTAGAATTCATGTATAGCCTTACTTATATTTTTCGGGGATGGCTCTGGATTCTTAAGTGTCAATAGAGATTTATATCCAACATATATTTCCAACCTCATTTGAAAACACATCTTCATTTGAAGCTCTGTGGCGGAGCAACATCCAACATTCTTAGATGAAAATGATTGGTTTCTGATTCTATACCAATGATGGGGAGAACTAGTGAATATTTATTGGCTTGATGCGAACCAGTGTTGCTCAAAATGTTTAGCACTTATCTCAGTGAATGTGCTATAGTCGTTAAAGACTTTAAGAAGTGAATTCACCAATATTATAAAAATGCATAGTGGGTGATCAGTCCACTAACATCTTCGTTATTTATGCCAATATCTTATTTTGGCTGGTGAAAACCATATTACCCTTTTATCTTATGGGTAAGCAACATATGTCAAATCATTCGGAAGAATCTTCTGGTTCTTATATGACTATGCATATGACCTTTAAGTATATATTCGCATTATTAATGAACCAAATGGTCTAACTGATTCATGCCAAATGTAAACTTCTAGTTTACTATACATTTATCTTCATTATACTAATCTTTGTGTAGTACAATATATAAGAGGCTGTAGATATTTTCTCTAAAATACTTATACTGCTTTGAGAATTATTTCTGATTGAAATGTATATATCATTTCGTTTGCTTATTGTCTCAACATAAGTGTCTCAAAATCTTACGGATTTACTTTGAGAAAAATTCATCAATCTTAGTTTTAGTGTAAACATAATCTTCTGGATGTTTGACTTATCATAAAAAGTGAGATTCTTTAACTCTTCCCCTCGAGATTATAATACTACAGGTTTATCAATCTCGAATGTATCTCATTTTCTTAATCAACAACATATCCTACATGGGTTATGTATTTTTCGTAGATCCTTTTAACTTTTGATACTTATAAAAATACAATACCTTAAGAACTTTAAATTGCATTCTTAAGAACTTTAAATTAAATTTTTATGTGCAGTAATACTATGTATACTTCTGGAGCATCATATATATCCTCTTTTTAAGCATTCTATAAGTTTTTACTACCTTGTATTGTACACACAATAAATTTTCTTTCATCTTCAGATGAATTCATAATTTCTTTTCTTTATTACCATGTTTATTTTCTCAACTTTAAGTGAGAGTATGAGTTCTATAAAGAAACTCTTTGGACCTTGACCTCATTTATGCTCACGTTTAAAACCACTATTTATGAGTTTTTTTAACTGTCATATTCTCTTCAGGAGAATGAATCATAATCAACTAGACGTGATTTATCAATAGATATTTTTCAATATATATGCATCATAAAAACATTTCTTGAAGAAATTTTACTTTTAAACTTCAGGTCTTGTAATCTTTAAATGCAAAATACAAAATGAGCTTTAGGTAATCACTTCAGGTGATAATACATTTTTATATATATTATTCTCCAAAACTTATGGATCTTTTAGAGTCAAGATTTAAACTTAAAATCCTCAATATAAATGGTAATAAAATCAAAATATTTCAAATATATTTAAATATGTATTAACAAAGGTGTCTTATTATATCAGAAAATAAATAAAACTTTCATAGTAATTATTATATAGACTATATTATTACTCTCATGCTTTTTAACAAAGTTTAACCTATCAATCAATTTAATGAACAAATTTATATCACTGCCAACTTCATGCAAATTGATTTATCTAATCAAGTTTGTTAAACTTGTATATAAAGCATAAAAATACTTATCTTATAAACAGAAGTATATCGGCGATGAAAGTTTCAGCTGTTCACGTTTCTGAATTGGCTGATAACTTGTACATATCTTTCCGAGAGAATACACAATCCTGAAAACTTTAAATTTTGCTCATATAAACATGGCCATTACATTAGTAAATATCAACATATAATCCAAATTCTTTTATGATATTAGACCAAAGACTAATCGACTACAAAACTAACCGATTACAAATAATTTCTTTTATGATGTTAGACCATGAATCATAAAGTATGTTTCCTTAATACCATTAAACCATGAAGCATATTAAAGTATAATAAGCAAAATTTAATTCATCAAATAACTATTATTCTTACATATAGACAAGCGTTGATATATATATATATATCATCGTCTAAAATGACTATATATATATATATATATATATATATATTTTTTTTTTTTTTTAGAATTTCGCAATTTTAAAATGAACCATTTATTATGAACTTCATAATTTAAAAACCGTTTACATTAATCATACAAGCAATTACAAGGAGAAGCGATGTAAAGAAAATTAAACCGATATTCATCTTAAATTCACTCGGAGTAAATTCTCCAACGAATAAACCATAAATAGAAACACAAATAAAAATGGCACATAAAAACAAAAGTGCGCGAATTATCTTTCTTGAAATGAAAAAATCGGAGGAGAGCAATTTGAAATTTTTTTTTTTTTTTGAGAGAAGATGAAATGTTTTGGATGATGAAATGGAGTGAAAATGAGTTGTATTTATAGATGAGAATCACTGTTCATGACCGTTGGAGAAAGGAGAAATTTTTGAAAAAATTTCTTTGTGACCGTTGGGGTTAAATCGAGTGCACTAAAAATCAGTCTGAAAATATCGTATAAAACGATCAATCAAATCTATTAAATTTCATAAAATTTTGATAAAAATAAAAATTATGGTGGATAAATATTTTTTGTTATGATAATAAATTATGCGACGGCTCAGCCGGTCAATGCAGAATAATAAATAAATTATACGGCGGCTCGACCGACCAATTAGCAATAAACAAAATATAAGGTGGCTCAGCTGACTAGTTAACAACAAACAGAAAATAAAGGCGGCTCGGCCGTCCAGTTGATAACAAACAGAATATAATGGCGGCTCGGCCGTCCAGTTAACAATAAATAGAATATAAGGCGGCTCAGCCGACCAATAAATAAATTAAAATATTAATAAATAATATATGCGGTATTCCGGCCATTATAACATAATATAAATAATAGTACAGACGGTATACCGACCATTATAGCAGAGTATATATGATACAATAAATTTTACCGAATTGCAGAACGATCGTGCTGATAACGTGTTATGAAATAACTTATAATTTATAGTATCGAGAAATTTAAATAAGAGTAGAATTTAATACCCGTAGAAAGCAAATAACACTAGTATAAGGGAGAGAGTTTATTATAAGAAGGAAGAAGAAAATGTAATGACTCTTTGATTATAAACTCTTGTTCTTGTTTTTGGTGTACAAAAGAGTGAGATGAGTGATGGTATTTATAGTGAACAACAATACATAAAATAACAAAGATGGTGCTTAATTTGGTAAATAAGTGAATGATCATAGTGGTTGATGAGTAGATGATCATAATGCTTGAGTTGGTAAAGGAGTGGATGATCATAGTGCTTGAGTTTGGTAAAGAAGTGGAGTATCATTTCAAAGTTTATCTTTTAACAGTTTTATAATTCTAGTGAGGCATGCCCTAGTTTTCAAACTCTCTCTGACATGCAAATCGAGGAGCCGCAACGAGCAATGTTTCTTGATGCCGGCGAGCCACCGTCGCTCCTCTCTCTTCACAGCTCTCTTCATCTTCTGATTACTCACCGTCACTCATCTCTCTTCACAGCTCTCTTCATCTGCTGGTTACTCACCGTCACTCATCTCTTCACCATCTGGTTCTTTGGTTCTCTACTCCGCTGTCGCTTCTCTATCCTCTCAACACCCTTTGTCGCCATCTTCGGTACTCATCCACTCGTCACAGCCTCCTCTGTTCACTCCTCCATCCTCGCCTCCTCTGTTAACTCTTCCGACGTCGCCTCCTTCGTCGCCTCCTCCATTCACTTCTCCGTCGTCGATTCCTCCGTTCACTCCTCCGTCGTCACGACTTCTCTTAGTGCGACTCAAAATGCTGGAGGTTCTCAGCTCGAGGATGAGCTCGTTGGATCTGGTCCTTGTCACCTCCTAGTTTATGTGCGTCACGAGTCAGACATACCGTCGTCTTCACTTCCACATCCTGAACGTTTCGTCAACAGACGAGAAGCGGCATCCATCCACGATAACACAACACCTTATGTAGCTGTTGTTCACACTCCGACACCGGAGGCGCGTCATCTCGGGTCAGCACATGCTTGTAATCCGGAACCACTAGCTCGCCTCTGCACTGTCGCTTCACTACCAATCAGCCACGGCAGCTCTCCAAACTCCCGTTCATTTCTCCGCCTACTTCCCATCGGCTCACTCGATACAAGCTATGAGCTTGCAGTACAGATCTAGATTCTTTTGGGCTTGGCCCATAATTTGGTTGTGAAAGACCCATTATCAAATGTTACACTTCGTCACTTCTATACAACCGATGTCACTATGATCTGTGTCACTTCCACCCCATCATGCCCCACCGAGACTTTACAGGGCTCCGACTATCTTTTGTATTTTGGTATGTTCGCAGAAACTTCCATTGTGAAGTTTTCGCTTAACGTCGCCCTTTCAAAGATTTGTCTCAGATTTGATATTGTTCTAATCAGCTGCCACAACGTCGTGATATACTGTGTGGATTTGCCTGATCTGCTCATTACTACGTCATCGATGTGTTTCCATCACACTATGCCGTCTCAAGCATCGATTGTTCTTCACAGTGTTGGCTCTACGATCCTCCCACCTTTTTCCTCACCACCGAAACTATTGTGCAAGAGTGTGGATGCATCAGATCTTCTTGCTACTATGTCACCGCTGCGTCTCCATCACGATATGACGTCTCAAGCATCGACGGTTCTTCACAAAGTCGGCCCTACGATCCTCCACCCTTTTCTTGGTCGAAGGAACTACTGTGCAAGAGAGAGGACACGCCAGTTCTAATCTTTATTACATTACTGTTGCGTTTCCATTTCACTATGCCGTCTTAAGTATCGACGGTTCTTCACAGAGTCGACACTGCAACCTTCTCACCGGAGCTGCAATCTTCTACGGAGGTTCTCGGACCTTTTGCTATCAAAACCCATTGGTTGGGTTCTTCAACGTCGATTTCGACTTTTTTGCGTTTCTTCGAACGCGGGCTTTAGGATTACAAGTAAGCTTCTCTATGGGTCTATTCTCTCCTTAGCCACATCTATCTTTTGTCATGTCTTAGTTGTTTTCGTTTACCAGTTTACCGTCGAGAATCTCTCCGGTAGTAACCGACTTAGCCCATTGAATTTTTAATTTAATATAAGCATTTGGTGTTCAAAAAAAAAAAATTCTAGTGAGGCATATGATCATTTTCCCCTAAAAGTTTCTGGACCTTTTTTATTGAAGTAATTTATCATTTTGCTATGCGGACTTGGTTTTCTTCAAAATTCTATTTAATTCTATTTATTTAATGGTTAACATTTTATTTACTTACGTTTTAAAAAATGTGGTTAAAATATAGTTTAAACATAATTTATCTAATTATAAATATAAATGCTAAAAATGTAATTGATTACACAGTTTTTGATAAGTGTAAAATTTCTAGTGAAAACTTCTTCTATTATGAAACTACAAAAATCATCTAAAACATCATCTATATTGATACAGAAGGAGTAGTCCTTAGTCGCGTGTCAAGCTTTTCAAAATAAATAAGAAGAGTAACCCCTTAGAAATCAAGTCTGTTTAGAAAGAGTTAGTATCGATAGGAAAATGCAGGAACTTTCGGACGAACAATCTCTTCAAACCAACTTTAGATGGAAAAACAATTCATTCATTATACAATTTCGTCATAAATAAAATATAGTGCTAGGTTGGAGTTTGAAGTTTGGACATGCAAAAAAAAAAAAAAAAAAAAAAAAAACAGAAGTTTGGACATGCGCGAGTCAAATGGGACCTAAATATTCGAAGCTGTGAGTGACGCGTTCGTGTTTGTGTTCGTATTGGACTTGTACGGAGTCGTGGAGCTATTAATAGTTGAATATACAACTAGTATTATAACAACATCGTTTAGAAAAATAAAACTATAAAACAATGCTCACACGAAAACCATATTTATGACGTAACTACACATCAGCTTCTGCTAAGTTGAATAAAACAGCACACTATACTTAAGAGATCATAGTACTAACATTATTAATTTATAAATGTACCGTATAAACTATGTGTAGCATCAAGTTCACCAAGTTCAAGTTTGGCTTATGCCAATTCAAATCACCGGTTACTTTTGGTTTAAGTCTCTTAACCAAATTCATTCCGTATTCTTTGAAATTCCAACTAATGATCAAATAGGTTTTGGAACATCAACAATATGCTCGGGACTTATGTAGTTATTAGTATGCACTGGATAAATACCCGCGCTACGCTGAGGTTTTTTCTATAATTTTTTGTTAATGTGATTTGTTTTTATTTTATTAAATTAAATAGTTTTCACATATTGTAAAAATAACATTTTTTAAAACATGAATGTATATTAACATTCACATCATAACTATTGTTGTAGACTAACTAAAAGGTTTTGCTTTGATGTTAGAAATTTTGGCTCATTTAAATTAACAAAAAGGTCAGAACTATAAACCCAAAATTATTTTGAGTTTAGTTTTGTAGTATTTTATGTTTATATAATTTCTGTAAATTTTGGAAGGTAATCGAACATAACTTACGAAAATTAAAGTAAACACTTTTGGCTGTCACCTGGAATATCAAATTTCAACTATTTACATGAACTCATAAAGTAAAAATGTAATAATTTTAGCATGACCCACAAGTAACAACTACAATGACATCATGTTTCTGGTAGAGAAATGTACTCTTTAGTTATCTAAAACTCCACTATAGAGTTTTTTTTTTTTTTGATTAAACACAGTTTCTCCAACGGCTTTCCAGGTCCAAGAGACTAATCTGTGTCGCTGCGGTCCGAATGTTAAATCCGCAGTGGCCGGGAATCGAACCCAGGTGGCGGTGCTCACAGCTGTGAGTCCTTTACCACCAGAGCTAGACGCCCCGGTTTCCACTATAGAGTTCTTCTTCATCAGTGTAATATAAAGGGATATATATTGATTTTTTATCGTATGAAAGAAGAAAGCATAATAAAACTTGAATTATAACTTTTATTGGAAATTCTCTAGTGCTAAGTAACCAGACGAGTCCTTCCTTTTTTGAAGAATATTAAAGCTTGAAGTGATATGGTGGTGATCGTGACTCAAGATCACGTTTTTGTACTCCCTGATACCAAAATTTAACTCTATTTGTTTCTTTTTAATTTGGCATTTCATGTCTTTCTAACTTGTTTTGTTGTGATCTCACAATCTATCTAACAAATCTTGATCTTAAAAATTTAATATTTGAGCCTTCTTTTGAAATTATGCCATGTCGCTATCTCTAGATTGGGTTGTAGTGAGATATACATGAATAAACATGGTGTAGAAGCTTAGACAAGTTATATTTGTGGATGTAGTCACATGTAAGCTACATCATTGATATGGATAGACATCATGAGTCCCAACAACACAAATTCCATTATCTCTGCCTGCAATAAACTCAACAAAACCCCTCTTTAGCTTACTCATTCACTGCGCAAGATAATCTTCACATCAAAGACAAAAATTAGAACTCACAACTTGGTAAGGTCTTCTATCCACTCTCATCCGAATCAATCCAACCTAAAAGATTCACAACAGGGTTCTTGACATTGTCCATCCCATTGTACAGATTTGTTAACCCCACAAAACCAAGACCGTTCAAGATCTCAGGCACATCTCGCAACACAACATCACATAACTACCACTTATGTGTTGTTGTCACAGCAGATCACATCAGATTGTCCATCTTCACCATACTTCCTAATCACATTCGTTAAGCACCGAGAACTTAAGGTTTTTTACCTCTCTGGTAATGTAGATAGCGATGTTAGTGCTTAGATCAAGTCTGCATCACGTAGATGCAAAAGTATCCAACCAGGTAACAGCTATAACTGCAAGTTTAAACATAATTAGGGAAGGGAATATTTAGTTAGAGTCAAAAAAGATGTGAGTTCACAAACAAACATAAGAGCATGATTATTGGGAGCTCTTAAGAAAAGGTTCTTAGCGGAATATAAGAACCCGTCTCTTAACTTTTAACTAAAAAAACTAAGAACCGTCTCTTAAAACTCTTGTTTAAGAGCCGGTTCTTAGTTTTTTTAGTTAAAAGTTAAGAGACATGTTCTTATATTCCGCTAAGAACCCCACCTTAAGAACCATCCAATAATGATGCTCTCATCTGTTATGTCCTAACAGTGTGGCGTGATCTTCAATTCTCAGGGGAATACATTAGTATAGAGAGGATCACATTGAAGTTTTACATATCTCGTCTGCAAATATATCCATCCCATAATCAGCCTTGACCGGATCACTCGTCCTACACATTGAGCTATTTGGCTCTGTTTTATAGCAAAAAAAAAAGTCAACATTAATAGTCACAAAAAGATGAAGGATTTGCACCAAAATATCCATAAAGATCATAACATTATAATTAGACCAAGGAGATCAAAAGTTAGCATCACGCAAATACTCCAACCGTGCAAGTAATCTCCTGAAATATTATGTTCCCTTTTCTGGTTTAGCATCTCCTACTGATCACATACGATGAAAATGAGAGAATAAACTTACATGCTTACTGTGTAGTGGGAATGTACTCCAAACATTACAACCAGTCTTCCATAGTGACGATCAAAATCGATACTTTCATCAACTCGTCCCCTGCCATTCAAATACCAACACTTGATCAATGTCTTTGAACCTCCCAAAACCATAGCTCTCACAAATACTTTTGCTTTTACCTTGCAGAGAAAAAAAACACTTTCGTCTTGTGTTTCAAAGAAAAAAATTTATGTTGTTTATCTCCTTCTCGATCTTGACTGTCTTTTGTGAAATAATCTCGATTACAAGCTCTAATTTCAGAATGAAAATCCCATCTCGTAATTCGCGGCGGTGATATGAACGAAGAAACACAATGGCATTGACATGTATAAATGAAATGTTCTCATTAGTTTTTTAAAACCTGAGGTGTCATGCTCTGAAGATAACATTGCCTCGTTATTGCGTTGATTTTTAAAAAGTTTATAGCTCAAACCTAAGGTTTCATGAACTTTTAAGCCCATATCTAACTCTGAGCAACATCACATGATATGATTTATAAAAGAATGTGAATTGTGGCATCATCGCATCAGAAATCTAGTTGATCAAACACTTGATTATATATATGTAATAATCTTTTAGCCTGGTGGCTTTAAAAATATATAATTGAATGGTCCCAGAACTTGTCTGATTAGATAAGCACAAATTGGTTTAGCTAACGTTCCAAACTCAGATCTGTCTCCAGTTCTTATTTTAGTTTGTGCGTTTCTTGTCTGTAAAGGTCAAATAATATAAAAAATATTATTTTTCTTTTTTTTAGCATCTTTTTTCTCTTGATTCCATTTAATATATACTAGATTTTGACCCGCCCTTAGAAGGGCGGGTATATTTTTGTTCTAATTTTTTTTGAAACATTTAATTTTTATATTTATGTTTTAATCATATTTGTGTTTTTTTGTAATCCTATTTGTGTTTAATCTTAAATTAATTTAATTTAAATTTTGGTAGAAGTATTAAATATGTCAAGTTGCATAACTATACACTGTGCTATATGTATTTCAGAAATTAATTTTAAACTTTATTCATGTAACATATTATATTTTCTTAATAGTTACCTAACATAATTAGTCAAAAATATTCGTATAAATGTTTTTTTTGGAATCGACCGGAAAATCAAGTCTTGTACTCAATTAGACATGAACTATATACCCGGATAATTTTAAAAATTTTATATTCGAAAAACAATATTAAATCCAACCCGTCCCAACCCGCTCCAAAGAACGAACATTTTTTTGAAAAATGTAAAATAAAAATAATTTTAATTTATTCTGTTAAATAGATATATATATATATATATACATTGTAAGTATATTAATTGTATACGTTTAGGGTCAGTGTATTAATTTCATTTTTAACATTTTCATTTTTTTTTAAACTGTTTTATAAATTTAATTTAATTATTATGCCAAATTCTTGTGTAAGTATTAAGAAAGTTTATTCTTTACACTAATCCATATTCTTTTATAATAAAAATGCGTATTTTTTAGTTTTGAAAACCTATTTTATTATTTTTAAAAACTTTTTATTTCTATAAATTGCAAGTTTCATTTTTTGTACTTTATTACATCTATACATTTATTGTTTGGATTTTTGATTATATAACAAAAATAATTTTAATTTTACCGGGTTTGCGAAGAGGATTTATATCATTTGCTTCCAATGTAAAATGTGTTGATTAAATGAGCCAGTGAAAAGCTATTCATTATTTAATGAAATATGAAGCTGGGTTCGCTAAACAGCCAAAAATTTATCCAACTTTAGGTCAATTTATACTCTTTCCGTTTTGATTTAATTATCGTTGCAAGGAAAAATTTTCGTTTCAAAATTAGTGTTGTTTTACAGTTTCAATGCAAAATTTATAAATAAGATTCTCCACTTTATTTTTCTATTGGTTGAAATATGATTAGGTGTATAGGTAATCGTGTTTTTATTTTAGAAATATACAAAATCATATGTTTCTTTAATCTGTATGT
The DNA here is from genome assembly GCF_020379485.1 of Brassica napus. Lineage (NCBI taxonomy): Eukaryota > Viridiplantae > Streptophyta > Magnoliopsida > Brassicales > Brassicaceae > Brassica > Brassica napus. The sequence goes on from NC_063449.1 coordinate 28,062,292, forward strand.
ATAAACTTAAAACGACAAATAAAATGAAACGTAGAGAATATATCTTTTTCATTATGATGTTCGCATTAAAAGAAAATAGAAAAGTCAAAGCATTAAAAAGTTTTCTTCTTTCTCTCTCCATGTCAACTTAATTCAGCCCATCTTTCTTTATTCTTTTTAGTTTTCTCATCATTTTTTCTTTATAGTTCTTAAATTTACAAAGAAAACCACAAACAATTAAGAACAAAAAAGATTTTACACAAACTAACACTATACATAATTTTTTCAACATTCTGCGTTTTTAACTGAGTAGAAAGAAGTCACGACGAACCACCCCCATCAAAGATCTCTACGCTGAGAATAAAATATAATTTTTACAAAATCTGCATTGGTTAATTAAACAAAACAATTTTAAAATGAAATAAATAAATTATAAGTTCTCATAGATGATAGTTATCAAAAAAAGAAGTTTTGAGGGTTCCTAGAATATAGGAAAAAATGAAGAGGTCACGTAAGAGGAAGAAATATGTAGATTTAGATGTAGTTATAAAAGAGTTGGTTTATTTTTTTTTTTTTAAATAGGTTGGAAAAAATTGTTGTTGGACTGAACCTATATCAATGGGTCACACTGCTGTTTTAATAAAATAGACGAGAGAAGTCAAAAAAAAGGCATGAATATTAACGAATTAAGCGTTGGATTTGGAGCGTACATTTATGTAAAAAGCAAGAAAGACAGAGAGGCAAGAGTAAGATTAGGTGATACTTGCAAGTACCATTCTTTTCCTTATAAACACTCTTTTTTTTTTCTTTTGCAGTCCACCAAAAAAAATGGTTATTTCATTTTTATGTATTATATTGAAAGAAATTAGCATATTTAGTTAAATATTAATATCTATACTGTTAAAAAAGGATATCATTGTTCTTTTTACCTTAATCTGCATTTTTCTTTACTAACATTGCATGTTTCATTAAGGGTAATCGAGTAATATTAATAACACATCTATATTGGGTCATTTTTTCGGATCCAGCCCACTGTTCATTTCATATCTCTCTTGGGCTATTTGGGCCGATTAAGAAATCATATCTAATTCTCGCATTTTTTTTTCTTTTGGGCCATTGAGTCCAAGTTAAAATATTTTTTTTCAACCATTCTTTATTAATTTTTCTCTTTTCTTAATATAATTTAAGCATTCATAAAAATGGTTTTTTTCATTGAAAAGTATAAATCTTTATTAAAAGTATATAATTTTTTTATTAAAAATATTAACTACATAATAAAATTAATTTATCAGAGTTATACCAACTTAATTCATTAAAGAAATAAAATTTAATTTTTTAAAAATAAATAGTCATTTAAAATGAAACACGAAAAAAAAGATACAAAGTTTAAGTCTTTTATAAAATAAAACACAAATATATGAAATATGACATTTACTAAATATTTGTCAATTGAGAAAAAAAGGAAAATAAATCCGCGCTTTGAAAGCGCGGGTCAAAATCTAGTATTACATTAAACCCAAAGCTTAGTATTATCAGTGTAATCAGTAGTTTTTCATATAAAATCTAGAAATTTGTTCATTAAATCTAACATTTTTGCTAACATATCAGCATTTAATGGAAAATAACATCTATATTATTAAAACTCAAGTACAAAATTGGAGTGTTTGTAGACTTGAATATGACTATTAAAAAAACTTTGGAGCGTTTGGAAACATGGATCGTAGTCATTTAAAAAAAAATAATTTTGTTAGGAAACAAGAATAGTAGTATTAAGAAAAAAAGTAATGGGCTTATGTTATTAAGATTATTAAGAAAAATTGAAAGTTCATCGTATTATAAGAAACTATCTATCTGGGCCAGTTTTAAAATATACGAAAATGGGTCAATCTACTTGCCTAAAACTTTTTGTTTTCTAAACTAACCATAAAAAAATTTAAACTTTATATACATATTTCAAATCAAAGTAATGATTCAAAGTTGATTTATATCAAAAATTAATTTAAAAAATACATATATTCAAAAATGGACTTTTTTCTAAACTATTTTTCGATAACCATTATAAAAAATGTTGTCACTATATATAAGAAAAATACAATACAAAGCCCAATTTGAAATACCAACTCAAATTATGGTTTTATATTTCATATTAAGTTTTAAAAATATAATATATGTGATTATTTATATGATGGTACGTATAAAATACTATTAATTATATGATTACTTATATGATGATACGTATAAAATACGATTAATTGTATGATGACAATATACGATATATAATAATGACTAGGGATGGGCTTTCGGGTACCCATACGGGTTTGGTTCTGATCGGTTTTTGTTTCAGGTTTTTGGGGTCAAAGATTCCAGCCCTATTAGGATGTTTCCAAATTTTGGCTCGAGTTCGATTCGGATCTTTGCGGGTTTGGATAACCAATTTAAATTATTTTTAAAGTTTTAAATCAATATATATTTTAAATTTCTCAAAATCTATAAATAAAATAATATATTACCTATAAATTTGAATAACATATGTCAGAATACCTAAGCTTAAGATATCAATTGGCTTGATTTAAAATTTTGGATACGGAATCAATAATTATTTTAAGTATTTTTGGTGATTTGAGTATAATTTAACTATTTCAGATATTTACTTTTGACTATCTATATATATTTTCAAGTATTTAAACCAATTTAAAAGTATATTTCTTGATGTTTTATATACGTTAAATCTAAAAATAATTAATATATATAAGTATATAAATCTATATTTAGATAAATTCAGGTACCTGAAGTGAATACTTCAGTTTAGATCAGATTCGATTCTCTAAATAATAAAATTTTAAATAATTTGAATATTTAATCAATTTATGTTCGGGTTTGGTACTATATTTTCGGATCGGTATCGGTTCTGTTTCTCGGATTCATTTTGCCAAACCCTAATAATTACATGAAAAAAAAATATCAACATATTTTTCAAAATATACATCCGCGAAGACGCGTGGATCAAAGTCTAGTAATTATTTAAAGGATATAAATAAAATCTTAATAAAAGTGAAAGCAACTTCAAATCTCTTTAATGACAAAATTGTAACACTTATTTGTGTTTCTATAGAGTCTAATATTTTAATTGTAAATATATTGTGGCTCATTCCTCCATATTTATTAAAGGGAAATTGCACCCATAATATGGTACTTGGCCACCACTCACCAGTATCGGAATCCCGAGCAAGCTCCATGAAGAGTGCCAAGGAAAGGCTGGAGAATCTAAAGCTGTCTCGTAGACCATCTACTGATCTCTCAGCAATGAAGAAGGATATTGATGAAAAAGAGATAGAAGTGATGAGTAACTTAAAGTTGAGAAACTGGGAAAGGGAGTGTGAGGGGCTCTGATTTCTCCAACAAGATCACAGCTCTTTGTCTGCTCAATATTCAGAGACAGCGCATGCTTCACAATGGAGGAAGAAGCTTTGGGATTGGAGATGAAGAAGGTGTTGTCAAAGCACAAGAGGTGATCAAATATTTTTGAAGACTCTCCTCAAAGATCTCAGTCTTTCCTATTTCTGAAGTTACCTTTGTCAACTCTACTTATTTGTTTTGTTCTTAGCTTTGTGGACGGGTAAGGAAAATCCAGTGGTAAAAAATATGCTACTGTAGAAGAGAGTATTATAGCAATAACAAGGAGATGGCTTTCATTCTGAGGACGACAAGAGTGAATTATTAAGGATAAATGTATGGGATCTTTAGTAATATATAAGATGGATGTGTCACTCCACTCATCACCAATTAGTTTTAGGTTGGAATTCCATCTAGCTTAACATGATATCAGAGTCCGATCCATGCAGTCCAATCCGATCCATTATCGATCCAGCCCAAAGTCGGTCCATCGATCATTGCCCGAACATTCCTAGATTGACGCTCAAAGAGTCATCATCTTGAGAGGACGTATTAGGGATAAATGTCCCACATCGGATATTGAAAGGGATCCTTAGTAATATATAAGATGGATGAGCCATTCATTTTACTTATCACCAATTGGTTTTAGGTTGGAAGTACATCTAACTTAACATGAATACTACCTCTTAAAGATTGTTCTCATTGGTGATTCTGCAGTTGGGAAATCAAATTTGCTCGCAAGATTTTCTAGGGATTAGTTCTGCCCCAATTCAAAGTCGACGATTGGAGTGGAGTTTCAGACGCAGAAGATGGATATCAACGGAAAGGAGATCAAAGCACATATATGGGACACGGCAGGTCAAGAACGTTTCAGAGCAGTTACTTTTGCTTATTACAGAGGTGCTGTTGGAGAAGCTCTTCGGGTTTACAACATCAGCAGACAGAAAACAATTTCAGAGCATTGGTAGATGGCTTAATGAGCTGCATAGTAAGAAAACTACTCCACTTTTCTTTCGTATCTTATACAGGAAAAAATCTCTCAATGCAAATCGATGTCATGAAAACTGGTGCAGCACACTCTGACACGAACGCTGTGACTATCCTCGTGGGTAACAAGTCGGATCTAAAGGACATAACTACATAAGAGAAGTGCCAACATCGGAAGGGAAAGCGTTTGCGGAAGCGACGACTGTTCAGTCTGCGTTTCAGGGAAGGACATAGTGACTTTATGCAAATCTGGGTAGATTATATGTTTATGTATTAATTAACGTGAAGTCTCCTAAAATCTATGTCAAAAATTTTTTTTTACTAAGTATTGTTTTCAATTGAATAACATGGGATTGTAACTTGTAAGTGAATTTGAGTGACTTTGCACAAATCACATATTGAATCATATTGAGTAACACTTGATTTGGAAAAAGTTTTTAAAATCAATGATTGAATAACAAGAGATTTTAAAAACTCCTAAAATCCTTAATTCAATACATCCCTCTATGTGTTTTATAAAAATGTTTTAGGAAAAAAATTAAAAAACTGATGACACGAAATAAATTAAAGTATCTATTAAAATATACTTTAGTGATAACAAAACGTCATCACTGTTATAAAATAACTTATAATTTATAGTATCGAGAAATTTAAATAAGAGTAGAATTTAATACCCGTAGGAAGCAAATAACACTAATATAAGGGAGAGAGTTTATTATAAGGAAGAAGAAGAAGATGTAATGGTTCTTTGATTATAAACTCTTCTTTGTTATGGTGTACAAAAGAGTGAGATGAGTGATGGTATTTATAGTGAGCAACAATACATAAAATAACAAAGATGGTGCTTGATTTGGTAAATGAGTGGGTGATCATAGTGCTTGATGAGTAGATGATCATAGTGCTTGAGTTGGTAAAGAAGTGGAGGATCATTTCAAAGTTTATCTTATAACACTCCCCCTTGATCATCCATCTTGTATTACGTGGTGCCTCGTTAAAAACCTAGTCTTGGAAAACTCAATGGGAAAAACCGTAGTAAAAGTAAAAAGAGTACAACTACGTAAGCTCCCCCTCGAATGAGTAGTCATAGAACCTTTAGAACAATGATAGATTTTCATCTCTCAAATTGTAACATTCTCTTTGGGTGTCTATCTTTTGTATGATCTTTGTTGCCTCGTTAAAACCTTGTCATGGAAAAACCCAATGGGATAAAAAAAAACATGATAAGGAAAAAGAGTACAACCACACTTACTATCATATTTCTTTCCTTGGAAACAATATCTTCAGGATATGCATTCCAATCAACTCTCTTCAGAGAATTGAGCTTAAGAGAATAAACTCTATCCATTTCTATTATGATATCTAGGGCCTTTAGACTTCTTGTCCATAATTCTCTTTTGACTTAGACAATAGTTTATTGGTCTATTTGGATTTCAAACCAAATTTCTTACATACAATCGTCTAAAGATTCGCCTCGTACATACGAATTATTCATTTGTAACTATAGAAGTTACTATTATGATTTTCTTTCTTTTCATATGAAATTACATCTTTCAGTAATGAAAAAGATTAATAATTTTCTCAAATAACACTCTTACGTATGGTATTTCAGGACCAAACATATACGAGCGTCTTAAATAAAATACTTTAAGGATCTTTATGATAACATCTCAGTTTTAGATCTCCAGTTTAGAATACATAAAAACAATATGGTATTGTCAAAAGTTTTCTTCCAAAACATAATTTTTCTATAACTCTTCAGGAGTTTTGATTATATTCAAATCATGATTCTATTGATTTATAATCTCTTGATAAATACAAATGGATACATTTGTTAACCTTATAATATTTCATATATCCCATAAAATAGTTTGTTTCAATTCGATCGAATATGCAGAGTTCCCGGGAACATGATTTTGATATCATCAATCCTTCATGGATTATACTTTCAGGGATTAACATTTTTCAAGTGGATTGTTTTATTCAAGTTCTTCCTTTATTACCAGACTATAAGGAACTTGAAACTAGTTGCATCTACCACATGAAATTATGTCTCTTCACAATTAATTTCATATTGATCCTTCTTTGTGTGCAACGGTTCATTTACATCTCACTTGTTTTACACCTTTTAGTGTATGGACTACTGGTCCAAATACTTCTCTATTTCACAAGAAGTTTATATCTTTGTCTATTGCATCTTTCTGATTTGGCCAATCATTTCTTTGTGTACACTTTTCAATAGACTTTCTTTCATGATCCTCTTTCTCATTTATTATATCAACTGCTACTTTGCATGTATAATATCATCGACGTCAATTTTCTTATCGGTTCCATTTTGTTTCATACATGACATAACTTATTGAGATCTCTTCATTTGTCTCAGGTACCTGAATTTTCGTCAGTCATGTTTAATTTCTCTTCTGGAGATCATACAAAACTATATTGCCTCGTTTTGACCATTATCAATATATGCTCCTTTTCATTTACGAGGATTTATCTTGGGAACCAATCTGTCTACCACGCTGCAGGCGTGACTAGCAGTTTGATATTGTTCTTGTAGAACATTTATTCTTATTGGAGCATTTACAGCTGGTATATGTGACTTGATCACTATATTTATATGGGTCGTGTCTGGCAACTGCTTTAGTAAGTTTTGAAATGAATTATCTTTTGGACTTCTATTTCACATTGTGTTTAGCCCGAGGATCAATGATAATTCATTTCAACTTATTTTCTTTTCCAGCTGTTTATTTTCTCCCCCTTATGTTGGAAGTACTAACTCACTTTTAGAATTCATGTATAGCCTTACTTATATTTTTCGGGGATGGCTCTGGATTCTTAAGTGTCAATAGAGATTTATATCCAACATATATTTCCAACCTCATTTGAAAACACATCTTCATTTGAAGCTCTGTGGCGGAGCAACATCCAACATTCTTAGATGAAAATGATTGGTTTCTGATCCTATACCAATGATGGGGAGAACTAGTGAATATTTATTGGCTTGATGCGAACCAGTGTTGCTCAAAATGTTTAGCACTTATCTCAGTGAATGTGCTATAGTCGTTAAAGACTTTAAGAAGTGAATTCACCAATATTATAAAAATGCATAGTGGGTGATCAGTCCACTAACATCTTCGTTATTTATGCCAATATCTTATTTTGGCTGGTGAAAACCATATTACCCTTTTATCTTATGGGTAAGCAATATATGTCAAATCATTCGGAAGAATCTTCTGGTTCTTATATGACTATGCATATGACTATGCATATGACCTTTAAGTATATATTCGCATTATTAATGAACTAAAATGGTCTAACTGATTCATGCCAAATGTAAACTTCTAGTTTACTATACATTTATCTTCATTATACTAATCTTTGTGTAGTACAATATATAAGAGGCTGTAGATATTTTCTCTAAAATACTTATACTGCTTTGAGAATTATTTCTGATTGAAATGTATATATCATTTCGTTTGCTTATTGTCTCAACATAAGTGTCTCAAAATCTCATGGATTTACTTTGAGAAAAATTCATCAATCTTAGTTTTAGTGTAAACATAATCTTCTGGATGTTTGACTTATCATAAAAAGTGAGATTCTTTAACTCTTCCCCTCGAGATGATAATACTACAGGTTTATCAATCTCGAATGTATCTCATTTTTTAATCAACACATATCCTACATGGGTTATGTATTTTTCGTAGATCCTTTTAACTTTTGATACTTATAAAAATACAATACCTTAAGAACTTTAAATTGCATTCTTAAGAACTTTAAATTGAATTTTTATGTGCAGTAATACTATGTACACTTCTGGAGCATCATATAGATCCTCTTTTTAAGCATTCTATAAGTTTTTACTACCTTGTATTGTACACACAATAAATTTTCTTTCATCTTCAGATGAATTCATAATTTCTTTTCTTTATTACCATGTTTATTTTCTCAACTTTAAGTGAGAGTATGAGTTCTATAAAGAAACTCTTTGGACCTTGACCTCATTTATGCTTACGTCTAAAACCACTTTTATGTTCATTTTCTTGACCAATGCTCACGTCTAAAAGGGTATAAATGTCATATTCTCTTCAGGAGAATGAATCATAATCAACTAGACGTGATTTATCAATAGATATTTTTTCATATATATGCATCATAAAAAATTTATTGAAGAAAATTTACTTTTAAACTTAACATCTAACATAGTTGGCTTTATTTACAGACTTCAGGTCTTGTAATCTTTAAATGCAAAATACAAAATGAGCTTTAGGTAATCACTTCAGGTGATAATACCTTTTTTATATATATTATTCTCCAAAACTTATGGATCTTTTAGAGTCAAGCTTTAAACTTAAAATCCTCAATATAAATGGTAATAAAATCAAAATATTTCAAATATATATAAATATGTATTAACAAAGGTGTCTTATTATATCAGAAAATAAATAAAACTTTCATAGTAATTATTATATAGACTATATTATTACTCTCATGCTTTTTAACAAAGTTTAACCTATCAATCAATTTAATGAACAAATTTATATCACTGCCAACTTCATGCAAATTGATTTATCTAATCAAGTTTGTTAAACTTGTATATAAAGCATAAAAATACTTATCTTATAAACAGAAGTATATCGGCGATGAAAGTTTCAGCTGTTCACGTTTCTGAATTGGCTGATAACTTGTACATATCTTTCCGAGAGAATACACAATCCTGAAAACTTTAAATTTTGCTCATATAAACATGGCCATTACATTAGTAAATATCAACATATAATCCAAATTCTTTTATGATATTAGACCAAAGACTAATCGACTACAAAACTAACCGATTACAAATAATTTCTTTTATGATGTTAGACCATGAATCATAAAGTATGTTTCCTTAATACCATTAAACCATGAAGCATATTAAAGTATAATAAGCAAAATTTAATTCATCAAATAACTATTATTCTTACATATAGACAAGCGTTGATATATATATATATATCATCGTCTAAAATGACTATATATATATATATATATATATATATATTTTTTTTTAGAATTTCGCAATTTTAAAATGAACCATTTATTATGAACTTCATAATTTAAAAACCGTTTACATTAATCATGCAAGCAATTACAAGGAGAAGCGATGTAAAGAAAATTAAACCGATATTCATCTTAAATTCACTCGGAGTAAATTCTCCAACGAATAAACCATAAATAGAAACACAAATAAAAATGGCACATAAAAACAAAAGTGCACGAATCATCTTTCTTGAAATGAAAAAATCGGAGGAGAGCGATTTGAATTTTTTTTTTTTTTTTTTGAGAGAAGATGAAATGTTTTGGATGATGAAATGGAGTGAAAATGAGTTGTATTTATAGATGAAAATCACTGTTCATGACCGTTGGAGAAAGGGGAAATTTTTGAAAAATTTTCTTTGTGACCGTTGGGGTTAAATCGAGTGCACCGAAAATCAGTCTGAAAATATCGTATTAAACGATCAATCAAATCTATTAAATTTCATAAAAAAAATAAAAATTATGGTGAATAAATATTTTTTTGTTATGATAATAAATTATGCGACGGCTCAGCCGGTCAATACAGAATAATAAATAAATTATACGGCGGCTCGGCCGACCAATTTGCAATAAACAAAATATAAGGTGGCTCAGCCGACCAGTTAACAACAAACAGAAAATAAAGGCGGCGCGGCCGTCCAGTTAACAACAAACAGAAAATAAAGGCGGCTCGACCGTCCAGTTAACAATAAATAGAATATAAGGCGACTCGGCCGACCAATAAATTAATTAAAATATTAATAAATAATATAGGCGGTATTCCGGCCATTATAACATAATATAAATAATAGTACAGGCGGTATACCGACCATTATAGCAGAGTATATATGATACAATAAATTTTACCGAATTGCAGAACGATCGTGCTGATAACGTGTTATGAAATAACTTATAATTTATAGTATCGAGAAATTTAAATAAGAGTAGAATTTAATACCCGTAGGAAGCAAATAACACTAATATAAGGGAGAGAGTTTATTATAAGGAAGAAGAAGAAGATGTAATGGTTCTTTGATTATAAACTCTTCTTTGTTATGGTGTACAAAAGAGTAAGATGAGTGATGGTATTTATAGTGAGCAACAATACATAAAATAACAAAGATGGTGCTTGATTTGGTAAATGAGTGGGTGATCATAGTGCTTGATGAGTAGATGATCATAGTGCTTGAGTTGGTAAAGAAGTGGAGGATCATTTCAAAATTTATCTTATAAAAATCACTAATTTTTCGTTCTATTGTTTTCACTCAAATCACATAGCATGTTTTCTCCACTTTTGCATCATTTACATGCATGTATCATTTTCTTTGATTTCAAATAATCATGGTTTCCTTCTCCCTTTATTTATCCGGTAATTTATTTTTTGAACTCCTTTTCCAATTGTATTGAAATAAGGAAAATTGGGTTGTATAACCTTCAAACAAAATATAATTCATGGTATGATAAAAAGACCTAACTTGCGAATATGTATTGTGTTTTTTTTATAATAATGCCATAATACTCTTGTGTACAACCAGTGAAACCTGCACAAAGAAAACAAAATTTAATTTATAATTTGTAGCTGTAAAAAGTGAAATGTGGTGTTTCATTACTCAAACATCCTTTTGAATTGAATTTCTTCTCACCAAAAGAACAATCAAGTGTTCTAAAGAAGACACAAAAACTCTTTCATTTCATTTTTTTTTTCTTAAATCAATTGATTCTCACAATCATGTTTTTGTTTTCATACTCTGTTTTCGTTTCTGTTTTTATTTTACGGATCCAGTGGTGAAGAACATACAACGATGAAAGCGTAGACGGTGAGCACACACAACAACTCTTTCATTTTTTTTCCTTTTTTTCTTAAATCAATTGATTTTCACAATTATGATTTTGTTTTCATACTCTGTTTTCGTTTTACAGATCCAGTGGTAAAGAACAACGACGGCGAGTCGGTAAAAACATCGTCGTGTCGGGAAAAAGAGAGAAGATGAAGACGATCTCTATATGGTGGTGAAAAATAATGATGGTGAACGAAATGAATGTATATCAGCCTGTCTAAAAAATGAAAAATTGAAGAAAATGAACTCGCCGTCTATATTATATTCGGTGAAATGAATAGTATAATATATATTCTTAAGTATAGCTACATATGTACGGTTATCATAATATTTGAGACATATTTCTATACTACTCCTTAAAAATGTAATAATATGTCATGTTTTTAAATTTGATAGGTCTCTTCTTTATCATTTTGTATGATTGATTGTAATATGAAATTCATTTTTTGAATGTTGGACAAATTTGATTATTTGGAACATTCATTTACTATACTACTTAGACTATATGGAATATAAGATCTGCAACATACTAAACAAGTAAATGTGCTTTCAAGTGTTTAATATTGGAAAACAATTTATAAATTGTATTTGGGTTTATAGGTTCGTGCCTAAGGTTTAGATTTACTAAATAAATGTTTGGGTATAGTAAACCATATTATATACATTCTATTTGAGTTTATACTTCCTTGATTAGGGTTTAACTTAATCTATTTATTTAGGTTTAGGGTATATTTGGATTAGGGTTTAGTGATTATAATTTAGGGTTTAGTATTTAGAAGGTGAGGGTGTATGGTTGGAGTCAGCATTAACTTCTTTCATGCAATCGTAGACATTTTATAGTTTCACCAATATGTACTATGTTATTTATTTTGTTCCATTCTATTTGGGTTTTGTTTTTATATTTTGGTTTAGAGTTTATATTTGTGTTAGGGTTTAGTGATTAGAGTTTAGGGTTTAGTATTTGGAAGGTGGAGGTTGAGGTTTGGGTTTAGTGATAGTAGTTTAGGGTTTAGTATTAAAAAGATAGGTTTGAGTTTAGTATTTAAAAGTTGTGTGTTGGGTAAGAGCCATATACTATTCAAAAGTTAGTTTTTCTGAGTTTAGTTTAATATTACATAATATTATATATTATTTTCAGATTTTGATAATTGGGTTTATGGTTTATATTTGGGTTTAGGGTTTAGTAATTAGAGTTTAGGGTTTAGTATTTAGATGGAAGAGCGATGTTTAAAATTTAGGGTTTAGTATTTATGGATTGAGATAATGTTTATTATTTAGATGTTGAGAAGAGAATAATGTTCTATATTATTTTGGTGATATGGAATAGAAACACTTTAGCAAACCAAAATACACTTTTTATTTTTTAAAATTTATGTTTCTATCCACTCATTTTACTGCATATAGTAAATAAATATGTTGCAAATAAATTTGTGACATGAGTTTTTTTACGTGATGTGCTTGTAAATAATAGTGATTCATTATTGACCAGCAATAAAAAAAAAATTGGGTGGATTAAATTGGTACGTGGCTGCATGTGTTTCTATCAAATAAAGTAGTTTTAATTTAATCTTTTCCCTATGTTATTTTGGCCAAGTCATATCTAACAATACAATATTATCGGATGATTACAGGAAGAATGAGCAAAACCGGATAATAATTAGCATAAATGATAGCTATTACATTACGTCAAAATCAATGTCACTCATTTAATTTTGATGTCAAAATTGGTTATTAAGCAAATTCACCGTTCAAATAACATAAACAAACAGATCTACAAAGCACATAATTAAAAGTCCTGAAATTTGAACTAACCAAATAACTTTTATCAAGTCCTACACTAATGACTTAATATAAAATGCTAACAAGATCATATGAATGGAGAATATATCTGAGTAAAACGATGTTGTATAAATTTATATCTTACATAGATTCATAAAACTGAAAATTTGTAGGAAAATTTTTAAGATATTTTGTATTCATTTTTATTTAAAAAATATTAACATGTATTATCTCAAACATATATTTATCTCAAAAATAAATAATTATACTTTCAAACAATTATCTCCAAACATTCAACTACTCATATCTGACTAGTTTATAAAATATTATAATTCATAAAATTATCTCAAAATAACTATAATACTAATAATTTCTAGTTTTAACTGTTAATTTTTAAATTTAAAATTAAACAAGGACGAAAGAGTCTTATATCACATAGATAATTGTACGTAGTTTTCAAAATATTATTATAACAATATATTTTTCAAATTTACAATCTTTAATAGGGTAGTTTACAAATTATCTTAAATTTTAAATTAAAAAATTCTAGAAAGTAACATTATTTTAATATTTATTTAATCAGATAATATATTGTATAAATATTATTATGATTAGAATATTATTAAAATATGATATAAATTAGTTATATGATTTTTTATTTAACAAAAAATTAAAATTAGGTTAAATTGGCTGGACCGGTTAGACCATTTTGATTCAATAAAAATACATGCCCGATTTTTAAACATTGGTTGGTCTAAACTCCGATTACACCGACCATCACCCCTCAGATGAATCAATGTTTGTTGAGGCTAGCAACAGAGGAGGAGGTTAAAGAGGCTCTATTTATGATGCACCCAGAAAAGGCACCAGGCCCAGACGGCATGACAGCACTATTCTTCCAACATTCTTGGCATGTTATTAAGAAAGATTTGGTAGAGATGGTGAATAATTTTCTGGTTTCGGGGGCAATGGATGCACGACTAAATATTACTAATATATGTATGATACCAAAAACAGAGAGACCTACAAGGATGACGGAGTTGAGACCAATCAGTCTCTGTAATGTAGGATATAAAATCATTTCCAAGGTCTTGTGTCAGCGATTGAAAATCTGTCTTCCTTTACTCATATCAGAGACTCAATCGGCTTTTGTGGCAGGAAGGTTGATTTCTGATAATATTCTTATCGCCCAGGAAATGTTTCATGGATTGCGAACTAATAAAGCATGTCAGGGAAAGTATATGGCAATTAAAACAGATATGAGCAAAGCATATGATAGAGTGGAATGAGATTTTATTGAGGCTTTATTCCAGAAAATGGGTTTTGATCTTCATTGGATTAAATTGATGATGGAATGCATTTCATCGGTTCAATATCGGGTTCTTATAAATGGTCAACCTTGTGGCCTCATTGTTCCACATAGAGGTCTACGCCAAGGAGATCCTTTATCGCCTTATTTATTTATTCTCTGCACTGAGGCTTTAATTGCAAACATAAAAAAGGCGGAGAGAGAGAAACAAATTACGGGAATGAAGGTAGCTAGAGCTTGCCCATCGATTTCTCATTTGCTTTTTGCGGATGATAGTTTCTTCTTTTGTAAAGCTCAAAAGGAAGAGTGTCAAACCATCCTTAGGATTTTAAAGGATTATGAGATAGTCTCGGGCCAGCTAATAAATTTTGATAAATCTTCCATTCAATTTGGATATAATATTGAAGAACCTGTCAGACAGGAATTAAGAGATATCTTGGGTATTCAGAATCTTGGAGGAATGAGATCATATCTTGGTCTTCCAGAAAATCTGGGGGATCAAAGATTCAAGTTTTTAGTTTTGTTCAGGATCGTTTAAATAATAGAGTAAATGGGTGGACTTTCAAGTTTTTTACAAAAGGGGGAAAGGAAGTGATTATTAAGTCGGTGATCACGGCATTACCAAATCATTCGATGTCCTGTTATCGATTACCTAAAGCAACGGTGAAAAAACTAACAAGTGCGGTATCACAATTTTGGTGGAGCTCAGGAGGAAGCACAAGAGGGATGCACTGGAAATCATGGGACAAGGTATGTGTAGATAAGGAGGAAGGTGGCTTAGGTTTTAAAGATATCACTGATTTCAACACAGCGATGCTTGGTAAACAGTTATGGCGTCTGATAGAGAAGCCAAATACTTTATTTTCTTGAGTCTTCAAAGGTCGGTATTATAGGAATGCTTCACCTTTAGAACCGATTCGCTCATATTCTCCGTCATATGGCTGGCGGAGTATTGTTTCTGCTAGATCTCTGGTTAGCAAAGGAATCAAAAGGGTGGGATCAGGATCTTCTATATCAGTATGGAATGACCCTTGGCTCCCAACCATTCGCCCGAGACCAGCTAATAAAAATCAACACAATCTATACCCTCATCTTACAGTAGAGTCCCTCATTGACTCTACCTCGCGTACTTGGAATTTAGAGGTAATTCGGGCTTTGGTGGATCCTCAGGATGCGAAACTTATAGAAAGTATTCCACTAAGTAGGAATCAGAGGGTGGATAGAGATGGATGGCACTTTACAAAAAATGGAAAATATACGGTCAAATCAGGATATCAGGTAGAACGGATTTATCCACACAAAGGAAGACCACCATTACTGATTGGTCCCACAGTTGATGTTTTGAAGGCTTACTGCTGGAAAATACGGTGCCCACCAAAGCTAAAACATTTTCTATCGCAATTAGTGACAGGATGCATAGCAGTTCGTAAGAATTTACAGGCAAGGGGGATTCAAGGGGATATTTGTTGTACCCGATGTGGAGCTCCTGAGGAATCGATAAATCATGTATTTTTTGAATGTCCTCCAGCTCTTCAGGTTTGGGCTCTTTCGAAGATACCATCAAACCCAGTCTATTTTCCAACAAGTTCCCTATTCACAAATATGGACCATCTATTCTAGAGTTTTCTCGCAGATGGAGGATCACCAGTTTGCATGGATTCTATGGTATATCTGGAAAGGTAGGAATAATAAAGTTTTCAGCAACTTGGATATAGATCCTATGGATACGATTAAATTGGCGGAAACAGAATCAACATTATGGCCTGAGGCACAAGTAGTAAATGACCAGAGGACGCCAACACCAAGAATAGACACGGTATTGCCGTCGATCTCAGGAAGATGGTGTTTTACGGATGGCTCGTGGAAGGAGGGTGCTAGGTTTTCAGGACAAGGTTGGCTTAGTACTTTGGAAGGTTTCGATGGATTGCTGGGGGCGAGGAATGTAAGGGCTAGTCTTTCGCCTCTTCATGCGGAGATGGACGCACTTTTATGGGCAATGGAATGCATGAGGAACTTACGTCAATTTCAGATTACGTTTGCAACAGATTGTTCTCAATTGGTGAAGATGGTTTCGGAACCAGAAGAATGGCCAGCTTTTGCAACATATTTGGAAGATATCAAGACCCTGAAAGAGAGTTTCACCCGATCAGAGATCATCTATGTACCACGGACGCAAAATTCAAAGGCGGATAGTCTAGCACGCAGTGCTAGAAAACAGCCGTCTTTCCTCGTTCACATGGATGCAGATCAGCCGGTTTGGTTCACAGAGTCAATATGAGTTTGTATTGTTGATGACAAAAAAAAAAAAAAAAAACCAAACAAGAAAATCATTTTATCAACTCAACAATAGTTTATGTTTTAGCATTATGGGCCTCATATTATGGACTATAGGCGCATTTATAGATACATTAGACAAGTATATAATGGGCTTCAGGGCCATTTACAGATAACATTAGACAAGTGCCATTATTATTAAATCAATATTTGTCTCTTGGTGGTGTTGAGTAGGTAAAGCTGAGTGCACTTTAAAAACCTCCTCTATCAGTTTCTGTGTGTGACCCTAATTTGCTCCCTCCCGCAGACATTTGGTATTACACTGAGAGAGACTCAAATGGCGGCTGCGACTTCATCCATCGCTCCTTCCCTCTCATGCCCATCTCCTTCTTCTTCCTCCAAAGCCCTTAGGTCATCGAAAGCCACAACCTTTGCTTTCCCCAACATCGGTTCCCTCTCGTCTACTTCCAAGTCTCTGAGGTCCCTCACTGCCACCGTCGCTGGAAATGGTACCGGATCTTCCCTCTCCGCGCGAATGGTTGCTTCGTCTGCGGTTAGAGCCCCTATGTCTCTAGATTTCGAGACGTCTGTGTTCAAAAAAGAGAAAGTCTCTCTTGCTGGTCACGAAGAGGTTCCTTTTTCTTCTATAAATGTCTTCTCTTTTGGGTTAATCATTTTAATATATATCGTTTGTGATTGTTGCTAATATTGAGTTTTGTGGTTATCTTTGGTTTAGTACATTGTGAGAGGAGGAAGGGACTTGTTCAAGCATCTTCCTGATGCTTTCAAAGGGATTAAGCAGATTGGTGTCATTGGCTGGGGATCTCAGGTAGCTTTTTGTTCTCTTGTCTTGTATGTGCTTTCCTTAATCGACATGTTTTTGGTTTGGGTGTTTACTTAAGAAGCAAAACTAACAACTTTTTGGGGTTTTTTGTTTTGTTTTGTGGTATCTATTAACTTCGTTTTCCCCAATGAGCTTGAAAGTTAAACTCACTTAGAATGTATCTTGATTACCTTATGTGAATGAAATAGTTTTCATTTCCATGCTTTTATGAACGAAGAAGATGAGTATGTAAATGTCATGTTCTTTCTCTTCGATATCTATTTGCAGGGACCTGCTCAAGCTCAGAATTTAAGGGATTCCCTTGTGGAGGCAAAGTCTGACATCGTTGTTAAGGTAAACTCCCAACTCATGTGTTGCTTTTTTTTATAGTAGGACTCTTATTTTAAGGCTATACCCTGACATGGTTTCTTTATGGGCATGTAGATTGGGCTTAGAAAGGGCTCTCGCTCATTTGAGGAAGCACGTGCTGTTGGCTTCACCGAAGAAACCGGTACTCTCGGTGATATATGGGAAACTATCTCTGGCAGTGATCTTGTGTTGCTCTTGATCTCTGATGCTGCTCAGGTATATGTGCATTTGATAATCTTCATTATTTGCTCTTTTAAGTATAGACATTAGATTTTAATGTATCTTGTTTTTTTGGCAGGCTGATAACTATGAGAAAATATTCTCCCACATGAAGCCAAACAGCATTCTCGGTTTGTCACACGGGTTTCTACTGGGCCATTTACAGTCCATGGGACTCGATTTCCCAAAGAACATCAGCGTGGTAGCTGTTTGCCCTAAGGGAATGGGTCCATCCGTGAGAAGGCTTTATGTCCAAGGCAAAGAAATCAACGGTGCTGGAATCAACGCCAGTTTTGCTGTCCACCAGGTTTTCTATCTCTCTCTTTAACTACTATACCTCATGTGTTCATTGTTTTAATTATTGATGTGATTTTCTGTTTGCAGGATGTTGACGGTAGAGCCGCCGATGTTGCTCTGGGATGGTCAGTAGCACTTGGTTCTCCTTTTACTTTTGCTACTACTCTTGAGCAAGAGTACAAGAGTGACATCTTTGGTGAAAGAGGTAAGTTGAAACCCAACTTATAAACTGTCTTTCTGTAGCTAAATCCTTAAAACTTATGTTCTTCTTTTTGTTTTGTAAAATAGGTATCCTGCTTGGTGCTGTTCACGGAATCGTGGAGTCCCTGTTCAGAAGGTACACCGAAAATGGAATGAGTGAAGACTTAGCTTACAAGAACACAGTAGAGTGCATCACAGGAACAATCTCAAGGACTATCTCTACCCAGGTTAGTAGTAAGATATCTTTTAGAGGGACCAGTGTTGTTCAAAACCCGTTACTGATGAACTTGAGTAATTCAGGGAATGTTGGCTGTGTACAACTCCTTGTCTGAAGAAGGCAAAAAGGACTTTGAGATTGCATACAGTGCATCCTTCTATCCTTGTATGGAGATCCTCTATGAATGCTACGAGGATGTAGCAGCTGGCAGCGAAATCAGGAGTGTTGTCTTAGCCGGTCGTCGCTTCTACGTAATGACTTCTCTCCTTTTTACATTTACTCAAAACACAGCTTGTCTTGCAGGAACTTTAATGGTTTTTTGCTTGCTTGTAACAGGATAAGGAGGGTTTGCCTGCATTCCCAATGGGAAAGATTGATCAGACAAGAATGTGGAAGGTCGGTGAACGTGTCAGGAAGTCCAGACCAGCTGGTGACTTGGGTCCCTTGTATCCCTTCACAGCAGGAGTTTACGTTGCCCTTATGATGGCTCAGGTACATGTCTTTTTTGTTTATATTCGTTTTCAGTTATCCAGTGAATTCTTGGGAACTACAATCTTGATTTTTTGCGATGTTATGTAGATCGAGATCTTGAGGAAGAAGGGTCATTCCTACTCAGAGATCATCAACGAGAGTGTCATTGAGTCTGTTGATTCTCTGAACCCCTTTATGCACGCTAGAGGAGTGTCCTTCATGGTGGACAACTGCTCGACCACAGCAAGGTTGGGATCGAGGAAATGGGCACCAAGGTTCGACTACAACCTGACCCAACAAGCTCTGGTGGCTGTGGACAATGGTGCACCAATCAACAAAGACTTGATCAGCAACTTCTTCGCTGATCCAGTCCATGGTGCTATCCAGGTCTGTGCAGAGCTCAGGCCTACCGTGGATATCTCAGTGCCTCAAGATGCAGATTTTGTTCGACCAGAGCTGCGTCAGTCCAACTAGAGTGTTATCAGTGTTTGAAATGTTATCGGTCTCTTTTAATGTACTCGTGTGTTTGGAAGAAAGACAATGGTTTTGGAAGTTGTAGGCGTGAGTGAGTGAATGTTTTTGTTTGGACTACTTTAATAATAATGATTTCTCTTTGTCTCTTTCGAATTCCATTAATGGGATGTTCTCTCATCTTATCTACTTCGGTTAAATCTTGTTAGAGAGTTTACTTTCTAGAGAAGCAAATGACTATATTTGACAAGTATTCTAGCAAATGACTATATTTTCAGGCAGAGCATCAAGAAAGTGCCAACCTTTAAAATATATAAAGATGGAGAGAAAGTGGTGCGTCCTAGTCACAAGTTACTAGAGGACAACGTTACCATTTGTTTTTTGAGTTGATTACTCGGACACATTTTGAATTTATACACTTTCCCCTTGTGACACACTTTTTTGTGGGGTCTACTAAATTTTTGGATAACCTTAAAAAAAAGAGAATGTTAGTTTTTGGATTATTTTTCTTATTGTACTTCATGATTTCTTTTGTTTTTATCTCAAAATTTAAAATATATTAAATAAAAATAATTGTCATAATAAATTATATATAAAATTCTCTATCTTTTAAGATCTATTTTCACATATGTATGTTAACTTGTAAACAAAATTAATTGTGGACATGGATTCCAAAGCGTGAATAGTAGAGTTATAAACTAGTTGTGGACATGGACACTTTAACACATAGGTCATTGGCTTATAACTTTAAGAGCTTGTTCTTCGCTATAGTCTCTGGGAAGAAGAAACCCAGATAACCATGTTTCCACCGTTACTCCCACCGTCACCGCCACCACCGACACCATCACCACGATCGAGTTTTGGTTCTAACTCGTTAAAGGTCTCATCTTTCGATCCGATGTACATCGATCTGATGGAGACTTCCTCGTGACCACATCAAATCCAACGCAACTAGCTCTCGATCTTCGATAAGACAGCTCGATCAGAGATGTCTTATCCATTGGAGCTCGATCAGAGCTGTCTTATCAGAAATCGAGAGCTAGTTGCATTGGATTGGATGTGGTCACATGGTAAATCTCCAGCATCCAAAAATGAGATTTTTATCGAGTTGGAACCGCTCGATCGTGGTGGTGGCCTCGGCGGTGACGGTGACGGTGACGGTGGGAGTAACGGTGGAAACGTGGTTATGTGGGTTTTTCTTTTCCGGAGACTATGGCGAAGAATAAGCTTTTAAAGGTTTCAGCCAATGACCTCCGTGTTAAGATGTCCATGTCCACAACTAGTATATAATTCTACTATCCACACGTTGGTGTCCACGTCAATACTTAATTTTGTTTACACGTTAATATATATATATATATATAGATATATGAAAATAGATCTTAAAAGATAAATAATTTTATATATAATTTATTATGACAATTATTTTTATTTAATATATTTTAGAATTTGAGATAAAAATAAATGAAAACGTAAAGTAGAATAAAAAGATGAGAGAAAGTGTCTCTCAAACACTAAATGTCTTATAGTGTAATTGGAAAGTGAGAAATTATCTATAGATGTAAAAAACTCTTGTTTCTTCTCATTTTCTCTCCAAAATCTTTAGCATTCACGAACGTAAATTGATTCACAGAGCCATTTTTCCAATTAAAAGTTTCATTTTTTTTTGTTCTTACTGTATTATCCTATATTCCTATTTGAAATATGCTCTGATTGTATTAATCCAAGGATAATGCTTCAGACAAAGTCAATAAACTGGAAGTGCCTTGTAAGTCTTAGTGCTGCAAGTAGGTATGGTGGGCTGGGCGGACTTGTTCCTTCTTCATCTATGGCTACAATCACAAACTCTCATGATGCTGCAAATCACCAGCAAAGACACAAAACACCATGTTTAGCCCAACAGCTTAAAACCATGACTGTAGCCTAAAGACAAGACTACAATGTTGAGAGTTTTGTAGCAGCTGAAAGAAAATAAAAAGCAGCATACCCTTAGAAGTAACTAGGGAAATCCATCATCCCATACTCAAGAGCTGCACAGACGGAAGATTCAATTATTATTATTATTATTACAAAGAGGTTAATCATATTTGATGCATAAACTGCTACTGATTATTAGTGTCAAAACAATGTAATGCAAAGAGGAATTCATCAAATTAACAAAGGTCAAGGTTGAGAATGACGAGCCAAGCAAAAAAAAAAAAAAAACACAAAAGAAAGGAAGTCTATTGTGTAATGCTCTAGCTAAGTTGCAGTAAAGATTTCATTTCATGCCAGTTTGTTTCCTCAGTGTCATTTCTAAAGCATTCTCATTTTTGACAAAGATATCTCCTAACATCCGAAACAATTAGAATATAAACTCACAATCTTCTCAATCAAGAATGCACTGAAGAAGGCTTAAGCCTACTCAGTTCATGCAGAGTTTGAACAAAACTTAAACAGAATAGCAATTCAGGCAACCATCCTTGGGACGCACAAGTTAAAGCCTTCAAATACTTAAAGCTACAAACAGCAAACAGGAAAAAAGATTTAAACTTTCTAGCTCATGAACCAGCTTCCTAACTAACACCCATTCCAGTCATGCCCGAGAGAAGGGTTTCATGGCTCACCGGCGTTGGCGGAAGAAGTCGGACCAGAGGAACGCCTGAGCTTGTGAAGACGAACCTGCATCTCAGTGAAGAGCTGCATCCTATGACACTCCAACTCCTTAGCGAATCGCATCCTCTGCTTCTCCAGCTCCACCATCTCCTTCCTCTTCCTCTCCTCCACCTTCTCGTATATCTTCCCAAACCTCTCTATCGCCTCCGCAACCTCCTTGTACCCCTTCTTCTCCTCAATCTCAGTCTCCCTCTCCCGCTTCCTGTTATTACCTCCGCTCGATCTGGACCTTGACCCGTCTGAATCATCTTCATACGCCGGGGACGCGGCGGCAGCAGCAGCCGCCGCGAACGCGTTGAGATTCCCGCGAAATCCGAGCAAATTATCCCCGCCGAGAGACATAATCGCCGGCGCCGGACGTCTGGAGATCGCCGATCGTGGCGCGACGGGAACAGGTACGATCGACAACGGCAGCGACGGCGACGGTCTCTGGCTATCATCAGGAGCAGCGCTAGACGACGCCGGGAACGTTTCCCGGAGAAGCTCGTCGAGATCGGAGAAGAAAGGCCACGCGCTGACGTGCGATTCCGAAACCCTAGCCTTCTCGACTTTGTACTTCTTCTTCAGCGTGTCGATCCGGTTCTTACACTGGACGTCGGTGCGGTACGGCTGCGATTTCGCGGCGGAGACGTTGCGGCCGGTGTTGAAGTGACGGTCGTTGACGGCGTTAGCCACCTCTTGCCAGTGTTTCTGGCGGAGGCCGCCTCGGCTAAGGTCGACGTAGCGGCGTCCCCAGGCTTGGATTAGCGTGAAGGTCGCCTCCTCGCTCCAGTAATCTTCTCGGGAAAGCATCGACGGCGAAGGACGAGAGGATCCCGGCGAAAAGGAATCGTTGACGGCGTCCTTCATACCGTTAACGACGGCGAGTTAGTGAGGATGAGAGTAAACGGTGGTGGACGGTGACGGTAACGGAATTAAAGAGGAACGGAGGATTTTTTAAAAAACAAACCAGTTTATGTTTTTGCTATTGTGTGCATGTACTAAACAAACCACTTTATTTCCATGAAATAAAGTGTGGAAATTTATAGTGTAAGATTCTTGTTTTTGTTTTTGTCGTCAGTGTAAGATTAACTTGGTTATATTTGTGATTTTTGTTTTGGTTAGTATTTTCCTATTTTACCTAATATAATTATAATATATTGTTTTAATGGTTTGTATATTTCTAATTTGTATTATTTCTTTTAATTTAAGAAAAAAAGAATTTTGTGAATGTTGACTAAAAGTGTAGATATTCATTTTATTATTTTGGTTATATTTCTGATTTCGGTTTTGGTTAATGTTTTCTTTTCGCCTAATATAATCAGAGTATATGGTTTTAATGGTAAGAAATGAATTTGTATCGACCATTAATAGTATGTAAATTAGTTATTAGTTTTCCCATGGCTTAAGTTTCTGAAACGTAAGATGGAAATCAAAGGTTATTAACCAACTTATCAGATATGAGTATTTGAATGTTTGGTTGTTTTTGGGCCAATATACCCAATACTCAAAGAGAGGCGACGAAAAGGGCGATTAGGGTTTCAGCCGAGTCGCACCGCTCACTGTCCTCACGTCGGTGGCCGAGAAAACACTCCGTCGTCCACATGATTTCCAAATCGATGTCCTCCTCTGGCGAGCCTCCTACAGCAGATCCCGAAAAGAAATCCTTCACCGCGAAAGAAGTTCGTTTGCAAACTCGGCGCTCGATTCAAAGTTGCAGGTTTCTTCGGACCAAGCCCCAGCTCCGACAGCCTCCGCTCCTTCGTATGTCCAAAGATTCAAGTCGTCGCTCAGAAATCTCAGAAAAATCTCGAACTCTACTTTTCTCGAAGATGGAACGCCGGTGGTTCAAGCGCCAGCTTCCGTGCTTCTGAAGACCGCGGAGCTCTAGAAAGACCACATCGTGGCACACTTTCATGGTACCTGTCCTCCACCAGAAAAGATCTTTGCAGATCTGAACCCTGTGTGGGGTAAATATGGAGACATAACGGTGAGAATGGTCTCGGAGACGTCGTGCTTGATATACGTCCCAAACGTGAAGTCAAGAGAGTGGGTACTGCAAGTAGGATACTGGCAAGTAGATCATTGTGCAGTCTCTGTCTTCCCTTGGTCTCCAGAAGGATCGCTTCATGATTTGGAATTGAAGTTTGCTCCAACCTGGCTCATATTAAAGAACGTACCACCTCAGCTGTACTCCCTGGATGGCATTAGTGTAGTCGCAAGTGCAGTTGGAGAACCCCTTCACACTGAGAAATCAAGACTGGATCCATATCATTTTGGAGATACCAAAGTCAAGATAGAGATAGATTTGTCAGTGACTCCGCCAGATGTGGTTGAAGTGAGGGATGCTGAAAGCAACTCGGTGAGAATAAAGATAGAGTACCCAAAACTCCCCCCTAAATGTTGTAATTGTGGAAAGTTTGGGCATTTGATGAATCGCTGTCCTCAACCCCCGATGAAAAGAAAGCCTCGGATAAAAACTCCAGTGAAAGAGAAGGTCAAAGTTGCTATAGCTCCGCCTTCAGTTTCAGTCGCGACAGCTAGTGATCTGGTGGTTCTTGCGATAACGGAGAAGACGCACGAGAGAGGAGATACTCAAGCACACTCTCCGCGATCCTCCTTAAATACGCAAAGGCGAGCTCGGTCGAGGTCCAGAGCCAGGGAGAGACGAAGAAGCCTCTCACAGCTGCCCTCTTATCGTGTAAAAGTGTATTGCAGCGAAGGGGAAGAAGGAGAGATAGTTGAGGGCGTAAGGAATTTGGGAACAGACGTAATGGGAGAGGAAAAGATAAAGGTTCTGGGAAAAAATTTAGAAGGAAGATTTGATTTGAATAGTGAGGATGAAGAGTCTGTATATGTGGCTCCACCACAGGAAGAACATATTTGGATATTGCCAAAAGCGGCGAGGCGTGCTCGGAAGAAGATGGAACGGAGGGCTGTTTGGAATGCTTCAGGGGGTCAGCTGTTAAAGCAAAGGATCCCAATGTTTGTGAACCGAGGTGGTACCTCGGGGAAGAAACATAACCTCTGATCTTTTCAGTTTAAGTGACTGCCCCTACAGTGAATAATTATGAAGATATTTAGCTGGAATGTAAGGGGATTAAACAGTACGGATCGTCAGAGAGTTGTTAAAGAATGGGTTCGAAATGGTCGTTCTTCAGTTGGAGCTTTCCTTGAGACTCATGTCAGAGAGGAAAACGCTACGGTAATTCATGAGACAGTGGTACCAGGCTGGAGGTGTGTTACAAATTACTCGGGTTCAGAAGGAGGTCGTATTTGGGTTGTTTGGGAGCCAGCGGTTTCGGTTATGGTGTACAGCAAGTCCGATCAGATGGTGGTCTGTGGGGTGCTGGAACCAGAGACTGGATTGGAGTTTACAGTAATTTTTGTTTATGGATATAATACAGAAATTCAAAGGAGAAGACTGTGGGAGGAATTGGTTAGGGTTTCCGACATGAATGTGGTTAAAGAGAAGCCACTAATTGTTCTTGGAGATTTTAACCAGATCAGAACATCGTCAGAGCATTTCTCGATTGCCTCTTATCAGCTTCCTGTGAGTGGAATGGGAGAATTGCAAGAGTATCTACTGGACTGTGGATTGGATGACCTTGAAACTCGAGGGATTTTCTACTCCTGGACAAACGGGAGGACAGAAGATCCCATTCTCAGGAAACTTGACAGAGCATTAGGTAACGATTCTTGGAGACAGAACTTCCCGGATATTGTAGCAGTCTTTGAAGCGCCAGGGGACTCAGATCACTCCCCTTGCGTAATAGATTTTGAGGTGGTGCCTGAGATAAGGAAATCGAGCTTTAAGTACTTCTCCTTTCTCTCTACACATCCAAGATATTTGGGAGATCTTCAAGCAGCCTGGAGCGAGAGTATCCTTACGGGATCCAAAATGTTTTCGCTGAAGCAGAGGCTTAAAGCGGCGAAGAAGGCTTGTAGGGAGATTAATAGAGTGGGCTTTGATAACATTCAGCAGAGAGCGAAAGAAGCAATGTTGAGTCTGAAGAGTGTGCAGGAGCGTCTTATGACTGCGCCCACAGATTCGTTATTCCGGGAAGAGTTTGTGGCGAGAAAGAAATGGAAGTTTTTTGAAGCAGCTCAGAACGTGTTTTTCATAAGGAAATCTAGAGTCCGATGGCTTAAAGATGGAGATGCAAATACCACGTTCTACTACAACTCAGTGATCGCTCATCAAGCACGCAATGCTATATGTTATCTAATTGATGAGAATGGGGTCAAAATCTGTAACAAAGCTCAGATAAAAGATATGGTGGTCTCGTATTTTCAAAATCTGCTTGGAGCGGTGAATGGAGAAGTAGTACCCTTGTCGGTTTTAGAGCTTGAAGGGTTAATGAGTTTCCGATATGCAGAGGCGACGAAAGAGGCGTTGATAAAAATACCTTCAGAGGAAGAGATTAAAGGTATGTTTTTCTCAATGCCGAAGAGCAAAGCTCCAGGGCCAGATGGCTTCCCGGCGGAGTTCTTTTGGGAGTCTTGGAGTGTAGTGGGGGAGGATTCGGTGCAGGCAGTGAAGGAGTTCTTTCAAGGAGGAAGACTGCTGAGAGGCTTCAATGAGACAGCAATTTCTCTAATTCCGAAGGTTGTAGGGGCAGATAAGTTGAATTTGTTCAGACCCATTTTGCTCTGCTCTACAATCTACAAGGTCATTGCAAGGGCGTTAAAGACTAAGCTTCAGTTAGTGGTTGATAACATTGTTCAGAGAAACCAAGTGGGGTTTATTCAGAAGAGATTGCTTTGTGAAAATGTTCTTTTAGCTTCGGAGTTGGTTACTGATTTTCATAAAGTAGGGGAGATCAGGAGAGGTTGTTTAAAAATCGATCTCTCGAAGGCATATGACAACTTACATTGGGAGTTTGTGTTAAATTTGCTCGAAGCCTTTGACATGCCAGATAAGTTCATTGGTTGGGTGAAGGAGTGTATATCCACGCCTTCTTATTCTGTTATCGTCAATGGAGAACTTAATGGTCATTTTGAAGGAAGGAAGGGGTTGAGGCAGGGAGATCCGATCTCATCACTATTATTCGTAATGGCTATGGATGTGCTCTCTAAGATGCTGGATAAAGGGGCAGTGAATCAAGTGTTCAAGCCGCATCCATCATGTGAAGATCCGCTGATCACTCATCTGAGCTTTGCAGATGACGTTTTAATCTTCTTTGATGGATCTGAAGAATCGCTAGCAGGGATTATGAGCATTCTGGAGGAGTTCAGAATGGTTTCGGGTTTAAAGATTAATAAGGAGAAGACAGAGCTACTGTTGGATGGAGGTTGCACTGCTAGTTGTCAAGAAATGGCAGAAAGGTTGGGAATAAAGCAAGGGGCTCTGCCCATTCGCTACTTGGGAGTTCCGCTGTCATAAAAAAAAATGAAGAAGAGTGACTTCCAACCTTTGCTAGATAAGATACTCCTTAGATTCAATTCCTGGACAGTGTGGCATTTATCCTTTGTTGGGCGCTTCTAACTCATCCAAGCAATAATTTACTCCACTATTACTTTTTGGGCATCAATCTTTATCATCCCAAAAGAATGCATAAAACTGTTAGAGCAAAAGTGTAATGCATTTTTATGGAGAGGCGCACCAACAGCAGCTAGGGGTGTTAAGGTTTCTTGGATATCAGTGTGTACTCCTAAAGAAGAAGGTGGATTGGGGTGAAGGAGATTGGAGGAGTGGAATCAAGTGCTTGGATTAAAACTGATTTGGCTGATTTTTGCAGCAGGAGGTTCGTTGTGGGTTTCGTGGGTCAGACGTCACCTGATAGGTGATCAAAACCTTTGGGAGCTTCAACCTCAGAGAAGTGATAGTTGGATTTGGAAGAGTATTTGCAACCTCAGACATATTGCTCGCCCCATGTTAGTATGTGAGGTAGGTAATGGTCTTTCTGCTAGTTTTTGGCACGATAACTGGACTACCCTTGGTCCCTTGATTGATCTCACAGGTCCCAGAGGGTAATGAGAGATGGCAACTGGTGGGTCAATAGGAGTATAAGTTGAAAAAAATTGATTACCCTGATCCGGAACTCCTTACCAGCAGCTGCTCCAATTATAGCGTCTGAAGCGGCGGATATTTACTTATGGAAACCGGGAAATAGAGTTGCTTCCTGCTCTTTCTCCACTGCGGATACTTGGGCAGCCCTGCATCCCCAGGGAGAGACAGTGTTCTGGAGTCAACAAGTTTGGTTTCAAGGGAGGATTCCGAAGCATGCTTTTATTACTTGGGTGATTGCAAGAGACAGATTGGGTACGAGAGATAGAATGAGGAGGTGGGGTTTGCAGGTTCCGTCAGTCTGCATTCTATGTAACTCGGCAGATGAATCAAGGCAGCATCTCTTTTTTGAGTGCAGGTACAGTTCCGAGGTCTGGAGTTTCTTCTGTTCTAGAATGAATTTAAACCCACTTGCTCTGTTTGAAGACGGGTTGAGATGGTTGAGAAATCCACCTTCTGATGAGTTTGTGAAGTTGATAGTGAAGCTTGTTTACCAAGCAGCACTATATGGTATTTGGAAGGAGAGGAACACTAGAATTCATAACCAGTGTTTTCGTCCTTCTCGGGCTGTCATTCTCGAGATGAAACAAACGATTCAGGCACGATTGGATCCTTTATCAAGAGCTCATAACTCAAGGAGAACCGATACTACTTTGCTTGCCACTTGGTTCAGTTTCTTTGACCACTGAGGGTTAAGTGAGTTTTGCAGTGATAGGTAGAAGAGTTGAAGAGGCTGGAGAGTCAGAAGAAGGTTAGAAGCGTTGATTTTTTTCTTGGAGATAGGTAGAAGATTTTGGTATAGGTAAGGGTTTTTTATTATGGTTTACCCGTTTGTGGGCGTCTCTTAGGTGTAAAGTTGTAATGCCCAGTTTAATAAATGGAATAAAGGAATAATTTAAAAAAAAAAAAAAAAAGAATGTTTGGTTGTTATTTTATTTTATTAGTCATACAATGCAATGCTAGTGATGTCAAGTAAAAGCTGGTCAAACTAAATCATTATTGGCAAGACATTGATGCAGTGTATATTAGAAAGATCATGTAGGGATGTAACACAAAATGCGATTAGAAACTAAAAATTGTCTCAAATTTTCACCAATTTGCAAGTTAATATCTACAAATATCTAAAAAATGAACTTAAAATTATTTCAAAAGGTTTTAAATTACTGACAAAACTGAAAAGAGTTACACAAAGCTTTATGTGGATGAAAGAGCTAAAGTTCTTTTGTACAACAAACTCAAAGAAAAAGATCTCAAAGATTTTCTATTCACAGAATGAAAAAAAAAAAAAAAAAGATTCAAGAGAAGTTAGCAAAGTGCATACTCGCAATCCATCAAACGAGAAAGTATATCACTGCACCTTGGTCTTTGTTCCGGTTCTGTCCAACAATCTGCAAAACATCACAAAGAACATTCCATAACCCCAAACAAAGATTCAAGAACATAAGAAAGAAAAAAACACTTTGAGAAGTGGCAAGACCTGCAATAAGCTTTCCCAATGGCCCTTCAGGAATCTCAAGCCGAGCTCCCTCATAAGCAACAGCGTAAACAACCTGAGAACATGCAGAAACTAGTTATATAGGTACACAATAACGTCACTATGGCGTTTTCTTCTTGGTGAGTTATGTTACCCGTTCAGGCGGTACTCCTTCCCAAGGTCTGGTTAAAGTGCAGAGTTCCCACATTATTACACCTAAGCTGAAGATGTCACACTTTTCAGAGAAGGGCTCATTGCGGATAAGTTCAGGAGCCATCCACTCTGGAGTGCCTGCAGAGACTGCATCTCTCATTGTTGTCCCTGTCATTATTCTCGATAGCCCAAAATCGCAGATCTTGACTGTCAATTTGCTGCTCAAAAGACAGTTTGCACTCTTTATATCACGGTGTACTATCCCCATCCGATGTATGCACATCAACCCCCTTGCAAAAGTTTCATAAACAAAATTCTTTGTTACAAATCATTTATATGAGACTTCCTCCTCACTGGGACATAGCTACAGTCTTTCCAGACAAAAAATGGAATTTACCGGCAAATGTCACGGAGCATCTTTAGTTTCCTGCGCCAGCTTAACTTCTTCTTTTGTCCACTCAAACGCAGCAAATTATACAAAGATCCCATTTCCATGTACTCAGTGATCAGTGATAATCTTGGAGGTTTTGTGCATGCTCCAAGGAACAGTATAACTACAAGTAGTTGAAGATCACTGTTAATGGAAACTGATACTAAATATCTTACAAATGAAAATTTAAAGAAAGAGTTGAGTACCGTTGGGATGTCTAAGTCGGCTGGTAGTTATTTGGATGCAGAAAGAGAAGGAAGCAAAGAAAGTCAGAAGTTATTACTAAATGTGAATAAAACAGACAAAAGTCTTAAAGATATACCTAAGAATCGATATCTCATTGCAGAAATCTTCCATGTTCTCAGCTGTTAAGTCTTGCTCAAGGAACGCTTTGATCGCAACGTCTGTTCCGTTCCAGACTCCTCGGAAGACTTCTCCAAAAAATCCTGGAAGAAAGAATCAAAAAGAAATAAAAGATATAATACATAGTCCGTTCTTGAAGAAAATATACGGCCGAGAAAATTTTACAAGAACGCATAAACCCAACTCAAAAAACATTGAGCTGAGAAAATTCTCACCAATTCCAACACGAATCCCAACCGTCAACTCAGAGAAGTCTATGTACCATTCTTCATAAGGTAACAATGGCTTGTTCTGGAACATGGGAGATCCCAATACTTTATCCCAAATGTGGCTTATATTACGATGTGACGATCCATTCCGTTCATAGGATTGGCCTCGGTAGTTCTTGGGTGAAGATGGTAGTGAGATTGCCTTCTGTGACTGTGGATCTAGTGGTTCCCTGGAAAGGATCGACCTTCCTCCAGATACTTGGTCATGAGCATCGAGATGGAAACCAGAGACCTGAAAAGCAGAATTGTCTTAGTTAAGCCAAAAGATTCACAGGTCATTATCCAAATTTGAGTAAACGTTCCAGGAATCATAATCTTAAGCATGTTTTGAGGATGAGAAACAAACATCAACTTGAAAATAATTATTGTGCGTTGTTGAAACAGAAAATGCTGTTGCATCCTAAAGTTTCTTTGTTTTCAGTATATTAACTTCTAAGATTACAAGCTATCATTGTTAAATTTCTCAAAATATCTTCAGTGATCGATGTATCAGTAAGCTAAATTATATACAAATATTTACATACATTTTTCTGGAGATGAGGGCCCTCGATTCTGTCATTTGGAGAGTTAGGAGATGAACCATCATCACATTGCTCTTTTGAGAGGCGATTCTGCTTCAACGCTTCATTCATCGCTCTTACTGCCCTGAACAAGATTAGATGCGTTTATCATTAAAATCAAAAAAACTGCAGCTCCGTGTTCAAAACAGTTAATGGTCTACAATTCTCAATGTAGATGCACTGAGCTGAAACTTTCAGTCCCATACATTGAATCTATGATGGTCAATGAGCCATAACAAAAACACCCACCTGACGATATCATCACCAATCTCAGGAGTTATACTAATGCTTCTCCTCCTTATTCTCTTAGTTTCCAGTTTTGCTCGTCCAACAGATTTGGAGCTGCACATGAATACTGAATACATAAGCTTTTTTTTTTTTTAACAAACTTTATGCACAAGAACTAAGTTCTCTGAGAAACTAGACAAAAGAAGTTGGTAAGCACTAAACCAGACCAACAAACAACCTGGCCTCTTGCAGCAATAATTTTATATCTCTAAAACTGAAAAGCTCAAACCACATCTACAAGAACCTTTCCATCTAAGTTACCAAGGAAAAAAAAAACATAACCAACCTTGATGTGGCAACATCACCGGTGAAATCTTGTGCCAGGTTCCTGTCGCCACTTAACATGAACCTTGTACGTGTTCGGAAGGAAAGATGCTCGGGGCTGCATACATGATACAAATAGAAATTTAAGAACAATGGAACTTTGAATGACTAGAAATCAAACTAAGTTGGTTTCAGAATGCATAAACATATACAATTCAACAGAGATGAGAGTAACCTGGAACCAACAGTCCTCTGATCAGCATTGACCTTTCTCCGGTTCTGCCGCCAAATCTCATTAGCAATGTTTGACTCGCTCTGTGAGTAACTGGAGAACAGAAGATACAAATATTGACGCATGGTCACTAAATCCACTCCTCGGTTTAAATAGAACAGAAGGAATCTATAAACATGGAGTTGGTTCATAACATAAAAACACAATAAAAACAAAGTCTCATCACCTTAATTTTCTCTCTATCACGGAGGCAGATCGTAACAGCATATTCCTTGATGGTGGACCAGACCTATTTGGATACCCTTCCAGTTTCCTACGAAACAGAAGGCTTTCATCTTTTTCTGCACTGTACAACAACAATAATTAGAAACTCTGCGCACCAAAGCCTGAGTATTGAAGAAAAGGTAGAGTGCAGACTCCACTTGTAAAGTGATTCTACTTACTTTTCAAGCTCTGGATAACCAAACATGGGACTATTTGGCTCCAAAGGCGAGTCGCAAGAGTCGTTCTCTGCAGAATCACTTTCCCCTGCCGCTGAGATATGACTCATATATATTACCTTGGTTGATAGAGGAATAAGCTGACCAGGAAACCGCATTAGATCAACCAGCATTTCCACAGAATTAAGAAGAACAGTAACAGATATATGATTGTATGAGTCTACGCTCTCAGCAGCTCCATCACTTGACAAACCCTGACCAAAAACAAGTAAACCAAAATACATAGCAAGTTTAAAACTGGTCAAAATATTTGGTATCAAAGGCATGATCACTCATATAAACTAATCAATCACATGCAAAACGTGGAGTGATACTCAATATCACTGACCACATTTGAATACTTACCACTACAAGCCTGCTTTGAAGGCCAACCGTATCAGCTAAAACTTTGAACAAGATAGCTCGAGGACGGCAAGAACCATTCTTGATCTGTCCTAGCAGTTGAATCCCACAATTTTCAAGAGATTGTGTAGTTTTTGCCGGGCTATGCACAGTAGATTGCTTATAAACAGTTTCCACCTGCCAGACAATATTCAACAACGGCTTTTCAATAAAAAAAAAATAAAAGGAATAAACAAGATTTATGAAATGCTTGCTCGTAATGCATCAATAAACATTTTGAAGTTCATTGTAAAGCCGGGAGAAAAGAGCAAGCAAACAACGGTACACATATCCTAGTATAGCACTTTTCTCAAGTATGCAATGCATCAAGAAATATTCTAAGATAAATTGACGATATAAACAAAAGTATCTCAAGTCCCAACTGCTCATACCAGTCCAGCAATTTTCTTGATAATAGCAGCTGGTTTTGAGTTAAATCCACTGACAAGTTTGGTAATCAACTGCTTTTGCCTGAAAAGCTTTTTATCTTTTTGAAAATCAACAAGAATCACATCAGCCTTTAGACCTTCGTCGCCCAGAGCATGAAGATCTTCCAATGTAGGAATGCTATTAAATAGCTGCTTCAATCTACTATCCTGTAGACATCTTAAAAATTAATAGTGTGAAAAAAAAATGAATCTAGTCCAAACAAACCTCACTGAAACGTTATTGAACAGAGCTAGTATCAGCCTAAAAGAAGCTTACCGGGATCACGGAATAGAAGCCGTTTGGGATGGGCTCAGAAAGCGAACCAGTGGTCCAAAGAATATTTGAAGCACTATTAGATGGAAGCCCAAAATCTGAAGGCCACCAGGTTTCTTGCTCTGATGGCCCAGTATCATCATCTCGTGTATCTCCCATTTGCCTATTTCCTTGAAGTCTAAAATTACATCAGCTCCTACTAAATGAGAAGAAAACCTGTAGCTTTTAAGTTGAAGGAGGTCATTCGATCTACATGCATAATTAAACACACGGGTTAAAGAAACAAACCTAAGTAGTGCAATGCTACTACTCGTTTTGCTTGTGGAAAAAAAAGAATATCAAAACCTAAAGTTAAGAGCTATAGAACTATAAAATAAAGAGAGAAGGAATTCATGAGCAGTCCAAAACAGTTCAATATGGTGATCTCATCGTCTTCATCTTAACTCTACAAGCTTTACTTTTACTTTCATGATCTACCCAGAGAGTCAATTGCAATTCATAAGTGAAAAAGAAAATGAGAATGGAAGTTGAATAAAGGGTTTTTTTTTAAATTACCGCAAAATGAGATCGAACTTGAGTATACGAACAAACAAAGTCAATCTCACTGCTGAGAGAGATGCAGTAGAAGAAATACTTCGATCAGATAACAACAGAAGAGCTATGCGTTACTTACAAACACTCAAACAAACAGAGAGCGTATGAACGTGTGTACGTATATTATATAGTTTTTGATTTTTTTTGTCGGGATCTCATCACACACACAAAAAGAAAAGAGTGATGGGATTTTAGGAAAGTGATGAAGAGGAGGAGGGAAAGGAGATGATGTGGGAAACACGTGCGACTTTATGAGTCACGTGCCCAGAAAGTAAATACACCTCTGGGAGATCGACAGCTGGCGTCCCACGTCATCTCCCGTGATTCACCACCGTCGCTTCTATTAATTGGTGGTAATTTTATGATTTCTTTTTGTTGTAAATGTAGACTTTTAATTCAGAGAGATTTATAAGAAAAACAACTAATTAGTACATATGAATTTCTATTTTCTAAAACATATAACCAATATTATAACTGCTTCAGAAATGTATTTTTGAAGTTTTCATACGTATCAAAAAAATTATTTTATAACATCCTTTATATACTAAAGCGCAAGTCGCATAGCGAATCAATTCCTGACACGTGGAAAAGATTTATAAAACAATTTGAAAAAATAAAAATTCATCTCCTATTTTCTGTAATCCAAATTTTTAACTAACTATATTCCTAATTTTTCTCACAAATCCTACGTTATATTTTTTTAAACCGTTTTCTTGGTGTCCTATATAAATTAATCTACTTTCCCTAAATTTTATCTCTCACACAAAAACATCGCGTGTTCAAAGGTGAGTTATGAGTCTGAAACTGTTTTATCATTTATGTACATTTGATCAGAATTTTACTCACTAATCTCCCTCTCTCTCTCCCTCTCCCTTATTCTCCATAGCTTCATGGTTCTTTTTCTATTGAGTTCTTCGACTGATAGAAAACTCTATACAAGTATATGGTTATTCTTAATTTAGATTCAGTTTCCTTTTATTTTTATTTAATAATCTCTTAATTGTTTATTTCAGGATAAAATGACACTAGAATATATTCTGTTTCAAAGCTTTATTTTTCAATAAAAGTTTGGAAAATCAGAGCTTTGCCAGCAATGAAGGAAGAAGATAAAAGACATACAAGCTTTCTCTCAACAAACTTAGAACTAAAGCAGAACCATACCCAATCTAAATACAAATGGTATGTTTCGTTCTTTGATTGACTCTTTTAGGTTACACTTTATAAAACACGTTTTGGTTTTGTAACTTGGAAGAAATCATATCTCATGAAGTAATGATTAACAAATGATCCCATGACATTCCGCCAAGAAAAAAACTCTCAACAATTATGATTATACAAATCAGATATTTACAATTTGTTTGTTATGGTTACTATTTCACTAATCTCCTTTTCAATAAAAGAGCATACGCTACTATCTTACATTTTTTTGTAAGTCTATTATATAAAAATTGACTACGTACATACATGTTTAATTTCATTTTTATGATATAATTTTTTAAGAATTATTTTTTTTTTTAAAACTTATTGTAGGTGGTATCCATTTCTAGAAATGTGCCTAAAATAAGTTTAATTTAGATTAAAACAAATAAAAACTTTAATTTTTTATTTTAAAAGATAATTTAAAAGCAAAAAAGAAATGATCGACCGGGTGATCGTGGTCGAGTGGTAAGGTGACGGGACTGAGATGCCAACACGTTTCAGGTTCGATCCACCTGCTACGCGAAACTAAGTCACAATTATTCTGGTCACCTAACACGGATATGAGCCTATTATGGTCCATTTGAATACCCGGAGAGAAGGTCTATCCGTGGGCTGCACCTCCCCTTGGGATTAGTCTTAAGAGAAATTAATTTAAACAAATAATAATTTTTTTTTAAAAAATAGCCGTATAACAGTTTCGTGAAACCAACTACATTACCCATGATCATTCTTCTTTATCCATGACCATACATTTTTTTTTTGGTAAATGATCATATAGATTTTAAAGTATAGCATACGTTAGGCATAAAGATCACCTATTCTCTGTTACATTCTATTTTTTTATTGTTTTATTAGAGTTATAATATTAGTTTTGGTCGTAAATTAACATACTGAATGAATTACTAAATGAATTTAGTCAAAGAAACATAAATTCAGGTCACAGTCAAAAATTAGGAAAAATAATGAAAGCAACAAAAAGCTGTGAAAAAACCAAATGTGTTGAAAAGAAAAAGTAAACGTAAAAAAAAGTCAAAACCTCTCTGACACAAACTTCGATGCACAGTGTCTGGCGTGTCCCTAGCCTTGCTTCTGGTCGGAACCCTCCGTCTGTTACTGCTGGTGAATCCCCCGACCCTCCGCCTGTTCCTCCTGACCCTCCCAACCCTTCCTCACCCCTCTCTCCAGTTCATTATCCAATTTTAGCTGAAGCCAAAACTGTTCCTAGATCTGGAAAAGCTTCCCAAAGATCTAAAACTACTACTTCAAATACTGATGGCTTCAAAGCCTCAGATGTTACTCCAAATGCTGATTCTACCTCCTTGGTAGGTGAAGCATCTCTACCTCCTTCAACTGCTCCATCCTTTGGATCTGGAAAAAGTACTGCTCATAGATCTGAAACTGAGCTTAACCATAGTAGAAACTTCCATACTCTCCCGCCAAGAACCTCCTCCCTCAGGTCACTCCCTCCTCAAACAGAAGCCACCGTCCAAAACTCTAATCACCCCACCCAAACTAAAACTACCAACCCCCAATCACTTAAACAAACAAATCCTGTCCTGGAAACCTCAACTGAAACCAACCCCACCACGGACCCGCCTTCCCTAGTCGAAAGAATTAGGAAAACTGAAAACAAAACTTTGAAAAGGCTTGCTCCAGACAGTATTGGTGCTACTGGCCGTCCTCGTGTCTTAATCCCTGACTCCGTGTTTCAAAAGGGAGCGGAGTTACATAAGGATTTCATAATTTGCTATTTCAATGGGAAGGCTCCTCCTTTCAACCAGATCCAAAGCGTATTCAACCA
Organism: Brassica napus; assembly: GCF_020379485.1. Classification (NCBI taxonomy): domain Eukaryota; kingdom Viridiplantae; phylum Streptophyta; class Magnoliopsida; order Brassicales; family Brassicaceae; genus Brassica; species Brassica napus. The sequence continues at coordinate 28,099,829 of NC_063449.1, forward strand.
TATGTGGGGAAAAGGAAAACGATTGGAAATCCACAACAATCCCTTAAACCACTCTGCAATAGTGAGAATACAAAGTGAATACCTTCGAGAGAAGATCCTTGAAAAGAACATCTGGTATGTGGGTGATTCAATGTTCCATACGGCTCAATGGTCTTCAGCTCATTCAAAAAATACTCCACCTCTCAAGGCCATCAAGATATGGGCTCACCTCAGTGGCATTCCCCTTGATCTGCGTCACGATGAAGGATTGAGTTTAGTGGCTGGATTAGTGGGTGAACCAAAAGAGACAGATGACTTCACGAAAAATCTTGTAAGCTTAACTCTATCCCATGTAAAGGTCGAGGTTGATCTCACTCAACCATTACCTGATGTTGTTGAGTTTGAAAGGGAAGATGGTGAGGTAGTAGAAGTCTCAGTTCACTATCCGTGGATCCCCCCAACGTGCTCCCATTGCCATGAACTCGGTCACATAATCTGAAACTGCCTCACTTATTCTCCTCCTCTGAAAGACACTGCAGCAAAGAAAAAGGCACCAGTTACTAAAGTGGCTCCTACTCAAAGTAAAAAATATCGGCCAGTGTCTCATAACACTTCGGCAAGCTCCTCTCAGTTGGCTCCCCCTGATCCTAAGGGCTCGACTCCACAAAAATTTGTGACTGGTGATGCTCATCAGCAAACTGATCAGTTTCCTCCTGAACCTTGTGCTAGCCTAACCAATTCTTCCCTTTCTCACCGTCCTCATCCACCTGTAAAGCCAGTTCTCCCTAACCCTTTCCTAACCCCTGAACCAATACCTAGACCTTCTCTCAAAAGATCTCGATCATCGCCAACCCTTTCTCCTCCCCTCTCTTCAAACCCTAACCCTTTTTCCACTTCTACCCAAATCACTGATCCCTCTCTCTTCCAACCACCAAACACTTCACTGTTAAAACCTTTTACCCCTACTACAAACCCTTTTTCACCCCTTTTGCTTGACTCTTTTGTTTCTTACCCTGATGGCTCTTCCACTCTTTTGGAGGACCCTCAAACCCAAGCCTAAATGAGTGTTAAACTCTTTTTTTGGAATGTTCGTGGTCTAAATGACCCGAGCAAGCATAGACCTTTTTTTTCTTGGCTTAGTTCTAGCAAGCCTCTTTTTGGAGCTATTTTGGAATCTCATATCAAGCAACCTTTTTTGAGTACTATCCTGTCAAGCCTATGTCCGAACTGGTGCTACACATCTAATCACCTTTCCGATCCTGATGGTAGAATCATCCTAATCTGGAGAGATTCCCTCAAAGTTCAAGTTCTGTCGCAAAGTAGACAATGCATTACTTGTCTGGTGTCGTTCCCTAACCAACGTCCAGTCTACTACTCAGCTATCTACGCATCTAATCTAAGTTCAGAAAGGGTTGATCTTTGGACAGAACTCCTACAACTTCACTCAACCTATGACCTAGACAGTAGTAGTTGGATATTGGGTGGAGATCTGAATCAGATAATACATCCGATGGAGCACTCTGACCCTAATGTTTGCGTACCTGATCATCTCATGTACCAGCTGAGAGATTGTATGACGCAACTAGGAATCTTTGACCTCCGCTATGTTGGCGCTTCTCATACTTGGACAAACTATTCGCCCTCAGGACCTATCTCAAAGAAGCTTGACAGGATGATGGTTAACAGCACCTTTGTTTCCACGTTTTCTCATGCCCTAGCCACCTTCCTTCCACCTCTATTCTCAGACCATGCTCCCTGTATCCTCGACCTTGCTTTTAGCCTTCCTACATCCGGAACAAAACCATTTAAGTTCCCCAATTACCTAACCAAACACCCGGGGTTCACTGAGCTAATACAAGATGCATGGATTCAAGCTGGAAACGAGTGTCAAACATTGATGCAACTGTGCTGGAAGCTCAAACTGATCAAAACTAATTTGAAAATTCTAAACAAAGATAACTATTCAAATATACAGGAGAGAGTGAGAGAAACTAACAGTTTATTGCAACTTGCGCAGGTACATGCCTTGCAGGATCCTAATCCAATTACTTTTCAGACTGAACGTGACTTGCACCAGAGATGGAACTTCCTCCGAGAGATCGAGGAGCTCTATTTCAGGCAAAAATCGAGGATAAATTGGTTAAAAGAAGAGGACTTAAACACTACTTACTTCCACCGAATCTGTCAAACCAGAGCATGCTACAATGCTATCAGAGCTTTCCTAGTTGGAAATGATACCTGGATTACAGACCCACAGGAAATGAGTGATCATGCTCTCAGCCACTTTCAGTCAGTCCTAAGCCCGTTGAACTATCACCCGCCAAGCATCTTATCTCCCCCAGTCTGGTTTGCGGATCTCACTGGCTTCTCATTCCCAAATCACCTGCTTCAGTTGATGTTATCCATCCCCACGGCAGAGGAGGTAAAGACTGTCTTTTTCAGACTAAATCCCAACAAGGCTTCGGGTCCGGATGGACTAACATCAGCATTCTTCAAAGCGACATGGGAATTCATTGGACCTGAATTAGCGACATCAGTCAGGAATTTCTTTGCATCAAACTTCCTGCCTGCAACGGTAAATTCCACCATCCTCACGCTCGTGCCAAAATTCCCTGGAGCAACAAAGATTAGTGATTTCAGACCGATATCATGCCTTAATACCATCTACAAAGTCATCTCAAGACTCTTGGTAAAGAGGTTGAAGCCAGTTCTGCCCAACTTAATACTACCTAGTCAGACAGCGTTCGTTAAGGATAGACTACTTGTGGAAAATACTACTTTGGCAGGAGAACTAATCAATGGTTATCACAAGAAGAAGGGAGCAAAGAGAATTACCATCAAAGTTGATATTGCGAAGGCTTTTGATACACTGTCCTGGGAGTTTTTATTCTCCTGTCTCGAGGGATTACGCTTTCCTGCACGGTTCATAGCACAGTTAAAGGCTTGTATATGCACAACAAGCTTTATGGTCGGATACAATGGATCAGTACATGGCTATTTCAAAGGAAAGCGAGGCTTAAGGCAAGGGGACCCCCTTTCTCCCTATCTATTTGTGATTGCAATGAATTGCTTATCATTTATGCTAAACAGAGCAGCAACACAAAACAGACTACGATATCATTCAACTTGCACCTCTACTAAACTTACTCACCTCTCTTTTGCGGATGACCTCCTGATATTTATTGATGGATCTATTGAGTCTGTCCAGCAAGTGCTACAAGTGCTAAAGGAGTTCGAAACAAGATCAGGTTTGGCTGTAAGCATGCAAAAGACCAGCTTCTTCGCTTCAGGATTATCAACAGGGGAAACTGACCTCATACAAGCCTCAATGGGAATCACTCTAGGCTCTCTCCCCTTTAGGTACCTAGGGGTTCCTGTGAACTCTAGAAATATATCTCTCACGAACTGTGAGCCTCTGATCCATCAGATAAAGACAAAGTTCTCGTCCTGGTCAGTGAAGTCTCTATCTTTCTCTGGAAGGCTGCTCCTCATCAAAACGGTGATAGCTGGAATCACAACTTTCTGGTGCTCTGCTTTCATTTTGCCAAAAGCGTGCATAACAAGAATCAACTCCCTGTGTGGCCAGTTCCTGTGGAAAGGTAGTTTGGAAGGTCATAACACTGCTCGTGTATCATGGGAAACAGTCGTGCTAACTAAGAGGCTAGGAGGACTTGGAGTAAAAGATCTGCGTACCTGGAACAAAGCTTGTACTTTTCGACTAATTTGGATGTTGTTTTTCAGACCTGGCTCTGTATGGGTGCAGTGGTTCAATGAAGTGATTCTTCAAGGTTCGGTGCACAACTATTGGACAACAACACCAAAACAATCATACTCCTGGCTAGTGAACAAACTGCTCAAACAGAGAAGTGAAGTGTTCCCTCTAATAAAGCTCAGGCTGCAGAACGGTGAAACTGCAAGGTTCTGGTCGGACAATTGGACTCCGTTTGGGGCTCTCTACACTCATCTCTCGGGACGCAACTCCAGATTGGGGATACCTCATCAGGCAACTGTATCTTCTTTATGTCGTGATGGCTTCTGGGTGCTACCTCCAGCTCGTACTGAAGCGCAAGTGCAACTCTACACCTACCTTACAACAATCCAATTGACTGGTGATCAAGACTACTACGACTGGGAGATTAATGGCACAATCTACAACTGCTTCAAAACAGGTATTCTATACGATTACCTTATGGAACCACGCCCTGATGTTTATTGGTATGGTGCTGTATGGATCTCTAGAGCTATTCCTCGCCATAGTTTCCACATGTGGCTAGTGATTCAGAACAGGATCCCTACTCGAGATAGACTAATCCAATGGGGATTGCAAGTTGATCAATCGTGTCTGCTTTGCAATAGAAATCGGGAATCAAGGGATCATCTTTTCTTCTCCTGTGACTTCAGTTACAAACTATGGGAACTGGTAACGAGGAGACTTGGGATTTCACCTAGCCGCGACTGGGAGAATACACTGGCACAGATGGTTTCCCTCTCTCTGCCTCTACCACAAAGGCTACTTGTTCTTCTTGCTTGGCAGTCGGTGGTGTACTGGTTATGGAATGAGAGAAACACGAGACTTCATGCGAACACCTATCGATCAGCAGATCAGATATTCAAATTGATTGATCGACAGCTGAGGAATAAAATCCAAAGCTTCAGAGATGCAAATCCGACCCGATGCTCCTTGATGATGCAGAGATGGCTGGGTTAATCGACATCGAAGAAACCGCTCTCATAAGAAACAGAAACGACTTCTCCTCTCCATGACTGGGCTTTCAATTCACCCTTTCACCTTCATGGGCTTCACACTACGTATGGGCTTGACTATTAGATTTTATGTAATGAGCTTGTTAGAAAACTAAAGTCATATGGGCTTTTGTAAACTTTTTCATTTTTTCTTTAACTTAAGTAAGCAGTTTTACAAAAAAAAAAAAAAAAACAAAAAGCTGTGAAACGGGAAAGCTTTGAACTAATATTTATATCAAACAAGCTAACTAAGATCAACGTAAAAATATTTAAACAAATCTAACTTCATTTTATAGTATGTTTGTGGTTAAATAATAATAAGTGTGTTAAAATTTTCTTATATATACACATATCCTTCTGATAAATCAAAGGTAAATAATACATGTTATTTTAGTTATATATAATTAAAAATTTATTTTATTTGTAAGCAAAATAATTCCCATGCAAAGTATGGGCTCAATACTAGTATTTAAATATTTTAAAATATTTTTAAAAAAGCATGGACCTTTGGTTCCGTAGGAACACGTCCGAAAGATTGAGAATTATTTTGAAATGAATATAATATTTTTTATCTATTAAAAATGAAGAAATTCTTCAATGAATGGAGTGGTCCTTCATTAATTAAACTACTAAACTATAAAATTATAGTAAAAGAATATCAACTAAATTTGATAAATATAATAAATTTTTTTGGTCAACAATGAATATAATAGCTACATATATTAAAATGTTTGGTGATGGTTCTTGTTGGTCTCATCTTCATTTGTCACCGACACCTTGACTTTCTATAAGATACCACTAAATATACCGGTTTGTTCACTGACTAAACCAGAATCCAGACAGTACCAGTTTCTGGTTCTTCATTATACCAATTCAAAATGAAAGATGCACTTCTTCTCAGCCGTTAACCGTTAAAAAACAAAATAATAATTCATTCAGACAAATTCAAAAACCAGGAGAAGCACTTCTACACACAACTTACAACGGCCGTTTAATAAAGCTAACAGACAAAAGATCACTAACTAAATCATCAACCAAACCAGAAACTATCTCTCCTTCTACATCAATGCCTTCTTCAAACATCTCCCTCTCATAACCAACCCATCTCCCCTCCAAGCAGCTCATGTCATGATCCACAAGCTCGTCTATCATCATCTCTCTCATCTTCTTCAACCCTTTAACTTCTCTGTTCACTTCTTCAGCAAGCAAATCTCTATGTTCCAACATCATCATCATCGTCCCTCCTTTGCAGCTTCCAACTAACATCCTTTCAAACTTCACTGCTAAGCACTGATTCACACACTCGAAAAGCACCTTTCTTTCGATCTTCGTCGAGATTACTGCTCCTCTTGAGCGTTCCATTTCATCAAAGAGGCTCGAGGGTAATACTAGTTCGTTAGTGGTTGTCGTCCCTGAGGCAAAGTCTTGAAACATGAGCTGGCCAGAGTTGAGGATCTCGGTTATGTACTCCAGCTCCCAATCAAGTGTTGCTGCGGAATCTGCTTCATCTACGGTTTGGTGTGACTCAGTTGATGAAACCCAAGTGAGTTCTTGATCTGATGAACTCTGTTTCACGCCTGATAAAAAACAACAACATCAAACCAATTCAATACCAAGACATTAGATTTGCCATCCATGGTGTCAAAATTCACAACCTATGCCATTCACAAGTGAGAAAATCAAGACAAGAATTGACAAAGACATACCATATTCTCTGTCCTGTCTGCAGTCTAAGTAACTCTTGTTGCTGGAGAGCGCAAAATCATCGGTCTCTGTAAGAGTACTGAAGCTACTAACTTCTTGTTCTTCTCCCTGTATCATCTTCTTCTTCTGTAGGGAAGCAAAAGACAATCTTTTATTAGAAGCATTTGATATAATAGAAAAGTGTAGCTGCATTTTTGTGGATACTAACCTGAGATTCCTGGTTGTTATAGAATGAAGTGCAGTCAGAGACAGATTCGCTCTCCGTTAAGACATTATCAAGACTGTTTTGAGTTGTTGCACCATGTTTTGATGGCGATAAAACTACCTTATTCGCTCTACTCTCTGTAATGGAGCTAAAACACTCTTCTTGGATCAAGGTAGAGCTAGATGATTCAATCTTCAAGGTCAATTCCCTGAGCTTCTGCTCCAAAAGAGCATTTAAGGAGTCACCGCCTATCACATTATACTTAACAGCAGAGTCTGCTGCATCTTGTTTGGTTCCTTGTGAGCGAGATGGTAAGCCTTTTATCGAAGACGAGAACGTGAAAGATATCACATCCGTTTCCCTTCTCTGATCATTTTTAGTCGTGCTCGAGTCACCATCCATGGAGATGTTGCATTTTATAGACTTCTCACCCCTTTTGATTACTGGTTCTTGCACCCCGTTTCGTGGTTTCTTGCTACGAGGAAGATTCTTTCTCCGGTGTAAAGGCAAAGATTTAGACTTTTCTGCTGATGTCATAATGGAACCCGAGCTTCTCGATGTAGTTCCACTGTCCACAAGAACCTTGTTCACAACTTTGTTCATTGGTTTCCTACTCTGATGATTGTCTCTGCAGTTTTGCTTCTGGTGGTTCTGCTTAAGGACATTCTTCCCTCCGCTCACGGAAGCTCCTTTGAGACCATTCTGGCTTTTTACTGCACGGTTCTTAGCTTCTGCTGCTTTCTCCTTTTGTCCTGAAGATGTCCTTTTGTTTCCACTCGAGGACGTTATTAAGCTGTTGTGTCTCTGAGCATTACTGCTTCCCTTTGGTTGCGCAGTGAAAGAAGGCGGTTTTAGTTCACAACTGCTTTTCCCTGAAGCTGTAGTCTTAGTCTGGTTTTGATTACTGCTACGAGTATTATCATTTGAGACTTGAGGGCATGAGGTTGAAGCTTTCTGCGCAGCTTCTAGTTTCTCTTTCAAATCTCGGATCCTTAATGGAACTGGAGAAGAAGAATCAGATGATGGAACCACCCTTGTTCTTGCCATCATCCTTGGACTTGACTCTATCATTCTCGAAGCAGCTTCCATAACATAAGCAGGGTTCCTTGATGGAACAAACCCAGGGTTCCTTATAGGAGACAATAGCTTATTGTGAGTGATGGAGATGGGTTTAGCAGATCTTGGAGGTAAAGTTTCAGTTTGAAACCGCTCAATCATACGTTTATGCGGACCTTTACTGGTTCTTGAATCCAAATGTTCCCAAGAACCGCCGTCAAAGTCGCTTTGATGCTCAGCATTAGCATCCCAAGTGTTAGCCTGGTGAGAGGATCTGAGGAAGTATGGATCAAGGCTAGGATTAACCCGTGGTTCCATAAGGTTTGGTTGCGGTATACAATCCAAACCCATGAGCCTCGCTACCACACTCGGTGCTTTAACAACGTTTCCATCATCACTAGTTACAGAGGATGCACAACAGCTAGAGTTGCTTCCCTGGTTGAAAGTTGAGTTCTTTACAGACTGATCAACCTCAAACTGTTTGAAACAGATCACACAAGAGGTGTAACACAATCAGTTCATGTCATCCACTAAGCCAACACACACATAAAAACATTGCATGAAACAAGGAAAATGGTAATGAGAGCAAAAGGCTTACAACAGAATGTCTTGTAATAGAGGAGGGGTTGTGAACATTCTCTTTTGCTTGCTTAGATTCTTCTGTTTAAAAATAAGAAAATTCAGATTGTCTTACTGAATATATATATACATAATGTTTATAAAGAACACAAAAGGATGAAAAGTCATACCAGAGATCTGGGAGATATTGGATGAGAAAAGCTTCTTTCTTGATTTTCCAGGCCAATCAAACAGATTTAGAAACGCTCCTCTAGGTCGTTTTCTCTCAACAATGTCCATTTTATTTTCACCTATATGGGTAACAACAGTTGAATCAATCCTCAGTGGAATGCAATTACAAGATACTGGATCCCATTTAAACAACAACAGATACAACAAAAGGACCGGACTTTGTGAAGTGATATAATGAATCACACATTGAATTAGCTGAAGGATAGTTTATTTTTTTTACCTCTCAGTTACTCAGGATGCTAAAGTCTTCGCCTTTTAGTTATAGATCCATCCATTTAGTGAAGTTTTTAGAAACCCTTGTGGAAGATCGACCAAAGCTCTCAACTTTATCTCTCTCGCTCACAATCCCACTGTGGAATGAGGAAAGATCTGGTGTTTTGTGCGCTTCAGGATGCTAAAGTTCTTACCTTTTACTTAGGTATTGTGATTCTCAAACACGATAAGAATGAGAGAAGATTTGGGATTTTGTGAAGTGGGTCAGATCAGGAAAGATGATACAGAATTGGAATTTGAGGGTTTTATGCATCTGAGATTAGGGATCTCAGGTAGAGAGCTAGAAGCAGCTAGAGAGGTTAAGTAAGGAGTTTGAATTGAAATGACGACAGAGATAGCCGTTGCAAAGTTAGATAGTCAGAGGGAGAGAGAGAGAGAGAGAGAGAGAGAGAGAGAGAGAGAGAAGACAAAGGGAGATTTGAAAGCTCCCTCCTTTGGGAAATTAAAAGTATTGCTTTTTTTCTAGACCCCAAAAGGAAAATCTTTTCTCTATAAACTATTTTGCTTTTGTTTATTGAATGAAAATGGTATATCTATTATCTAACTTGATAGTGTTCGTATTTGAGCATCCAATGGAGTTGGTGAAAGAGAGCAGCATCCTATGAAGTCGAAATTGTTATATGACTAAATAAATATGTGCACGTTTCAGTTTGAACTTTCTAGTTTCAAACATAAAATAATTTTGAATTTGTTTAGGGGACAAAGAAACACAATTTTTAAAAAGGCATTACGTTTCAAATTTCAGTTGAAGAACAGATAAATTAAAAGCAATAACTTTATGGTAGATAGTGTAGTGTGTATCAAATATGTGTATTCATTTTGACAACATTTGAAATCTTGTAAATATTTACTTTTGCATCAGCGCGTTTAAACTAGTTAAATAATGTATTTTGATTGTTGATAGTTTCTTATTTTATTATAAATTTTGAAAATTATTATATCAACAATTTTACAACCGATAATTTTATTATTTTATTAAGATTTACTACATCGTTTTTCCGCGCTACGCGTGGAGATATACTTTTAAATTTATTTACCTATATCATATTTTATCATATGTAAATTGTAATCTTAATTTTAGAATTGTTGTTTTATTTGATCATTTACAATTTACTATTGCCCTGAAAAAATTCTAATCTTTTTCTTTCATAAAAAAAAAAAATTGTTCTCTCTTCCATTATCCATTGTTACGCTTCTTCTCTGATTCCGGTTACTCCCTTAGAGCTGGAGTTGGATCTTTGATTTTGGTTTTTTATCCTATTTTGTCAGCTGAGATCATCTGGTTTTCTTCCTGTTTTTATTTATGGGTAACTTAATCAAGTTTTGATTTTGTATTTTCAGGAGATTAATGAGTTTAGTGATGATCTCAATGCAATGTTAATCGATCTTCTTTGCTTGATATAGCTAGTTAAAGCGGGTTGGGTTTTCTTACCCTCCAGATCTGATTTTATCTTTGAAACCCTGTGATGTTTTGTTTGTGTTGCATGTCGTCTTTGAGCTTTCTTTGGCTCACTATTGGTTTCGATCTTCGACCTTCTCGATCTTTTGAGCAAGTTTGAACTCGATTGTGAGTTGTTTCGCTCCTTTTCATTACCCTTAAGATTTGATCAAAATCTCTTCTTCCATCAAGCTTCGCATAGTGTTTCGAGTTCTCTTCTTTGTCTCTGCCATTCCGGTTGACGACTAATGAATTTAATTGTTCTGTTTCCTGGTGTATGAAGCTTTGGTCTTTATATTGCATGTGCTATTCTATATAGCAGGAGATGCAAGCCAGAGGTCCTAGTCTGGAATCCTCGCCTTGTCTTTGTTCAAAGGAGCTCTATTGCAGTCAACATGCATTGTTTTGTTCTTGGTTTCTTATGATCTGATCCTTGTTTATTCTAATTTAGATTGAGAAAGTTAAAAATTGTGTTATCTCTCTGTTGATCTTTGTCTCCCATGTGTGAGATGTTGTTTCCAGGGACCTTTGGTTTGGTTTGACGGACTGTTCTTGTCGGAATTATGGTAATCTCCGGTCTTTGTATCTTCATTGATTGTAATGAAAATAGTGTTTAAAAAATATTTACAACTTACTATTTTGACTTTTATGGTAATTTTTTGATATATATGACTTTTAAGATTTTATATGCTGTTGCACCGAGCTATTTTAATGTCAAATAAGTTCAAATTACAGTATATGAAATGAAAGGAGTAACCTGAAATTAAGTTCGAGTTACTTTTTTTCGTGAAATGTTTTGCAAGCTTTGCTTCTATATAAGATTTGAAATATTTTAGGGAACAAAATTTCATATAAGTAAAACACATCAGAACAAAAAATATTTGTTCAATAATGCCCTTAAATTTATTAATATTGTTTTATGTAAATTTTTAATAACGATTATTGTTGACTGTTTTAGAACTGAAACCATTTAAGATTTGTCTGACAGTGCATTATTAAATAGTGAAAATATTAATTTATAAAATAAAATTAAGGGTGATTCTTCTAAATAGACAATTTTCAAGTTTTGATCACAAAAATAGAGCACAAATAGGAAAATGACCAAAATATTTCATTTAATAGATAAAATGACCATAATACTCTAGATATATAAAAAATATAAAAATAAAAATAATAAATAATAATTTAAAAATAATAATTTTTATAGTTTTAGATTATATGTTTTCAAATTAGAACTTTTTTATAATTTTTTTCGATTTTTTTTATATTTTTTTAATTTTCGTTTTGTAATTCGAAAATACTTTTTGAAAATATTTTTCAAATTTTTATTTTCAAATTTTTAATTTTTAACTTTTAATTTTATAAAATTTTAAATCTCAATCCCAAATCTACACCTCTTAACTCTAAACTATAAGGTTTGGATTAGTTAAACCTATGAATATAAGGTAATATTTACATCTTTAATGAAACATTTTGGTCATTTTGATTCTTAAAGTCTATATTTGTGACATAAACTTTTTCAGTGCTATCCCATAGTATTTCCCTAATATTAATTGGAAGCGTATTAAACGTACTATTAAATATTAGTGACAAATATTTTTGCTGTAGAAAAAATATTTATTTGTACTTGGTTTTTTTAGAATGTGTAAACATTGTTTTTGTAACTTTGTTCTAATATAATTTAGATAACATTATAATAAATAAGTTTATATCTTATTTGGTGTCGGACTTCTGTAAATTAATATATAGTTATGGATAAATTGTTTGATAATTAAATATAAAGAACAATAGTGTATGAACCAAAAGTTCTTTTGAAAAAATAATTTTAAAAACATAGAAGGAAAAAAATAGAAGCGGCATTTATACATGAACATCACTTTTAGAATTTTTGGAGAAACAAATGCATATTCTGATTTCTGGGGAATTTAATTTAAAATTTTACCCCAAGTTTGATATCACTTTTTAAATTTATCTTAAAAAGATAACTATTTTCTTTAATATTTTAAATTTGAAAACTAAAATTAACATTATCATTTATAAATGTTTGATGGAGACAAACGACATGTATGACGGGGACAATGCTGGAAACTAACTCCTCCTTTGCTCCTGGGAGGTAGACGGATATTGTTTTTTTTGGAATAAATTCATATTCCCTCCTTTTCAAAAAGGTGAATATTCCAGAGATTTTTTTTCTTTCAAAAATACTTATTTTATATTTTCAATTCAAATTTTGTAAACTAATAATGAAAAATTGTTAAGTTCAAGAACATTAATTGTATTTTTAAATTTTTATTGGCTTAAAAATATAGAAAATATAAATTACAAAAAACTATGTATTTATTACTAAGGTTTAATATATTTTATTAAAAAGTGTGAAAATTCTAAAACATGTATTATTTTGAAACAGAAGGAGTATTTATTATTCCTCTATTTCATAAGTAGCTAATTTGAGAAAGATTGTTTTTTGTTTCAAAATATAATTAGTTTGAACATTTTAATGCTCTTTGTTGAATATTGTGTGATCAATTAAATTATTAATGTTTTTTATAATTGGTTAAACTTATGAGTATTAAATAATATTTTTAAAAGGTAATAATTTTTTAATAATAGTATTTTTATGTAAAATTACTTACAATTTGAAACATCGGGAATAGTTTCTAAACCAAACGAATCCAAGACACTTCAACTTTTTTTCTTCTTAAACGATTAATCTTAGATTTACATTCCAACACTAAAAATAAACAGAAGTAGACCCAAACTAAAAAATATTCACTAAGTAATTTTGTTGAATAATATTGTTGTTACAAAAAAAAATTCACTAAGTAATGAAAAAATAATATGGTTGGTTGCTTAAATAACACACACTTTGTTATTGGCATGTGATTCAGTCTTAATGCCCTGTCGCTCACTCTTTATTAACATCACGCAAAATTAAAAAAAAAAGGCTAAAGACGATGCAAACGAAGTCCAGCCCACTCCAAATTAAACGAAAACGTGAAGTCTAGAAGCGACTTAAGCCTGTCTGACGTGTCAAAATAAAATGTTCTGATTGGACGATATTTTTAAAAGGTAATAATTTTTTAATAATAGTATTTTTATGTAAAATTACTTACAATTTGAAACATCGGGAATAGTTTCTAAACCAAACGAATCCAAGACACTTCAACTTTTTTTCTTCTTTTAATCTTAGATTTACATTCCAACACTAAAAATTAACAGAAGTAGACCCAAACTAAAAAATATTCACTAAGTAATTTTGTTGAATAATTTTGTTGTTACAAAAAAAATTCACTAAGTAATGAAAAAATAATATGGTTGGTTGCTTAAATAACACACACTTTGTTATTGGCATGTGATTCAGCCTTAATGCCCTGTCGCTCACTCTTTATTAACATCACGCAAAATTAAAAAAAAAAGAGGCTAAAGACGATGCAAACGAAGTCCAGCCCACTCCAAATTAAACGAAAACGTGAAGTCTAGAAGCGACTTAAGCTTGTCTGACGTGTCAAAATAAAATATTCTGATTAGACGATTTTTTGTGCCTATGTGGACACTCTAAGAGGAGCTTATATCCCCCTTTTAGTATAGTATATATCACGCAAAATTTAAAAAAAAAAGCTAAAGACGATGCAAACGAAGTCCAGCCCACTCCAAATTAAGCGAAAACGTGAAGCCTAGAAGCGACTTAAGCATGTCTGACGTGTCAAAATAAAATGTTCTGATTGAACGATTTTTTGTGCCTATGTGGACACTCTAAGAGGAGTTTATATCCCCTTTTAGTATAGTATATATATATATAGATGTTTGGTAGTTGTGTACTGGCTTATGAAAATTTACTTAATGACATTTTAATTGATAATATATTGAGAATACTACATAATTTTTTTTACTATTACTTTTCCTGATTGTTAATAAATAGTTTTCTACAGTTTCAAATCCAGACTAAAAGTGTATACGCATTAATTAAGGTTAATCGCTCCAACCATCAATCTTAAAAAAAAACCTCAAAAGTTTATTCATTTGATTATAGTCTTTAACATTAACAAAAGTTACTAATGATAATATTTTACAAAACTTCACAAATACATATAAAACATAAATTTAATATATTATACAACATACAATATTACAATATTATATAATAAAAATATAAATTACATATATAATAAAACAACACACATACACACAAATTTTAGAAAGTTACATATAAAATATCAAATTACTCAAACATTATTTCTGTAAGATATGTATTATTTAAGTGTTTATGTAATTTTCTTTAATTTTTGTTAAGTTTGTTTAATATATATTTATTTTGTGTGAGCTTTATTTAATGTATTTTCTATTGTGTGAATTTTATTTTAATATTATGTAATATTTATCCTATTTTATTTTAGGGAAATACCATAGAATAACACTAAAAAAGTTTATGTCACAAATATACTATAAGGGTCAAAATGATTAAAATGTTTCATTAAAGAGGTAAATATACACTGAGGTAAATATACATTTATACATCTACGGTTAACTAATCCAAACCTTAGGGTTTAGAGTTAAGGGGTGGAGATTTGAGATTGAGATTTAAAATTTTATAAAATAAATATTTAAAATTTGAAAATAAAAATTTTAAAAATAGTTTCAAAACGTATTTTCGAATTACAAAAAGAAAATTTGAAAAAAAATAAAAAAAAAATTCGAAAAAGAAATTAATTAATTTTTTTTAATAAAAAAGTTCGAATTTGAAAACATATATTCTAAAACTATAAAAAGTTATTTTTTAATTTTATTTTTTTAAATTTTTTTTAAATTTTTAAATTTTTTATATATCTAGGGTATTAGTGTACTTTTACCTATTAAATGAAACATTTTGGTCATTTTTTTCGTTGTAGTCTATTTTTGTGATCAAAAATTGAAAATGGTTTATTTATGAGAATTGCCTTTTATTTTATTTTGGTGTACTTAAAATCTTTTAAATTAAGTTTAGTATATGTATTTGTGAAAAGAAATTAATTATAAGGACAAAAAAAGAAAATAAAAGATAGTTTTGAGGTTTCACTATTTAGAACCTCGAGATTTGAAGATTTGAAGTTGGGTTGGACCAGAAAAAACCATAAAATTTGAAGATTTGAGGTTGAGTTGGAGATGTCCTATCCGTTAATGAAACAATTGATTCGGCTTCTACTTGTTGTTACTATTACTTTTTTTTTTTTCATGCTTTGAAATATAAATATATATTTATATATATGGATGGATAGTTGGTGAATTTCTATGAGTAGATGCCAAAAGACCTTACCAAAGTAAAGTCTAGGCCGACGTCAAAAAAAAAAAAAAAAAAAAAAAAAAAAAAGTAAAGTCTAGGCCCAAAATGTTTTAAAGAAAAACATAGAAGGCTGAAAGAAGTCGGCCCATTAATTCCTATGGAAACAGATCAATGATGATAAACCCTAAACCAGAGAGCCATTTTATCTCTCTTCATCCTCCCTCTCCTTCCTAAACCCTAATCTCTCTCCTCCCCCAAACCTCTCAATGACCACCGCCGCATCCTCGCCAGACCAACTCCTTCCACCTCAACAGACTTCGAGAGTAAGCCCCAAGACGGTGCACGAAGCCGTCACCTCCCTCCTCAAATGGAAAACCGAAAAATCAAAGCTCGCGAAGCCACAGCTCCTCGAGCAAGACGAGTTCGTCTACCTCATCGTCACCTTGAAGAAGATCCCACAGACCAACCGCACGAAGCCTCACCGTATCCTCCTACCTCACCCTCTCATCAACACGGAGGAAGACTCCCCCGAGCTTTGCCTCATCATCGACGACAGACCTAAAAGCGGATTAACGAAGGAGGACGCGGCGAAGAAGATCAAGTCCGATGACATTCCGATCACTAAGATCCTCAAGCTCTCGAAGCTCAAGACTGATTACAAGGCCTTCGAGGCGAAGAGGAAGCTCTGCGACTCTTACGAGATGTTCTTTGCTGACAGGAGAGTGATTCCTCTGCTCCCGAGGTTGATCGGGAAGAAGTTCTTCACGAGCAAGAAGATTCCCGCGGCGGTGGATTTGAAGCATAGGAACTGGAAGGAGCAGATTGAGAAGGCTTGTGGCTCTGCTATGTTTTTCGTTAGGACGGGGACGTGTAGTGTTGTCAAGGTTGGGAAGTTGTCGATGGAGGGGGATGAGATTGTTGAGAATGTGATGGCGACGTTGAACGGTGTCGTTGAGGTGTTGCCTGGTCAGTGGAAGTATGTTAGGTCTTTGCATTTGAAGCTGTCTGAGAGCTTGGCGTTGCCTGTTTATCAGAGTGTTCCTGATTTGAAGCTAAAGATCGATGCTTTTGGAAGTGAGAAGAGTGTTGTTGTTGAGGAAGAGAATAAGAAGAAGAAGAAGAAAGGTGAAAGTGTTGTTGATGGTGGAGAGAAGAGTGATGGTGTGAAGGGGAAGAAGAAGAAGGGTAGGATTCATGAGGTTAGGTATATGGATAGTAATGTATCTGAGGTGCTTGATGAAGATGAGATTGGTGATGTTGAGGTTAGTATTGAGTCTGGTGGTGATAAGGAGAAGAAGATGAAGAAGAGGAAGAAGGAGGTAAGTGAGACTGCAGAGGCTGAGAAACCAAAGAAGAAAGTGGTCAAGGGGAAGCTGAAGGAGAAGAGTAAGGATGAGATAAAGCCGAAGAAGAAGACAAAGATTACTAAAGAAGAGTCTGGTGGTGGTTTGAAACCCAAGAGTAAGAAGAGTGTGCTCCGAAAGTAAGGCGATAGAAGATCAGAGGGTTAAATCTTTCTTTTGCTTCTTACATGATTTATGTTTTTATCTTAGTGCTGATTACATTTTGTTGTCTTTCATATCGTGTACTGCTGCTTCTCTTGAACATCTAGCCGGTGTGTATGTGAACCTTTACTTTTTTTTTTATACACGAGTGTTTTGTCTTGATTTTAGTGCAATCGCTCCAGTGATAATGATATGCTAACATAGTAACAAGATCTTCATTTTCTTATATAAATATATTTCTCACTCAAGGTTAACTTAACTCTCTAGAATCTCATGAACTGTAAAGTTGCTATGATTTGATAGACATGAAATAACGCAAGACAAAGAATCGATGAAATTACATTTGTCTGTGAGGATGATCATATTATACAAAACATTATCATATAATGAAGTAGGCTGAAACTTAATGTGATCACACATGTAAGAACTTCTTGACCACAAAGGAGCAAGCGTGTGAGTGGTTTACCAATTAGTAAAATCCTCTTTCTGGTCTGTTCTTGTATGCTTAAAATCTCTTCTACAATCTCATTTTCTAATGACAGGACCTCTGTAGGGAACTCTCCATATCACAAAGTTATCTGGAGGTTGATACTCTTCAAGCCATGTCATGTCACATATGATATCACTTGTCCATTCATCGCTTCAATCTCACCTGGTTCCACAGATCATACCATCAACAACATTACCATAGCTAGTAAGGAATGAGAATCATAAACCAAATCTGTTTAGCAGTAGATCTAATGCGTGTATTCCATGATATCTTCACTTAGACTCTTATCTAATAAAGAACCTATCGGTTAAACCATGATTCAGTAGCTTTGCTAAGCGATTAAGTTTACGCTAATGTTACCAGGCAAGTCTAGTATGGGGGAGATTTGTGGAAGTAGTTGCAGTGTCTTCCATGAGTAGAAGGGAATCGGAGGAATCAGAATTTGATATTTTGGCTCTTTTGCATAGAAAACGCCAAGTCTCACTTTACTTTTTTGAAATGATCAATTCACACCCATGCTTTTTAGTTTGAATCAATTCCACTACGACACGTCAATGTTGGCTATTTACTAAATTACCCCATTGTAGATATAAAAACGCAAAACGATAAAGGCGGTTGAAGAAGACAACACAATCTCAAGAGAAGCCATGGCAGGAGTAGGACCTATGACTCAGGACTGGGAGCCCGTGGTGATCCGTAAGAAAGCTCCCAACTCTGCCGCTAAGCGCGACGAGAAGACTGTCAACGCCGCTCGAAGAAGCGGCGCCGATATTGAATCCGTCAGAAAATGTTTGTTTTTCGTCTTCAATCTCTTTGTAGATCCTCTCTGATATGCCTTCTTAGCTCAAACTGTGCGATAAGTTTTCTATGGATTGGGTTAGATTTGACGAACGAGCGAATCGATATGAGTTTAGACTTATTGTGCCTGTTGTTAGGGTTTTTGTTGGTTGTGATTTCAATTAATGTTAAAGAAAAATCGTCGGATGATTATCTATGATCGTATCAGGTTGATGTGTATCTGTTTTGACATCTGATAGTGATCTGATTTTTTTGGTTGCAAATAGACAATGCTGGAACCAACAAGGCGGCTTCAAGCGGCACCTCCTTGAACACGAAGAGGCTTGATGATGACACTGAGAACTTAGCTCGTGAGTTTCTAATCTCCTAATATTTATTGACTTCGTTTCTTTCTGTATGAACAAAGAAAATTAGAAAAAGTAATGGTAGAATCACAGCGATTCTAATGGGATGAAACTAATTTCTCATTCCAGTAATGGCAATTCTTAGAGTATGTCGCCTGTCTGATAGTAAGAGGAAGTCTTTGTTCGTAGATGAGATAAAGTTAAAATTGTTTCCTTTTACAATATTAGATCGATTAGTATGTTGGTTGTCTGTAACAGCATATTTATGTGTGTGGTTTTATTGACATTCAGATGAACGTGTGCCTACTGAGTTGAAGAAAGCCATCATGCAAGCCCGATGCGAGAAGAAGCTGACCCAGTCCCAACTTGCTCAAGTACACTACTTTCTCTCTTGTTTCCTCTTGTATTTAATTCGCTTCATGATGATAATATTTGCTGGTTGTGCAGCTGATCAACGAGAAGCCGCAAGTGATCCAAGAATACGAGTCGGGGAAAGCCATACCGAACCAGCAGATCCTTTCTAAGCTGGAGAGGGCACTTGGAGCTAAACTCCGTGGGAAGAAGTAATAACAAAAGCTCTTTAAAGGTAGAAAAGAAAAGTTAATCGTGGTTCTCTCTCCAGTTCATATGGCTGAAGAAACTTTCTTTATATGCCTGCTTTTAATGCTTAGTAGAGCTCTCTGCAAGTGATCTTTTATGGTGTAAGAACGAAACAAATGCTGTTTGGAACCTTTTGTCAGTATAAATAAAATCCCTTGTGCTCTCTTTGTATCATCTTATCACAACCAAATATCAGATTTTGAAACCGGAGTACTAATCTAGTTACTCGGAAGCCAAACCGATTAGCTTATTTTTCTTAACCGGACAATAACCAATTTTGGGCCTTGGTCACGTGCACCCGTCCATATATAAAAATAAAACTAACTGTCGCTTGTCGGTCAATGAGATGTAAAAATATAGGGACCAAAGTTGTAAAGTACCCGTGAGAAGACGAGTATTCTCGTCGCCACGAAACAAGGCAGTACAGTGTGAGTCACTGAAGCTGGCTGACACTCACACAAGCACAAAAACCCAAAAATAATAATAACTAGATACGGATCCGCGCTATGCGCGGATATTATTTGGACAAATTACTCTAATTATTTTTGAGCTTAGATTATATAATTTAAGTTATATGTTTATAATATGATGTCTTCCTTATAATTTAATTTTGTTTTGTTTTTTGAAGTATATATAATGTTTGCTTGTTTAGTACATACATCAAACACACGTTTGTTTGTTAAAACCCAAAATTTAAACAAATTTGGTCCATATATACTTGATAAATGTTTGTGATCCATTAATTTGTAACGTAAGTACAGTTTAAGTATTTTGATTTGGCCCATTTATAAAAACAATATAGTTTGATAAAAAATTAAAGGAAGCCTAGAGTTTTTTTTTTCCGGGAAGATCAACTACTTCAACGTGTCCTTCTAAAAAAATCAACAACTTTATTTTTTCTTCTTCTTCGACGGTGGTTCTGTAATCGATCGAAATCACTTGAATCGTTCCCTTCAAATCCATAATCAAATCGTTCAAAAATCATTCAAGTCAATCGATCTTGTGTTTTAAGGTTAGACTCTTTTGATTTTTGTTTGTAAACACTTATATTAAGCAATCAGTGTTTGAACTTGGTTAATCAGTTGGAATTTTTTTAAACGTTCATAGATCTCTCACCTAGAGTTCTAGATCCCCCATCACAATGTTCGATTTCAAGATCTGCTTTAGTTCCGGGTCAACCATCACCAAGCTTTAGACTCACAGATAAGTTTTATTTTAAATTATAAAAATTTATTTTTGCTGTATAAACAGGATTTAGAAATCCAATTATGTTAATGAATAATTTATTATTGATACGTTTTTGTACAGGTAAAAAAAGTTTTTTCTTAAAAGGACATAAGAAGAGTAGAAGGCAAACCTGATATAGCTTATAAAAAAGTGAAGTGTATGTTTCAAACGCTTTATACACATTACATTTATATAAATTGCCTTCTTATTTATTCTCATGATCTTCTTCCTACTCTGTTTTTTAATAAATTTATTTGTTCTGGTTTATTTACGTTAACAGATCAAACTCATAGTTTATATATTCGTTAGGTTATTGGTGAGGACCTGAGAAAAGAGAAACTACAAATTACTAATTGGAACAGTCCACAAAACCAATTTCAGAAATAAAGGTTAGTACTATCTACCTCGTATATAAATTGAGGAACCGTGAACTAAACCAGTAGAATCTTTATAAGGATAGACTGTTTAGGATGCACGGCTAGACTTTATAGTAATAGATTAGATTGACTGCACTGGGAAATTTTCAGAATAGTGATCGTTGTATACTTGGTGTTAGTTTGGATGATTATTGTTCTGTGTATTGTTGAAATTTATTTGATTTTGGATTGGTTTGACTGGATAACAAACTGTATTTCTTTTGGTACAAAACATGATGATTATATTCATGTTTTGTTTCAATTCAAACCTCTGTAATGAGCAAATAGTGAATAGCAGAGTACATTGTGTCTGGTAAATGAAAAAAAAAACTGAATTTATTTAGTTCAAAGTCAGATATGACTTTAAAAACTTCAACTCAAATGTAGATCAGAAAAAAAAAAAAAAAAACACAAAACACCAGTTTCACGTTGCAGTCTAACACAAAAAACAATCTTTCGTTTAGACACTTCCATCACTCTTCTCTGTTTTCAAGATTATTGAAAACCTCTTTGAAAACAACATTTGTAGTTTTACTTTGTGTCTTCCCCTCTTTATCCACGATCAAAACTTTCAAACCTTTCTTCGATGTAACCCTTGATATGGCAACATATATAGCTGTCCGTGAGAAAAAACTGGTCTAGGAAGAAATAATCCAACTTCAGACAGTGATTGTCCTTGGCTTTTGTTGATGGTTATTGCAAAAGCCACTGCTAAAGGCAATTGTCTTCTACGCATCTTGAAAGGAAGTCTTTTATCTGTTGGAGTGATCAACAATCTTGGAATATAAGCGATTTCACCAACCTTAGCACCAGTTAAGATTCTAGCTTCCACCATAAAATCCATAAGCTGAGTGATTTGCAATCTTGTTCCATTCATTAAACCCTCATTAGGATTAATATTCCTAAGCAACATAACAGGACAACCAATCTTCAATCTTATACTATGGTTTGGTAGACCAGAAACTTTAATGTTGTTTAGGAAGTCGGTGCTGAGAGCATCATTGTTGACTGAACCAGTATCAGAAGGATCAATACTATCAGATGAAATAAAAACCATTTCTTCACCTGAAAGAAAGAACCAAATTTCAAAAATAAGTTAGTGTCTACACAGTATAATGACAATACATGTAATAAATAAAACTCTTACCATCAAGTTTAGACAACATATGATCGTTAATCATATTAACATCCTCATTTGTTGGACATAAGATTGCTCTCTGTTGGAAAAACTTAGGATCTTGAATTCCTCTTAATGAATCTGCATCTCCATAGATGGCATGACTTATAGTTTCTATCGGATACTCTTGGTCCATAATTAGTGCCTCCCCATCATTAGGCTCTGCTATTCTCCCATCCCCAACAGCCAAAATCCA
Organism: Brassica napus; assembly: GCF_020379485.1. Classification (NCBI taxonomy): domain Eukaryota; kingdom Viridiplantae; phylum Streptophyta; class Magnoliopsida; order Brassicales; family Brassicaceae; genus Brassica; species Brassica napus. Next base: position 28,122,047 of record NC_063449.1, read on the forward strand.
TTCAGAAAATTCTTTCAGATCTTTTGCCTCATCCTAAGAAAGATTGTTCGAAGATAATCTCATATTCTTAGTAAGTTTCAGAACCTTGCAATGTTCCCAGAGATAAGAAGAATTCATGGCAGCCAACACTATCTCAGCCCTGCTACCTCCAGTAATCACAGGAAGTACTTGCCGAAAGTCACCTCCAAAAACAATAACCTTCCCACCAAAAGGCTTATTGTCGTGATTCCCCATCAGATCCTTTAAACTTCTGTCTAAAGATTCAAAGCAATGTTTGCTCATCATTGGTGCTTCATCCCAAATAATTAGAGATGCTTCCTTTATCAAATTAGCTTTATCTGATCCATGAGTCAATGAACATGTAGTAAACTCATCTGGATTGATTGGTATGCTAAAACGGGAATGAGCAGTCCTACCACCTTGTAACAACAAAGAAGCAATTCCGCTAGATGCAGTATTAAGAACTATATCTCCCCTACACCTAACAGCAGCTGATAGAATTTGCCAAAGAAAGGTTTTTCCAGTGCCACCGAACCCATAAACAAAGAACATTCCACCTCTATCTTCAACAACAGCACCAATGATCTCATCGTATATCTTTTTTTGTTCATCAGTCATCTTCAGAATATCTCTGTCATGAGTGGCTTGCAACTCATGCAGGTCGTAATTTAATTCATCCAAGATCAAAACATTTTCGATCGGTTTGAATTCAGCAGGCAGTTTAGGCATAGATTCATAGACTGAAAGTGAACTCCCATTCCTTCTCATAAGCTTCTCAATCTCTATAAGAGCATATAGTTTCTTGTCACTGTCATTTAGTATAAGCCCTGCCAATAATATGGACAACATTTCCACTTAGTACCATCTATATAAATACCAATTTAAAATTACAAATATATCAACTAGTGGTAAAAATATCACTAACGTTTAATTTAAAACAAAATAATCTCATGACTGTCATACTTTATTAGAAGAGATTGGTATTGTACCTGGCCTATTGAAATGCATTCTGCGACTATACTCGATATCCTCAGACAACAGTTTCCATGTTTTATCCCAAACAACCTCTGGTTGACACAGACTATCGGATAGAAGCATTAGAACAAAAAGATCACGAACAACAGCTGCAGAGCTATCATAACTGCGCCTCACTAAATCATCTATATACTCCTGGTCATCATCCAATATTCCTCGAGCATAACATGCCTCTTTATACCCCTCGTAAACTACACCATTGTAGGTTTTAATATCGTCAAAGCTGGTAGGACCTTTGACGTAGTTCAATAACACTCTCAAAAAATAAGCACTTTCTTGCTTACGTGGGGCATAATTAATTCTTCCAACACTGAACCCTTGCTTCCTTCTAGTACACTTCTTCTGACTCTTTGAATATGTGTAGTAGTTGGGAATCTGAATATAAGTAAGAGTCCGAGCGAAAGCATCAACTTCATTAAGCTTAAACCAAGCCAGAAACATTGTGTTCTCGATAAGCTTACGACCAAGAACATCTTTCAGTTTGTCCTTCCCTCTGAAGATAATATTTTGTTTTCCTGGTAGATGAAATGAGAGGATCTCAACGGATGTTGATCTATAATGTATGGGATATTTAAAAATCCTCCACGCTCCTTCACAAGTAGAAACATATCTACAAATATATATAAATTTCCTATTAGAATATCAGATTAAAAGCATAATAATCAGTAAAAATATAAAGAAAACTGCATCAAATAATAATACCTGCAATCAAAGAAATCCTTTATTTCATTCTTCTTAATCTCAACGTTTTGTTTCAAAACATCACCACCAGTGTCTGTCGCTGAGTTAGCTGGAGCTGAGGTCGCACAACCTGAGGTTGCTGTAGCTGAGTGGGCTGCAGATGAGCTTGGTGCTGCTGAGTTCGCTGGAGCTGAGGTAGCTAGTGTTTCGCTCCTAACTTCTGGCCCTGGTGGTTCGACAACTACAGTTACACGATCCGCTCCTTTATTAATGTATTTAAATAAATACTTAATAGAACCAACTTGATTGCACCACTCTACATTAATGTGAGCTCGATAACGAAGAGAGAGTTTCCTGTTGTAAGGGATGACCCATCTGTTATCACATTTTAAGCCATTCTTCTCAATATAACAGTCAGACTGGCGTCTTCTATAGAGTGGAAATCCATCTTTTTTCACCCGAGTATTCTCTGCGAATTGCTTAGGAAACATTTTCGAACACTGTCCATTCTCCATACATGGTGAATTCATAATAGCAGCTCCACAGGGACCATGAATCATACAATCCTTAACAACATTGTAAAGATCTGGATCAGATGATTTATCTGGGATCTCAGCTGATATGATTTTATCAATGTCTTCTGTTTTGGGAAACTTGGAGGAAGGGTGCATAAAAAGCAGAATGTGAGCATGTGGCAGGCCTCTCTTTTGAAACTCAACAGTATACATAGCTGCAATAGGAAAAAACTTAACGGGTCAAAAAATATTATAAACTCAAGATCCAATCAATATAAACAGTTCCGAGAATTATAACATATATAAAATAGTAAAAAGATAAAATAATAACGATGTTCGAGCAAAACTTACATGAAGATGTCTTTCCCAGAATATTCTTCTTTGTCAAATCATTCATCAAAGATTCGAGTTTCAGCTTAAAGATCCGACAAATAATCTCAGGCCTGTCATCTGATTTCAAGCCTCTTTTCTTAAGAAATCTTGTAAGTTCTGGCCATTTTGGATTGCATGTGAATGTGATGAAAAGGTCTGGAAAACCAAAATGTCTACAAATGGCCATAGCGTCTAAGTACATATTCTTCATGTATCTTGGACTCCCTGTAAAAGTAGCTGGTAGAAGAAATTGTTGACCTTGTTCATTCATATCTGAGTTGCCAGCATTTTCTGATTCTCTGATAGAGTCGTAACTGTCTGAACGCAAGCATGTCTGGTTAAGCTTCAAATACCTCAGTCTATTAGATTCTATTGTAGTATAGGCGTCCACTATGAACTGTTGAAATAACCTTCTTGAATAGAGCAGAACATGTGACTCATTATCTCGCTCTTGAAGCCTGAAAGCAAAAAACTGCCTCATACTGATTGAAGGATTTTTGAGTTTCTTTGACGCTTCTGTAATGCCTTTCTTAATACCAACCCTGAAACCATCCTCACCATAGACAAATATTAGAGGATATTGTAGTGCTAGATAAGAGATATGAATCTCATCGATCCTGGTTAGTTTTCCAGATTTATGCTGAAGCACAATATCCCGCTTATCCATTCCTAAATTAAAATCACCAGGAATCAATGCAGCCACCTCAGCTGCTGTTGGCATATTATATGTCCTACCATCTTTGTCACTTCTACTGACAATTCGCATATGGAAGGTTTTTTCAGGATTCAATTGAAATCTCTCTCTAGCTGATCGAAACTGCACAACATATGGATTAACAGCATTCAACATCTTGATAATAGGTTGAATAACTTCCTTCTTCAAACCGTCTTGCTTACTACCAGGTGAGAAATTTTTGGATTTGCTGCTAACACAAACAAAAACACGTACACATTTAGCTATTAAATATAAAACTCTTACAAAACGAAAACTTAGCTATGGGCATATAGATATTAGTTACCTCAGAGCATTAAATTTGTTTTCAACTTCATTCTCTGTATCAACAATGTATAGTTGTCCAAACTTGGCATGGTCTCCTTCAGGTGGTGTTAAACTTCCCATCAAATGATAGTTTTCACCATGAAGCTGAATCATCTGTGGTCCTCGTCCCTTTTTCATAGATTTATCTATCTTCCCACCAAGTGAAGTGAAAGAGAAAACCATATTATATGATCTCGTATTCCTTTGAAAATGTTTGCTAAGCTTATCAGTTCCTGTTAGAAGGTTCATTAGAAGATCAGGGGGCTTCTTTAGGTATGGCAACTGAACCTGTCCTTGCATGCAACACAATGTAAATATAGGTTTTCGTCTATATTTGTTCTTGTTTATGCGTTCCCCATACCACATAATAGCTCCACAATGTACACATTTGTGTTCTGGGTCACCCTCATCAACATAATCTGGTAAATTATAAGAAGGTAGGTTAGGAGAACATTTTCCACGAACCAAACATATTTAATTGAGTAATTAAACTAACCATCCTCTTTAGGAGATATTGGTTTGACTTTTTTCTTCACTTCAGAGAAGGTTTTTTTAAACATTGCCGCCAGTTTCATCACTCGTTCTGATTGGTTGTTTATTTCTGGTTCTAGCAAAATAGATTGTTCGTGATCTGAAGTATCAGAATCAAAACTTTCTTGACTACTACTGTCAAATTCTAGGTCATCATAACCATCCATGTTGCTTAGTAAATCTGCAAAATAGTTATCAATTTAAAACATACACAACAGATCAGACACTAATATAACTTGATAGCAACAGTTTATAGAAGTTACCTTCATTCAGTGGATCAGATTTCGAAAAATTATGTTCAGCTCCAGCATTTTTTGACATTCCTGAATCTCTTGTCGTTTCTCTGGTCTGTGTGTTTGGTATTCTAGGAATTGATTTGTGTTGTCTTAAAGATGGGAGATGATTTTGACATGGTCCAGTAAAAGTAGTTGAGATGCCTGCATAACAAAACGAATTAGATAATGAAAGTTAAAATGTTTAGTTTTTAAACGCAAACTCTTTTGTTCGAGCTTTCATCACTCTGTTAATTGGCTTGGCATACCTTTATGTTGTCTATCAAATGTGGATATTCGTGACGCTCTTGCAGTTTCTGTGGTCTTTGTGTTAGGCATTTTAGGAATTGGTGAATATTGTCTTTGAAATGTGAGCTGACTTGGATATGATCCAGTGTAGATAGCTGAGATGCATACATAGTAAAAGAAATTAGTTAATGACTGTAAAATGTCTTAAAAATAATTGCAGACTCTAAAGTTACAACTACTACAACTCTGGCAGTAACTATCTATATACCTTTGATTTGATGACTCATGTTCTTGTGATGAGAAGAATCGTTGTTTTCTTTTTCAGAATAAACTACACCAAGAGTTACAAATTTGTGTGAATTGAATGGTACAATACACTTTGTATATCAAAATAGAAATAGTATATAATATTCACCACCTCGTTTGTTATTAGGTTTCGACACTGTAACTGAAACTCTTGGGTGACAACTTTCTGCAATGTTCTTATTTGTAACATCATTCAATATTCTTGCAAAAACTGCAGTCAAGGGGACATCTTTGGTTTGGGAAGATTCAGTTATTTGTTTAGATGTAGATTGCGCACGTTTCCGATGAGCATCTGCTCCAAAGGAAACATGATGCTTTCGTTTCATTCTGTGAATATAAACATTAATGTGTGCAGAAAACTCTTTGTGTATTATATATATAATAAAATAAAGTTAGCTAATGATTAAGAGAAATGTTAGAATCACCTGAACAACGATGGTGAAAGGAATATAATTGTTCAGAGACTGCTGATAAATCTGTTTCTATAATGAAAAGTTAATCTCTGTACATTCTGCTTATCTAAATTTTGAAGACGAATTAAGGGCGGGACTTATGAAAAATTAAAATTAAAATTGCTTTAGTTAAGATTTTTTGCATAATAGGTAGTATAATATCTAAATAGATCACAACAATTTTTATATTTAGATACAATATAACAGTTTTAACATATATCTCAACCGATTTCTTTAGTATCTGTGTGTTATTCTTTAATTTTGTTTATTACTATCAAATTTGAACATTTCTATTAATAAAATAATAGAAATGACTAACATTCTTCTACGTTATTTGATGTTTTTCAGGACAGTTTATGTGTCTAACTTGAAGCGACATATGGTCATAGAGTTAACAAAAGGTATTCCAACTACAACATATGCCAAGTAAGCGATAACTTAACATTCATTTTGCAGTAGGTTAAACATCTATAATAACAAATAAGATATTTTCCACTACTTGAATATATGTTTAATGAAAGCATAACAATGAAACTTATTAGTTTATTAAAACTCATTTTATTAAAACTCATCCTTATTGATAGGAAAAAACCAACATAATACGTAGAAACTGAAAAAAAACACTATCCTAGAAAAATAAAATAAAAAAGCATTTATTTGATTTGCTAAAATGCAACAAAGTCCGTAACAGCAACACCTTTCACTTCTCCACAGTGTTCTTTACCACCTTGATTATCTTAGAGCATTGTTTCTTTGAAGTAGAAGAAAGGTCATCAATTTCATTACTGCTTCCTTTTCGTTTTGACAGTGGAGTTGAAGATAAACATGTGTTGTCTTCAGATTCAATGCTGATAAAAGACACCTAATACAAAAAAACAGATTCAAAATATTAAATAGGTAACCATAACAAATATGCTTATTATACAATATAAAAACATCACAAATTTTACAAACCTGTCCTGATGAACGATCAGAGGAAACTATGGTCGATGTATCTCCGGTGTCCTCATCGTCCGCGCGAGTTATTATTGCATCAGCAGACCAAGTCTTCCCAACATTAAATATATGGGATCCATAATCAACATTATCTTTGTTCACATAGACTCCAAATTTGAAAGTCTTCCCAATCAGAGCAGTAACTTGGTCAGGCAAGTCTTCAGGATCCTCAACCTAAATAGAAATAAACACAACATTAAAAACGACAAATGCAACCCATAATATAAAAGTGAAATTACAACTTGTATATACCTCTTCTAGAGAACCATTTAAGAGTACTTCAGCACTTACTCCCAAAATAGGTTCAGCAACAGTATCAAGCAACATCACCTTAGTTTCACCAGTGTCATCCTTTAGTAATAGGTGTATTTTGAACCTGTACGAAATTTATAAATTAGTTACAACATATAGATTGTGAAACATTTTAGTTTCAAGTTAAAAAGACATACCTAGGTGCAACATTGGTGACTGACTGATGGCATGTATCACAATACCACATATGTTTCACAGGCACCACATCCCTATTAGTAATGTCAGTAACCTTCTTATAGTGGCACTTAGCACAACCAAAATAATACCATGCCCAATCTGTGTCTATTGCATTAACTGTTGCTGTAACAATGCATTTCTCAATCTGTACAAGTAACGTTAGCTTTATTAACTTTCCACATGTTTTTATTTTAAAAAAAGCTAAGATAAATATATAAAACGAACCTCAGTCGCCATTATGATATCCAAAATTGTTCTCTCTGGGTAAATTGACCACTGATCTGGTTGGCGTTTGTTTCCTTTGGGTTTCACAACCTCACGACCATCAGTAATGAGATCAAGCTCATTATTTGGCATCCTATATAGCAATTAAACTTTTACACAAGAAGGAATCTATGTAGATATATCTAAAAAGTATTATGATATGATCGTATAACGTACAGTCTGATATAATCTTGCACATCAAATCCAGGTGGATTTATCTCCAAGGTTGAAGTATCAAATGCATTTGTTATCTGGACTTGTCCTACAACAAACAAAGTAAATAATTGAAATAAATTAAAATACAAATCTAAATATATGCTAATTAATAGTTTAGTAGATATATTACCCTTGTAAACATTGATTTTGGCAAATCTCAGTAAACAGAGGAAATTTTTATTCACTTGACCAACTTTGTATGTATATAAAATTTGTTCAGCATAACGACCCCAAAGACAACATGCTATTTGGTGGTCCCTGATAATAGAGGAAAAAATATAAATTATTAAAAACACGATTTGGGCACATTTAAAATGTATATTTGTCTAATGTAATGTTCATAACTTACTCTCTATCAGTCAAAGTAAGTTCCAGCTTCTTTGTTTCTTTACCTTGAACTGGCACAACCTGCATATCTCCAATATCTATTGCTTGACCAATAACATCTACAAACATACAAAGAAATTTGGATTATTAATTTAGATAAGCAGAAGAATATAGATATATAAGAAATTATATTATGAGTTACCAATTAGAACATTTGAATCAAGACTTCCATTCATGATTTCTGGGAAAGTGGTCAATGACAAAAATTCATCATCATTTTTCAGGGAGGAATTGGTGACATTAGAGTTACTTATGATGGTCAGCTTGTACGCATGACTGGTCGGTCGGTACTTTCCAGCTGCAGGAGTTACGGACACATTCTCAATGAACCTCCATTGTCCCACCTGAAGTTTCTTAACACGAGCCAAGAAGAGTCTCTTGCAGGTACAATGAATCTTAACACCCTACAATAACATTTGATATAATATAGTTTAGCATACTGCAATACAACCTTTGAGAAACATAAAAGTTATGTCATGGAAACACTTACTGTCTTATCTGCGAGTATGAACTGCAAAGAGTCTCCACCGGGGTAGTTAGAACGCTGTGTCCATGAATGTAGAACCTTTACTTCAACCTTCCAAGTTGATTTAAATGGTTTGACATCGTTCAACAAAGTTATTCGGTCTGATGTAACCATTGCCATTAGCTTCTCTGTCTTTTTAATAGTGAGTTATAGAAAGTGTTAGGCAATGGGAAGATGTTTTATAGTGATATGTTTCTAAAGATTGGATTGAAGGAGTATCGTTAGGATATTTTGATTTGCATATTTTATGAAATCGAAAACAAATTCTGGTTACTCTATTTTGTAGGAGTTGTTATATTCGGTTAAGATATGGAACACATAAGAATGTAATTGTTAAGCTGATAAATATGGCGTTCGAAATATATGGACGAATATCTTGGGAAAAGAATATCCAATCTTTAGAGGATAGATTTGAGTACATTTATTCTTTTGTACTTGATTTTGATAATCAAATATATTTAACGATGGGAGACAGATACAAAATTTAAATGAACGTAAGTCCTGAATCACATAGTTGGCTTCAATAGATAAAAAAATTCATATGTAATGTAATTAGATAACAATGATGAAATTTTACAATTTCTATGATGTAAACTTATATTCATATAATATTATGTTCATAATAGAATTCTGTATAACTGGGAATGTTTGATATGGTGAATAATGATCAAAGTATGTATTACAATTTGTTGGTATAAAAACTGGAATGGTATGTATTACGATTTGGGTACATTTAAAATGTATATTTGTCTAATGTAATTATTAAAACTGGAATGGTAGGTATTGCAGGTGCAGAGTGTGATAACCAAATTTAAATAAATTTTTAATGTTGGTTTTGTCTAAGTTGGGTATGAAGGATAACCGATTAGACGTGTATTTCTATGTTGGTTTAAATTAAGTTGTAAGTTAAACTGATATATTCAAGGAACCAAACACATTTACATATCCAAACACTTGCTATTCTAAAGGTAGTCCAAATTTAAATGACAACTTGTAAATGGTAGATATTAAATATGACTCTGTTTTAATAGATTAGATTCATATAATATTATGTTCATAATAGAATTCTGTATAACTGGGAATGTTTGATATGGTGAATAATGATCAAAGTATGTATTACAATTTGTTGGTATAAAAACTGGAATGGTATGTATTACGATTTGGGTACATTTAAAATGTATATTTGTCTAATGTAATTATTAAAACTGGAATGGTAGGTATTGCAGGTGCAGAGTGTGATAACCAAATTTAAATAAATTTTTAATGTTGGTTTTGTCTAAGTTGGGTATGAAGGATAACCGATTAGACGTGTATTTCTATGTTGGTTTAAATTAAGTTGTAAGTTAAACTGATATATTCAAGGAACCAAACACATTTACATATCCAAACACTTGCTATTCTAAAGGTAGTCCAAATTTAAATGACAACTTGTAAATGGTAGATATTAAATATGACTCTGTTTTAATAGATTAGATTTCACAAGACCCGAAGCTTTAAAGTTATTCTGTATCAATTTCGTCTTCCTCCTTCTAGGGTTTCTACATCTTCTCGTTTTTTCCATTTCTGGAAACCGTTAAAGGCGTCTTCTTGTTCCTGGGGGGTGAAATGGAGGAAACAGAAGAAGCGTACCAGAAGAAAGAGCGAGCTTCACTTGTAGCCATTGTCGTTCTTGCTTGCCTTGCTCTGTCATCTTTGTTCGTCGCCTTTAGCTACTACTGCTATATCCGTAACAAAGTTTCCAAGCGTCACAGAATCAACAAGAGTAAGCACAACAATTTAGACAACAGTTTCTCTGTTTCGTTTCATGTCCTTGTGTAAACAGAACGAGTCTGGTCTTATCTTTAACCTGCAATTTCTTGTCTTTTCGCTCTCTGGTTTTACCTGTGTATATAGAGTTTGACTGCGAGGAGAAAGGTGATTGTCAAGAACAACAAGAAGTTACTGACAAGGGGATACAGGTTTTCACTTTCAAGCAACTACATTCAGCAACTGGTGGGTTTAGTAAGTCGAATGTGGTTGGTCATGGTGGGTTTGGATTGGTTTACCGTGGTGTGCTTAACAACGGGAGAAAAGTTGCTATCAAGTTTATGGATAATGCAGGAAAGCAAGGCGAAGAAGAGTTCAAGATGGAGGTTTGCTGTTGTTTATTTGTGCTATAAGTCTTTGTTTAGCTCACTAATTTCTTCAACGGTTGATTAATTTTGTATCTGATGACAGGTTGAGTTACTGAGCCGTCTGCGTTCACCCTACTTGTTGGCACTTCTTGGTTATTGCTCAGACAATAGTCATAAACTGCTTGTGTACGAGTTCATGGCCAATGGCGGTCTGCAGGAACACCTCTATCCTAATAACAGTTAAGTTTCTTCTTCAAGTTATGTTACAAACTTCCGGCGTGTTTAATAGATATGACTGATATAGAGATGTCTGTTGTTTTTGCATATAGGGTCTGGTTCTGTCCCATTGAGATTAGACTGGGAAACTCGGATGAGAATAGCTCTGGGAGCTGCAAAAGGCTTGGAGTATCTCCATGAACAAGTATCACCTCCAGTGATTCACCGAGACTTCAAGAGCAGCAATGTTCTGCTTGACAGAAACCTCCACACCAAGGTTTCAGACTTCGGATTGGCTAAAGTAGGATCAGATAAAGCTGGTGGGCATGTCTCTACACGTGTACTAGGCACACAAGGATACGTTGCTCCTGAGTATGCTCTAACTGGCCACTTGACTACAAAATCAGATGTCTATAGCTACGGCATTGTCTTGTTAGAGTTACTAACCGGGAGGGTTCCGGTAGATATGAAGAGAGCTACTGGAGAAGGAGTTCTTGTATCTTGGGCTTTGCCTCAACTGGCTGAGAGAGACAAAGTGGTGGACGTAATGGATCCAGCACTTGAAGGGCAGTACTCGACCAAAGAGGTTGTTCAGGTTGCAGCAATAGCAGCAATGTGTGTTCAAGAAGAAACTGATTACAGACCGTTGATGGCAGATGTGGTGAAGTCATTGGTTCCTTTAGTGAGAAGCCGTGGGTCAGGCTCAAAGGTTAGTGGATGCTCTAGTAGCTTTAGCTTGGCTCGCTCTCCTAACTTACCCGATAAAGCAAGCGTCGGTTCTCAATAAAATCAAAGAAACCAAGGTTTTTTTAAGTTTTTTATGTACTAAGGGAGTTTGTTAAGGCAGTGTATAATGTAACAGTGGATGTTTTTACTAAAATATAAACTTTCAAAACTCTGTGTATAAATTTTAATCAAGGTACTGAATGTTATGTAACACTCAACCTTTTGAGTGATGATCAAATAATGAACTTATCAGGGCTGTTTATTTGGCAGAAGCAACTTCCTGCCGTCAGGGACCGGCCCATCGTTACTAAAGATAAACAAAAGTTAAATAATACATAAGTGGTCATTAACTAAAATATTTAATACAGTAAAAAACATCTACCATATTCATTTGTGATGTTCTTACGCAAAAATTCCATCGATCTATCACCAGTCGATTCATATACAATATGTCTACCACCACTATCATCATTATCACCTTCTTCTTCTTCATCACCATCACAATCAGCTTCTTCTCCTTCTCCTTCTCCTTCTCCTTCTCCATCATCATCATTTTGCCATTGTACAAAATCATAATCTTCCCAATGTGAATCACTTATTAAGTTGTGTAGCGTCATCGTCGTTGTCACCAGCTTAATCCACTAGATCATGCCATACTTTGGATGCTTATAATCCAAAATCCTCCATTTTGCTTTCCATACTCCAAATATCATCTCAATCACTGATCGCAACTTGGAGGGCGAACCGACACATGAGTTCCATCAAGTGCTCCAATACAATTTTTGAAATAAGGCCAATATCGATTATCATTCCTCAAAACAAGATTTACTCTTGCAAACTCGCCTTCTTGTGGTTTTAGTGTATCCTCTGCAAACTTGAGAAGAGCACTCAAGACATCATGAAGCTTCATTTTTACCGTATCCAATGACCGCTAATACCTTTCACCTATATCCCTCATAGTCTTATCCTGACCAACCACCTCAAGAAACATCGCAACAGATTCCTCAATGTAGACATTGTGAGACTATTATAATCCATATCACTCAGTTAGCATCTTGCACAAAGCTTCAAAAATTCTTTGATTCATTCAAAGAATGTCATAACATTGCTGATCTGATTCGTACATAAGTTGTTCAACATGACGCCATCATGCTCCTCGATCTGTTCTATGACTCAATCTCTCAGCAGTAACCACATCAAACAAACCAAGTTCATCATCATAATCACCATCCTCATCTTCCAATATCCATCATTCAAGCACCTACAAAGCCAACAAAAGGAGATTGTTTTATTAGTGTTACTACACCAGCAAACAGATTCATTACACGTGATATATAAAGACACCAAACTTGTGAAGAAATCAATACATCAGATTCATTACACCAACAAGGTCATAAGCAACATATCTTCTTATTAACACAACAGCCAAAACACAAGATAACGTATCATTTCCTTCTTGTAGACATTAGATTATTTTCTAGCTAAAATTCAACACACCTTATTAACACAAGACGATCAAGACAAAGTTATATAAACTAGCTTATGAACACAAAACCAGACAAGTCATATCACCAAAACCAGACAAGGATCAAGACAGAGTTATATAACATGTAAGATCAGACCAAGATAAGACCATGATCCGTTGAAACTCATATCTGATCAGTTAATACGGCCGGAAAGTCAGAAGAACCATAAGAAAAGCAAATGTAACAGAGATTGATTGCAAAACAGATTCTTATTAACACAAGACAAAATGCAGAATTTCATACAAAGCTCAGACCAAAATTACAAAACTGTAAAGATCATACAAAGATAAGACCAAGTCCCATACTAGTTCCAAAAAGGGTTTAGACTTCAACTAACCCAAACTCACAAACTAGTTAATCATCACATTTTATCTTTGTCCTAATCTCTAGAAACTTAATATTATCTTTATTTGTCTTAAACTTTATAAATCTCATTCGACCACTATCTATAAGAAGTTCAATTGATGCTTCGTGTAATAGAGACCACTGTCTCAGTCCATGCAATGCATTCAGTATCTCTTAACACATTCTCAACACTAGAGGCATGTTCACGCTCCAACATCCGTTCCGCTATCATATTCTTCTCCTCAAGAGCTTCAGTCCGTTTTACACAAGCATCTACAGCCATATCTTTCTCTTAACGCTTTCTTTTTGCTCTTGAACTTCCAGCTTGAGTTTGTTTCTGAGTTTGTGGCTGAGTTTCTGTCTCCAGTGCTTGAGTCTCTGCTGCTGGAATATCAACAGAATCAACTTCATCACAATCATCTCCACCCACTCTAGAATTCAAACTTGCTTCTCCATGTTGAGCGCTCCATACTTCAGCACCAGTTACTACTACACCATGAAATTCCTCTTCAGACAGATCCATATTAGCAACCTCTTTGCATACAGATTTTCTAATTCCAGGACACTCCTATATAACTAAAAAGAAAGACAGAAACACATAGACTCAAGTTCCATTTATAAAGACAGTTCCATACATATACTCCATTTATAAAGACAATTCCATACATATAAACTCAAGTTCCATATGCCCAGACTAATGTATCAGACCAAGATCACAAATGCAAACAATATCAGACCAAACTTACATCTTTTGTCATCTTAAAATGGTTTGAGACGAGAGAGCCTGAGAGGGTCTGAGACGAGAGAGCCTGAGACCTGTAAAAAGGACAGAAAGAATAAGCAATGAGACCTTACAACTTTAATCAATAGACGCTCGCGAAAACAGAAGCAATCCATAAGACCTTACAAGTTCAACAAATCAAAGAACCCCATCAAACATCATACCTCGACTCAAGAGAGTGAGAGCCTGAGAGGGTCAAGACTCGAGAGAGTGAGCTTGAGAGGGTCTGAGACGAGAGAGCCTGAGACCTGAAAAAAAACAGAAAGAATAAGACATGAGACCTTACAACTTTAATGAAGAAGCATTACGTGTTTCCATGTTTTTTATGTGACTAAACACGAGGACATGAACCAAAGGATAATAGGAGCAAGTAGACTATGAATGCATCAACCCATTAAACATATTACTAGCTAAAGCAATGAACCATTAACCAAAACTATCATAAAAATGTAAGTGAATAGACCACAAACCCATCTAATGCATTCAATATCCTAAATGCTTTAGTACAGAGAACAAAAATAGAGACAATTACCTGTTAAAGGAGAAGAGAGAGCTCGAGGTCTGGTCTATGGAGAAGAGAGAGCACGACGATGGAGAAGAGAGAAAATTAACTTGATCAAAGTTCAAGTAACAGAGAGTAACTCAAGTCCTCTATCATCAACCACCTAATTAAAAAAAGTAAAGAAGCTGGTTACTTAAAACACAATGCAATTACATATCTTAGCATCAGGTCATGTTGATCAGATAATGGTATGCTTACAAGAGGTGATACGATGCCGAGTTTTGCAGAGATTCCCAAGATAGCAACCATCAATGTTAGTGCGAAAAGACCTGAACAGAGACCATCACTATCAACGATCTAGACAAGCTCTAGCCAAAAGGTTTTTGCAAGCACCAAGTTGATTTTAAGCCTCTTTTCAAGAACTTCTTTACAATAGCTGTGACAAAGTACATATCAATACAATATCAGATGAAACTAATAGTTATGACCCAAATCATCAGTAATACAACTAACCAACACAGACAAGCGACAAGGCAAATTTACCAATTAACCAATCACAACCAGACAAAGAACCAAGTAATGAAAAAAATAGAACCAAGTAATGCTACATTCCTCTCTCTCTCTTTCAGGTTTCAATTCTTGATCAGGATAATCTATCAAGCACCCAAAACTCAACATAACATTCATTTTCCTCTGAAGGACTTGGCTTTTCCACATAGAATAGAAAGTTCCCTAAAGCTTTAAAGTTTAAACAGACAAAGAACTAAGTAATAGCTTAGAGAAAGCAACACAAACCTGATCAAGCAAACCCATAAACAAACTTTAACAAATTAAAAATTAATCAAAACTATATCAATCCAAAGCAACACAGACCTGATTGAACTACGAATGAAAACCAACGATTCACATCATAAACGTAACACACTCTAAAATGTTTATCTTTACTTAAAAATGTTTCTGAAACTGAAGCAAAAGTGTTTATAATCAGACCTCTAACCAAGCTCAACTAAAACATCACATTTACAGCAAGAGAAACCAATGACTTAAGAGTACGGAATCATACTTTGCAAGCTGTTCAACCAAAACCCACATTTCATAAACAAGAAAGCTTCATCTCTACAACCAGTAGCAAGCATAAACACAAGAAATCACAGAAACAAGCAAACCCATCCCTGAGAAATAAGCAAACCCCTCACTAATCAGAACTAACATCTATCAAACCTGAGGAGTCCAAATCTGCGTCTATGGAGAAGAGAGAGCTTGAGGAGGTTGCAAGCGTCAGAGATGAGAGAGGTCCAGGAGGTCGCAAGCGTCGGACATAAGAGGTACCGCATGACGCAACGTTCAGATTTTATAAACGCATGACACGATATTCAGACGCAGCTATCCGCATCAGTCAAACGAACAAATTTTATGAATAAATAGCATGCGGCTGCGGACAAACTTTATAAATAAATGGTCGTAAGCGCAGGTAGCCGTGTCTGCCAAACGAACAGCACTATCATCCATCACTTTCGAATCTATATACATAGAGATGGTTAACCAAAATAAGTCCAAGTTCACTAGTTTGTTCTACTCAAACCGGGAGATAAAACCAAAAATCAAAATTTTAAAGAACCGACCGGTAGTAGATTTATCACGTGAGAGGAACGTGGGCTTGTTGGAAAGATGAGGGGTATAGTCGTCATTTCAGTAACAAAATTTGCTTTGGAGCTCTAGACGCTTATTAAGATTCAAGATCCAGGGTTTATAAATTTTGCGGCGGCGTCTCCGTTAACACTTTCGATTCCATCTTTCCCGTCGGTCGGAGTTTTATCGCAATCTGAATCCCAAATGGTCAGTCACCGTTAATTTTCTCTTCATTAATTTTTCAATTTTGATGTTCTTTTCGGTGAAGATGAGGTGATATTTCTGTTTGGTGGTTGAATCAGGCGTCGGAGAAGAAGCTATCGAACCCAATGAGGGACATCAAAGTGCAGAAGCTAGTGCTCAACATCTCCGTCGGTGAGAGTGGAGATCGTCTCACCAGAGCCTCCAAGGTTCTATCTTGTAATTCCATTTCTCTAATTGCACACAGTTAAGTGTTGGGCTGTAATCGAATCAGTTAATTTTGATAGGTGTTGGAACAATTGAGTGGTCAGACTCCTGTTTTCTCCAAGGGTGAGTCTTGTCTTTGATTGTTTTGTTAAAGTTCGGATAAAGAGTTTTGAGTTTGTTGTGTCTTTCTGCACGGTACACTGTTCGTTCTTTCGGTATCAGACGTAACGAGAAGATTGCTTGCTATGTTACTGTCAGGGGAGATAAGGCAATGCAGCTCCTTGAGAGTGGACTCAAGGTTAAAGAGTATGAGCTCTTGAGAAGGAACTTTAGCGACACTGGTTGCTTTGGTTTTGTTATCCAGGAGCATATTGATTTGGGTATTAAGTAAGTCTCTCACTCTTGATAACATAGATTGATTTTGTGTAAGCAGTCATTGAATGGTTTTTGGTTGATTCGATTCTTAGGTATGACCCGTCGACTGGGTATGGACTAGAGATGTCAAATGGGCGGGCTATAAATGGGTGGCCCGTGTCCAAATCGATATGGTCCAAAATGGACAGACCCAGATTAAACCATAATTAAAATTTGTCCAGATGGGTGAACCCAATTATATTCATGGACAATATTGGGCTTAACCACTTGGACAATGGGCGGCCCAATAAACTTAAATGTCTAGGGTTTGAAAAATTGGGAGAAAACACAAATCACCTTTTTTTTTCTTCCCGTCTCACTCTTGTGTTTTTTCTTCGTGTTTGATTCTTCCTCTTCGAATCATCGTCTTCGATTTTTCCTCTTCGAGTCCTCGTCTTCGATTCTTCCTCTTCGTGTTCGATTCTTCTTCCTCGTCTTCGTTCTTCTTCAATTTTTTTTCGATTCTTCACCAACTTCTGATTTCATCATCTCTTAAGATTTGATTTTTCGTGATTTGTGTTATGGGTTTTCACTATTAGCTACTGATTCGTATCATCTACTAATATTGTGTTATGGTTTATGTGTTAAATAGATCGGTGATTTGTGTTCATAACGAAGTTGGTGGCGAGTCTGGCGACTGTTTCTGTTTCCGCAAGTCAGACGAAATTACGAATTTTTTAAACTTATCTTGAATTTTTTATAACTTTGAAACATGAAGTTTAAAACTTAAAGTTTAAGTATGTGACATCTTTAAAATTGAAAACTTAATAATCTTTAAATTTTTAAAACTGAAATTATGTTGTTTACATTAAATGGGCGTATGGGCCGTCCATGGATAGCCCAACAAATCATGGTCTTATTTGGTTATGGTCTCATTTGGACATGGTTCTATTTGGGCTTCGACCAAAAATGTCCACCAAAAAAATGAAACCCATTCGGACACACCCAAACCCGCCCAACCCGCCCATTTGACATCTCTAGTATGGACTTCTATGTTGTTCTTGAGCGTCGCAGAAGATGCAAGGCTCGTGTTGGAATATAGCATAGAGTGACTAAAGATGATGCCATGAAATGGTTCCAAGTTAAATACGAAGGAGTCATTATCAACAAGTCTCAGAACATCACTGGTTAAACAAAACAATATCTCAAAGACAGAGATCTACAATCTCTGTGTTTTCCCTGGTTCTAATCGTATTTTCTCAGTTGTGTTTTGCTTTTTAATTTGTTCTTCAGACAATTTGAATTTTCTTTATAGATATGGCCTATCCACAATGATTATTGGTGCCATTCCTTCCTGTGATACATAGTTCTAGATGAGTTGCGTGTAGCCCAAGCCAAAAAAGGAGAAGACTTATTATTAAACGCTCTAAAGGTCTATCAATGGTGGATTCATATGATTCATTAAATATCACAAATACTAAATTAATATCCTTATGATTCTACATGCGACGAGGATAACCAAAAAGGAAACTTTCTTCCATTGCACGAACCACAGAGATAAGCTCTAACGTGAAGAGATCGTTCACTGTCATGTCTCCGGTGAGATCTGAGCTAACTCCGGGAGAATAATCTCGTCTTGTTGGCTTGAGAATGACGAATCTACAGAGAGGACACTGTCCTTTGCTTTTCAACCATGGAACTATACATTCCTCATGAAACATATGTTTGCAAGGAGTGACCATCACTGTTTCCTTGGGCTCAAAGTCTTCTAAACACACTGTGCATCTCTTTTCATCGTCTTCTTCACCGGAGTAACCTTGAGGGTTTCTTGAATTTCCGCTTCCCGAGTTCCTGTTTCTGTAGTAGAAGCTCAGGTTTCTGAGAAGCTGGCTTTTTGGGACAGGGTTATATGTCTTTTTTGTTAGATGTTTCAGAACATGGTCTTCTACTCCGGCTTGTGATGTTGCAGATCTTGAGTTGTTGTCGTGTCTATGGTGTTGGTTGTGAACGGCTTGCCTTAGTGCCTCAAGTTGTTGCTGGTTCGGATTGGAGTCTGATGTGGAGTATGTGATGGTGGTACATAATCTCTGCCAAGAACAGCGGTTACTACTGAAAACAAAATCAAAAGCAGGAAGATATCAGATATGATGATGAACTGATGATTAAGTACACGTTTGATGAAGCTGTTCGTGAGTAAGTGGATGGAGGAGGATCATCGAGCAAGCGTCTATTAACTATCTGAAAGAGAACACCAAAACATCAAAACACCATTAAAGGAGGCTAAAACATTCTTTGCCATAAGTGTACCGACCAAATCACTCATGGACCAAGCGTTCCGGGAAGAGAGAGAAGGAACTCGCCGACCCATGGATCTTGTAACCAAGCCATATCTATCGGATTGATTTGGAGCATCAGAATAGCTATTTCGGACGTTGTTATTCATAGCTGAATGAATGATCTTTCTTGTTACAGAGAAGGGATATGAGAAGTTCTTGTAATGCAGACTCAGTTTATATTCTTTGTACTTGCTTTGAGTTATTCTTTCTCCACTTATATGGATTCCCTTTGAGTTGATAAGTCAAGCAAAGAATCTATCCTACCGTGTGATATGCCATGTCTTCACTCCTGAATAAGTATCATAGACACATCATACGTGGATGTGATGGAAAAGAATCACTAACAGCAATGCTGGTCTAGCCAGGTAACGTTTTACATTTGCTTGGTTTCTCAAAACAGGGGAATAATTATTACACTGAACATTAACAATCACAAATCTCTCCAAGAAAGTTATATAGCAAAGGACAATCCAAGATGATACAATATTTCATCTACATCATATCCATTTTATTTGAAGAAACATAAAGTCATGAGGAAGAGAGTAATAACAAAAGATAAATAGAGAGCCCCAACACTTCAGAAGATAATGTCTGCATCCTTCTCTGCCCCACCTTCAAGCAAGTTACGAGCAGCGTTAATCGAAATCCCTCTCTGCATAGAGATACCTTCAAGAACCATCTCCTCAGCAAAGGCCTTAGCGTTAGCAGCTTGTCTCTCGACTTCCCTCCTCTTGTATCCCTGAATCTTCTTCAGCCTGAAGAAATCCTCCCTCTCAAGCTCATCAAGCTCTCCCTTGATGTAACTGATCGTATTCTCAATCTTGGGTTTCACCACATTCTCCAGAGCGTTGACCCTGCGGTTAGTCGTCTTGATTGCTTCGTCAAGCGTCAAGAACGAAGTCTGGAGAGAAGCAAGCTCAACCAGAACCTCAATGGCTTTCACATAAGCCACACGGCAAGCTTGGACCTGTTGCCCACCTCTAGCTAAACCGGTTAAGTCGTTCTTGGTCTCGCCTTCAGAGAAATGATCAAACTTTGGAAGCTTCACACCAGCGATGTTCTCTTGCCTTGAACGAACTTTCAGCGTAGCTTCTTTAACGTTCTCGAGAACTACATGCTTAACATTCTCACCAGCCACGTACTTGACTTCGGTAAGAGCAAAAGACGATGTCTTCATCATGTCTCCCATTGATTCCTTGGCCGTAACGATCTTCTTGAGAAGGGCTCTGAACTGAACAGTTAAGGCATCGCTCTTCTTCTTGAGGAGAGCATGGCCTCTTGTGGCTCCAACAAGACGAGCTTTCATCACACCGAGCATAGTAACAGTGGGAACCACATTCAAACGCGCGTTTTGGCCAGCCATGTTTTAAAAAAACTACTGCAAAATCAAGGAGATGGGATTACGACAACTCTTTCAAAAGACTTCTATAGATTGAGAGCAGACAACAACAACAACATAAGATGATTGTGTAACAAAAACAAAGATCAATCTTTAAATCTATAGTTTTACTAACAAAACTGCGAGCAGACAACCAAGCACACAGTCTTTATCAAGAACGATCCAAAACAGAGATCCAGATTGAATCAAAGTCTACGACTTTAGACAACTTTTCTAATCCTAACCACATTACATCGCTACCCAGATCTCCAAAAGATCAAATCTCTTGAACCCATATATCAAACTCGTAAATTTCTCAGATTCAAATGAGAGATCGAAACAGAGGGAATTGAGAGGAAGAGTAAGATGGCAGATGACATACCTGGGCCTCTCGAGGAGACTTTTGCAAGTAGATCACTGAGATAGATTAGATTGGCCTTTGAGAGAAATTGGTGATTTGTTTTCTCTCTTTTTATGGAGAGAGCGATCGTATTCGACCTCGTGGCTTATTTATTGATCATGGAGGAAAGAAAGGGGCTATCGTGTGATTAGTCGTAAACATGAGGGGTTTGTTTTGCTAAATGAATATACAGATCATCGCGTATGTGCTGGGTAGGACCTGCTTTCGTGTCTAAATCTTGACCCCGTGTACTTATCCCCACGTTCTTCTTAGTTCTCAAACACACGTAGTGCTGGGTTGCGGCTCAGATCCGTCCTGCTTGGCAGCCAACCACAGGTTGAATATTTTTTCTTTGTTAAAAGTTCCAATCCTCATAATTCACAAAGAAAAAAATATTAAAGTTATTCAACCGTTAAACTGAAATGAGTCATCTTTTATATATATAAATATTCGCTTTCTATTAATACTCGCTAAACCGCACTAACTCAGTTGATAAATAACTAATTTTATTATGTTACTAGAATTTTTATAAGATATTATATGTATTTGTCAATTCCAAAAAAATAATGTATAATATTGTATTATATTATTTAAATAATATAAAATAAGATTACATAACATAAATATATTTTTTAAATTTTCTTTGTAGAAATCATTATGTTGTTTGATTATTGTGCTTGATTCACATATTTGCATAGATTTGTGATAGATGAATAACTATATTTTTTATTATTAAAAAATATAAGAAAAATGAAATTGTTTACTTTTTAAACAAACTTATCTCATGTTGGGGACTCGGTTATAGACATATCATATTCGAAGGAGACATTTCTTAACAATCAAGAAACAAATCTGAATATCAAAACAATATCTCATACGATCTCTTTGTGGAATAACTCCTCTGAAGAAATTGAATTTATGCATAAAAAAAGACTAGAAATTGATGTGCAGATGTGTTATCTAAATTAGCTTTACTAAGTACTATTCATAGTTCATATATCATTTATGTCCATCCTATTTTTTTGTCCATCCTTTCTTAAACATCTTGAAATAACTGATGCTAATTAATAATAAACTTTTGGCTGGCAAAAAAAAATCAAATTTGTCTAATTATCGCTTAATTTGTCTAACTGATATATGTATTTCTCAATTCTAAAAAATAATGTATAATATTGTATTACATTATTTAAAGATATAAAATAAGACTACATAACATAAATATAATTTTTAAATTTTCTTTGTGGAAATCATTATGTTGTTTGATTGTTGTATTTGATTCACATATTTGCATAGATATTTGTGATAGATGAATAACTATATTTTTTATTATTAAAAAATATAAGAAAAATGAAATTATTTACTTTTTAAACAAACTTGTCTCATGTTGGGGACTCGGTTATAGACATATCATATTTGAAAGAGACATTTTTACAGTTATCAATCTTCTTAACAATCAATAAACAAATCTGAATATCAAAACAATATCTCATACGATCTCTTTGTGGAATAATTGCTCTGAAGAAATTGAATTTATGCATCAAAAAGGACTAGAAATAGATGTGCAGATGTGTTATCTAAATTAGCTTTACCAAGTACTATTCATAGTTCATATATCATTTATGTCCATCCTATTTTTTTGTCCATCCTTTCTTAAACATCTTGAAATAACTGATGCTAAATAATAATAAACTTTTGGCTTGCAAAAAAAATCAAATTTGTCTAATTATCGCTTAATTTTTCTAACTGATATATGTATTTCTCAATTCTAAAAAATAATGTATAATATTTTATAACATTATTTAAAGAATATAAAATAAGACTACATAACATAAATATATTTTTTAAATTTTCTCTGTGGAAATCATTATGTTGTTTGATTGTTGTATTTGATTGTTGTATTTGATTTACATATTTGCATAGATATTTGTGATAGATGAATAACTATATTTTATTATCACTAAATAATATATATTTATTATATAATATAAGAAAAATGAAATCATTTAATTTTTAAACAAAATTATCTCATGTTGGGGACTCGGTTATAGACATATTATATTCGAAGGAGACATTTTTACAGTTATCAATCTTCTTAACAATCAAGAAACAAATCTGAATATCAAAACAGTATCTCATACGATCTATTTATGGAATAACTGCTCTGAAGAAATTGAATTTATGCATCAAAAAGGACTAGAAATGGATGTGCAGATGTGTTATCTAAATCAGCTTTACCAAGTACTATTCATAGTTCATATATCATTTATGTCCATGCTATTTTTTTGTCCATCATTTCTTAAACATCTTGAAATAATTGATGCTAATTAATAATAAACTTTTGGCTGGCAAAAAAAATCAAATTTGTCTAATTATCGCTTAGTTTGTCTAACTGATATATGTATCTCTCAATTCTAAAAAATAATGTATAATATTGTATTACATTATTTAAAGAATATAAAATAAGACTACATAACATAAATATATTTTTAAAATTTTCTTTGTGGAAATCGTTATGTTGTTTGATTGTTGTATTTGATTCACATATTTGCATAGATATTTGTGATAGATGAATAACTATATTTTTATTATCAATAAATAATATATATTTATTATATAATATAAAAAAAATGAAATTATTTACTTTTTAAACAAACTTGTCTCATGTTGGGGACTCGGTTATAGACATATCATATTCGAAGGAGACATTTTTACAGTTATCAATCTTCTTAACAATCAAAAAACAAATCTGAATATCAAAACAATATCTCATACGATCTCCTTGTGGAATAACTGCTCTGAAGAAATTGAATTTATGCATCAAAAAGGACTGGAAATTGATGTGCAGATGTGTTATCTAAGTCAGCTTTACAAAGTACTATTCATAGTTTATATATCATTTATGTCCATCCTATTTTTTTGTCCATCATTTCTTAAACATCTTGATATAACTGATGCTAATTAATAATAAACTTTAGGCTGGAAAAAAAAAATCAAATTTGTCTAATTATCGCTTAGTTTATCTAACTGATATATGTATTTCTCAATTCTAAAAAAATAATGTATAATATTGTATTACATTATTTAAAGAATATAAAATAAGACTACGTAACATAAATATATTTTTTAAATTTTCTTTGTAGAAATCATTATGTTGTTTGATTCTTGTACTTGATTCATATATTTGAATAGATATTTGTGATAGATGAATAACTATATTTTTATTATCAGTAAATAATATATATTTATTATATAATATAAGAAAAATGAAATTATTTACTTTTTAAACAAACTTGTTTCATGTTGGGGACTCGGTTATAGACATATCATATTCGAAAGAGACATTTTTACAGTTATCAATCTTCTTAACAATCAAGAAACAAATCGGAATATCAAAACAAAATCTCATACGATCTCTTTGTGGAATAACTGCTCTGAAGAAATTGAATTTATGCATAAAAAAAGACTAGAAATGGATGTGCAGATGTGTTATCTAAATCAGCTTTAAAAAGTACTATTCATAGTTCATATATCATTTATGTCCATCCTATTTTTTTGTCCATCATTTCTTAAACATCTTGAAATAACTGATGCTAATTAATAATAAAGTTTTGGCAGACAAACAAAATCAAATTTGTCTAATTATCGCTTAAATATTTTATTAATATTGTCTAAGAAGCTTTCAAGTGATATCATAGTTTAGTTTTTATTAGTTTTTTTTTGGTTAATTTTTAGAGTTTTGTATTTAAGATTTTTTTTCCTTATAAAGCCTTTATTTCTTTCACATAATTGATATATATATATATATATATATCATAAAAATTACCATCAAATCAGTTTTACATATTTATTATTTTTTTTAATGAAAATACACTTTTTAAAAAAATTAATTTAAAATAAAATTATATATTAATTTTCTGTATTCTAACAATTTGACTGATTTAATTAATTTGTTTTGGTGGATAACTTAAAAAGTTTTCATATGAATCGGAGAAAACAAGTTTATGTTGTTATATTATATTTATTTGTGTATATAGAATATATATATAATGCTAGTGTAATAAAGAAAGAACATTATTTTTTGTAACTTCAAAAAAATACATTATTACAATTTGAAATTAATCAAATTGAATAAAATGGTAATTAAATATTTGTAAATCTAATTGTTTTTTTATCTTGATTAGTTGGATTCTCATGAAAAGAAATCGATAGGTTAAACAAATGTTTCAAAATTTGTTGTGTTATTGTTTTGTCTGTAAATTACAAAATTTATTGAATTGATATGTTTAATTATTGCACCCTTAAATAATATTGTATTAAGACATTAGAGATCTATGTTTTGAGTTGTTTGTCAAAATTGTACAAAAATCTATGCTTTTTCATATTTGTCACCAAAATTTATATGTTAAACTTACTTTTACAAAATTCTTACCTTTGTCACAAAAACAAAAATCTATGCTTTTTCATATTCGTCAATGTTCTCACACTTTCAAAGAATATATTAGCTTAGTCACTTATTTTTTTTTTTTTACAAAACAAAGTATCAGAGTCTTGAAAGTTGAATTCATATTATTGTAACTGTAGATAAGAGTTTCTGATTACATACTTAGTGATTCTTGTATATGTGTCCAAGAAAAGTTTCAATGGCTTAGTGGTAACTGCCCTATATTTATGTCATACCATCAAATCAGTTTTACTTATTTATTATTTTGTTTTTAATGAAAATACATTTTTTAAATAATTTAATTTAAAATAAATTTATATATTAATTTTCTGTATTCTAACAATTTGACTGATTTAATTAATTTGTTTTGGTGGATAACTTAAAAAGTTTTCATATGAATCGGAGAAAGCAAGTTTATGTTGTTATATTATATTTATTTGTGTATATAGAATCTATATATAATGCTAGTGTAATAAAGAAAGAACATTATTTTTTGTAACTTCAAAAAGATATATTATTACAATTTGAAATTAATCAAATTGAATAAAATGGTAATTAAATATTTGTAAATCTAATTATTTTTTGGGCTTTTTGCAGAATTGACCTATAACTTAATGTCAAACACAAAACTAACCGCCTTTTTTTTTTAAAATTGGTTTTGCCCTATTCACCCCACAAGTTCATATAATTTACGAAAATGCCATCAATTTTTTTTTTCCTTTTTTTTTCGAAAATGACATTTTTACTCTCTCACCCTCATCATCTTCAAGTAATTACAAGATTGCCATTGTCATCAATACCACAACCACCATGAACAACCAATTTGAAGCTCTTAATGCTCCCAAAATCGATTTACCCTTCTTCTTTTTCCATTCTTGTGAACTAAACACAACATATCTCTCACTTTCTCTCCACAATGAGCTAAAAAAACTCAAGATTTTGATTCTAAATTTTTTATGGTTCATAGAGTCATAGAAGCTAACGATTCTGGGTGGGTTACTTTCGTTTGTGATTCTGTGTGCTTGGAGAAGCCTTATGTATGCTAAGGAACTTATCTCACCAATTTAAGGTATGACATCGAGTTTTTTTCCAGATCTGTTCGTCAGACGACTTACTTGGGAAGTCGTCTGGCTGTAGACAACTTACCTGGAAGTAGTCTGGTCAATGCAGAGGTTATTTTTGCAATTGATTTTGAAATCTGTAACCTGAGACGACTGAAAGTTAAGTCGTCTGTTTTTGTTTGGTTTCAAAAAAAATTCCAAAGAACCTAGACGACTTACATTTCAGTCGTCATAGGTCAGTTTTGCATTTGACTGGATAATTTCAGAAGTTTGACTTCCCCAGACGACTTACATTTCAGTCGTCTGGCGTAAATTAAAATAATAATATTTTTTTTAAAAGTAGACGACTTACAGTTAAGTCGTCATAGGTTAGTTTTGCAATTAAAAAAAAAACTTCAAAATTTAATTATACACAGACGACTTATACTTCAGTCGTCCACGAGACGACTTACTTGTAAGTCGTCCAGGATTTTTTTCTGAGATTCTGGTCAAACCTCGTAAATCCTGGACGACTTACATTTCAGTCGTCTCGTGGACGACTGAATTATAAGTCGTCTGTATATAATTAAATCTTGAAGTTTTTTTTTTCAATTGCAAAACTAACCTATGAAGACTTAACTGTAAGTCGTCTACTTTTAAAAAAAATATTATTATTTTAATTTTCACTAGATGACTGAAATGTAAGTCGTCCAGAAAAGTCAAACTTCTGAAATTATCCAGTCAAATGCAAAACTAACCTATGACGACTGAAATGTAAGTCGTCTAGCTTTTTTGGAGTTTTTTTTTAGCCAAACAATAGTAGACGACTTATTTTTCAGTCGTCCGAAATAACAGATTTCAAAGTCAATTGCAAAAATAACCTCTGTGTTGACCAGACGACGTATAGTTTAGTCGTCTGGACAACTTAGATTGAAGTCGTCCGCGTCTTCTCCGCTAGTTTTTAAGTCTTCTACGTTAGTTTTTGAATAACTTGTATTTTTAAGAGTGATAAGTAACTTCAAGATATGTAAAACTCATATTTACAAAATATGTTCTCTCCCTTAGTTTTACTAAATTTGACTAAGTTTTTCAACGCAAACTTATAATAAAATATGATATGCTTTGACTAGTTACTATTGTTTGTTTCCATCTCTTAAGTATTATTGTTATAGACAATAATGATGACCATTGTTATGAGTTGGAAGAAGGGTTAAAATACTTCTTAAAATGTTGTATCAATATAAAGCTACCAACATTCTTGTTTATTAAGATGAGAAAAAGGCCATTGGAGTTTATTATTGCATATGAGAGATCCAAAGATAAGAAAAAGGCTACTGAAGTCTATTATTTCATTGATTTGTAAATGTGTAAACACATTGTTAGCACATTTAATACATCTTGGAAAACATTATTACTGATTTTACAAAAAATTCACAACTAAAAGAGTAAACATGCAATTCACAAAACAGACCACAAACAAAACTATTATAGATCATTCCTCTACAAAGACAAGCTTGGATTCCACTTGAGTAGACAAGACCACACGACTTTTAAGAAGTCCAGACGACTTCTAAGAAGTCCAGACGACTTCCAAGAAGTTCAGACGACTTTGTCAGAAGACTTTTAGGAAGTTCAGACGACTTCCAGACGACTTTACAGGAAGTCCAGACGACTTTACAGGAAGTCCAGACGACTTTGTCAGAAGACTTCCAAGAAGTCCAGACGACTTCCAGACGACTTCCAGACGACTAACAGGTAAGTCGTCCCAGAAGTCTTCCAGATCTGAAAAACCTGCATATTAAATCCAGACCTGAAAAACCTGCATATCCAAAAACGTTCAAATGGCTTAAAAACAGAAAAAATGAATGAAAGATTAGATAAATCTACCTTTACAGAACACACAAAAATACATATCTAAAAATAATAGATTCAAGTCAAAGAGATTAGAGTGGGTTTGGAGAGTTTTAGTTTGGGAAAAAAGTAAGAACTTTATACAACAAGAAGTTCCCAAATGAAGAAAAATCAGACATAAGAACTTACCAAAACGCTCAGATCTATTATGAAAGGGAGACTTCGTCAGAAGACTTCCATGAAGTTCAGACGACTTCCTGGAAGTCCAGACGACTTCCTGGAAGTCCAGACGACTTCCTGGAAGTCCAGACGACTTCCTGGAAGTCCAGACGACTTCCTGGAAGTCCAGACGACTTTGTCAGAAGACTTCCAAGAAGTCCAGACGACTTCCAGACGACTTCCAGACGACTAACAGGTAAGTCGTCCAAGAAGTCTTCCAGATCTGAAAAACCTGCATATCAAATCCAGATCTGAAAAACCTGCATATCCAAAAACGTTCAAATGACTTAAAAATAGAGAAAATGAGTGGAAGATTAGATAAATCTACATTTATAGAACACACAAAAATACATATCTAAAATTAATAGATTTACCTTTAAATTTATGGAAGATGAGTACCATTTGATTAAAAACCTGTAAAAGAGATAGATTAGTAAGAAATACATGAGACAAAACTGGAAAATTCATATAAAGTTTGGTGTTTTCAAGTCAAAGAGATTAGAGAGAGGTTGGAGAGTTTTAGAATGATGAACATTACATTTTTGTTGCAGCCATTTGAGATGAGGAGAGAGAATGTGTAAATTTTTCTTTATAGAGGGAGACAAAAAATCCAATTAGATTAAATATTTTTTACTCAGACGACTTCCTGGACGACTTACATTTCAGTCGTCTGGTGAAGAAATTAAAACAGACGACTTACATGTAAGTCGTCCAGAAGAGTTTAATATTTTTAGCGGGAAATTAAATATTTTTAGCGGGAAACTAAAATAGAAGATTTTCCAGACGACTTACAAGTAAGTCGTTTGGTTTAAATTATTTAAGCGGGAAAATAATTTTTTTAAAAAATTTTAGGCGGGAATATTTGGACGACTTACATGTAAGTCATCTGTTTTAATTTCTTCACCAGACGACTGAAATGTAAGTCGTCCGAGTAAATTATTCAACAGACGACTAAAATATACGTCGTCCGAGTAAATTATTCAACAGACGACTGAAATATAAGTCGTCCACACCCTAAACATAACCCCTAAACTTAATTATCTAATTAAAGACTTCATAAAATCAAATCAAACTTGAAAAGTGTTTACTATACACATAAATAAACACATATAGGTGAAAACTAATTTTTGAAAAAAACATTTTAGTTTTCCAAAATCTAACCCTAACAATACATACAATACTACAACATATGTTTGCCAAACTCCTAAACCAAAGTATTTCATGATTCACTACTTCCACTCATCTATCTTCAAAACAAATCAATTTTATCATATCTTAATTTATATCACTTAAAACTGTTTATAATTACTTGATTTTTATTTTTCACGCATCAAAATATTTTTTTACAAGATTTATAAATTATTTTTAAAATAAACCGGTACCAGACGACTTACACTTCAGTCGTCCAGACGACTTCCAACATCTCAGACGACTCAGACGATTTACTAGGGCTATATTCGTAAAAATGGCTTCTGTTTTTTGGTCACAAGGGGCTGAGCTGTAATTTCACTAGGTTTTTAGGTTAGTTTTGCATTTGATTCAAGTTTGAGTATAAGTTTGAGGTTAAAATCAAGTTGTGGGTTAGTTTTGGCAAAAACCCCTTATTTTTTTATCTTGTTTAGTTGGATTCTCATGAAAAGAAATCGATAGGTTAAACAAATGTTTCAAAATTTGTTGTGTTATTGTTTTGTCTATAAATTACAAAATTTATTGAATTGATATGTTTAATTATTGCACCCTTAAATAATATTGTATTAAGACATTAGAGATCTATGTTTTGAGTTGTTTTGTCAAAATTGTACAAAAATCTATGCTTTTTCATATTTGTCACGAAAATTTATATGTTAAACTTACTTTTACAAAATTCTTACCTTTGTCACGAAAACAAAAATCTATGTTTTTCTTATTCGTCAATGTTCTCACACTTTCAAAGAATATATTAGCTTAGTCACTTACTTATTTTTTTTTACAAAACAAAGTATCGGAGTCTTGAAAGTTGAATTCATATTATTGTAACTATAGATAAGAGTTTCGCATTACATACTTAGTGATTCTTGTATATGTGTCCAAGAAAGTTTCAATGGCTTAGTGGTAACTGCCCTATATTTATTTATCTTGTTTAGTTGGATTCTCATGAAAAGAAATCGATAGGTTAAACAAATGTTTCAAAATTTGTTGTGTTATTGTTTTGTCTATAAATTACAAAATTTATTGAATTGATATGTTTAATTATTGCACCCTTAAATAATATTGTATTAAGACATTAGAGATCTATGTTTTGAGTTGTTTTGTCAAAATTGTACAAAAATCTATGCTTTTTCATATTTGTCACGAAAATTTATATGTTAAACTTACTTTTACAAAATTCTTACCTTTGTCACGAAAACAAAAATCTATGTTTTTCTTATTCGTCAATGTTCTCACACTTTCAAAGAATATATTAGCTTAGTCACTTACTTATTTTTTTTTACAAAACAAAGTATCGGAGTCTTGAAAGTTGAATTCATATTATTGTAACTATAGATAAGAGTTTCGCATTACATACTTAGTGATTCTTGTATATGTGTCCAAGAAAGTTTCAATGGCTTAGTGGTAACTGCCCTATATTTATTTCATACTAACCCAGGTTCGATTCTTTTCTTCGCCTTGTTTTTTCTTTTTTTTTACGAAAAAATAAATGAGATGACGTGGCAACTTCGGACTATCTGATTGGTTGATTTTTCTATCCTACGTGGACACCTTCTCCATGGCTTATATTTGCCTTTTAGTATTGTATATAATAATACTTTTTTGCATTAAATAAAATCATTAACCCTTTTTCGCCATTCTCTTTGACGTACACGAACATGAGCTTGTCGCCGCATTCGGAAAGTTTTTCCAGCGAAGATGATTTCGGCAAGACAGTGAGTTTGAGAAGAACTGAAGCACTTTCTTCTTCAGTCGTTTGTTTGCCGCCACCACCTACGGTGAAGAGATTGACTGGAATCGCGTTGTGATCCGGAGGATTAACTGATATATTAGGAGGTAAGGGATATGGTGAGGAGTGAGGAGGATTTACATGTGATGCTGAACGAGAGAGGATGCAATGTGTGAACGGGCGATGCTGAATGAGAGAGGAGGAAATGGGCGATGCTGGATGAGGAGAGAGGAGAGAGAGGGCGAGATGAGAGTGAGGGTAATGCTGGGAAAAGAGATGAGAGAGAGATATCGATTTTGGGAGGAGATAGGAGAGAAAGTGGATGATGATGTATCACTCTTGGCTCTATCTCTTCTCTTCCGTTCTCCTTTGATGGTTTCATATATTTTTACTCAGTTTCCCAAAGCTGTTTCGATTTGTTTCACAAAAGATATGCATACATACAAAATTTCAAGCTTGAGGCTTCCATCATAAGCTTAAAATAGTCAATTATCTTAATTAACAGATGAGTCTATCTCTCTCCAACAAGCTTATTGAAGCCATTTTGATCCCAAATCTTATTGTTGGCCAAAAGAATTTGTTTCCATTCTTTTGCTTAATTTTTCACAAATTTTGTTGGCTTCCAACGAAAATTTTGAATATTATAATAAGAATTAGGTTTCAAAAAAGAGAAAACGAATAAAAAAAATTTAGTAGCATTGTAGAGAAAAATAACTTTCTTCTTGCAAGGATCATAAGATAAACCTATTTTTTAAACTATTGACATTTCTTTTGTCATACCGGGTCTGCAACTTCAACCGTTAGGTTATCCAACTTTAGCTGTTAAATTATAATTTTAATTACTAAAACATCCTCCGTGTCCAAATAACTTATACCATTTGCCATAGCACCTTAAACCTCTACAATTTACAAACTACGCAACAAATTTGATAGTTATATTACCTTAAATTTTGATTCCCATAGAAATCTAGAGATGCTAAATGGTTTAGATGTTTGAAAATAATATATGCTATTTCTTTTCTACAACATTTTTAATTCTCATTTGTAAACAGAAGTGTGAATGAGTATGTTTTAATTTTAGTTAAACAAAACTAGACATAGAGCATTGCGTTTTTATAGCTAAAATATAACAAAGAAAATCAAACTCTTTACTAACATGTAACCCAAAATTTTAAAATCTAACTATTTTGAATCTTAAGTGGATCAAAATCATATTTTTGTATATATTAATGGGTCTCGTAAATCATTTAATATCTTCCTCTTCATTAAGTTAGTATAACATTTATTCAATGCTCATTCACAAATTTGATTAACACAAACAAGATATTTATTATATAAAAAAATAGGTAGTCAAGTCAATTAGTTTTATCTCCTTTATAAAAATGGAAAGTATTAAAAAAGTTATTCAGACTTAAACTAGTTTAAAATTTAGAGGAAAAATATATAAATAAATATGATGTTTTTAAAATTTACATTATTTGCAAATCAAATAATTTTTCATATTCAGACATGTTTTAAGATTAGATGAATTGAGAACAAATTTCAACAACCAAGCTACATTGATTCAGATTTTTGGCATAAAATATGTTATTATCCAAATCGGATTTAAGTTGAAAACGAGGATAAATAATTTTTTATTGGTTAAAAATTTCACAAAATTAGTTAAAAAATTTAACAAAATTTATACTAAAATAATATGGCAGTTAGAATTTTGTTTTTGTTTTCTGGAATATCTATAATTATCCATATTATCTTTAGGTAACGATTTTATACCCCTATAAAAGCTTTGTTTCCTTTCATATTTCTTCATTCAAAAACCATTCTTCTAAGTAAATATGGTTTTTCTAAGATTTCTTTTATGTTTTCTTTTCGTAAGTAGTGTCTATGCCACAATTGTTTCTCATGATGGCCGAGCCATTACCATAGATGGTCACCGCCGAGTTCTCCTTTCTGGTTCTATCCATTATCCTAGAAGCACTCCTGAGGTATTTAATCTACCTTACATCAAACAGTATGTGTGGTCCTAGTATTTTATGTTTGCTACTAATTATAATCGTTTTTGTTAATATGTTTAGATGTGGCCGGATCTTATCAAAAAAGGTAAAGAAGGAGGTCTTGATGCGATCGAAACATATGTCTTCTGGAATGCGCATGAGCCTACTCGCCGTCAATATGATTTTTCTAGAAAATTAGATCTTATTCGATTCCTGAAAACCATTCAAGATGAAGGATTGTATGGTGTTCTTCGCATAGGACCATATGCATGTGCTGAGTGGAATTACGGGTAATATACTTAGAATGGATTTAGGTAGTCTCTTAAAGTGCAATATATACCAGTTTAATACATTTTGATGATAAGTTAGCTTCTTGTATGGTCATAATGCGATTTTCCATATAATGTTTTGATCAATAAATGGTCCAATGGATTGATTTTATTAATCATTATACCAACACTTATGTATCATAAATGTCAGTACTAGTCTTTTAATTATAGTATATTTTTTAAGAAATTATTATAATGAGTTGGCTTCTTGTACGATGATATTACTGTTTCTCTTGTAATATTTTTGACCTGGAT